>NC_066553.1:5431537-5731537 GCF_024679095.1 Eriocheir sinensis
ATCCATTTCTATGATCTTATATATTCTTTCGTCCTCTATACTCTCTCGTCCTTTTCCTCCTTCTCTCTAATCAATTTCACTTTCATTTTCTCTTTCTCTGCGTCTCAGGTGTATGGAGACTACTGAAGAGGCGGCATATAGGGTCGTATTAAAGGCATAAAGGGCATCAGGACGCCTCTCCTCCCGAAATTGACCTATCTTTCGGCCACTCCTCTAACTCTTTTTAGGAGCAGTGAGTAGGGGGCTTTTTTTAACATTTATTACCTTTTTCTTATGACCTTGAATTGACTCCTCTGCTGTAAAAAAAAAAAAAAAAAATCATCGCCCAAGAACACATACTTGACAAGGCTTTCGTAGGAGTTTGGGGCATATCCAGGGGTGGTTTTATGGCCCTGGTGGTAGTTTGACCCTTCCTCTGTACCGTGAACGTAAAGAAACACCCATGAGAACCTGATTGACCCTCTCTTTGGCCTTTGGAAATAGTTGATGTGAGAAACGAAAGTCTTATAATAATGACTATATAGTGTTCGCATTCCTTCCTCTGTATATGCTTCGCCTCTTATAAAACTAATAATAAAAAGCTGAAGGTATTGGTGAGGAGATCAATAGGAACCACGAATATACTGCATAAGAGAAGTGAACTTGTGTGTGTGTGTGTGTGTGTGTGTGTGTGTGTGTGTGTGTGTAAAATGGAAATTATAGTGAAGATATGGATGCAATTAAAAAAGAAAGAGCATGTTTTAAGGGTATAAATGAGTATGTTAATGTGTGTGAGTGTGTGAATGTATAGATCAGTAGTAGGAAATAGTGTGTGTGTGTGTGTGTGTGTGTGTGTGTGTGTGTGTGTGTGTGTGTGTGTGTTTTACCTGGCAATCACATTTTTTTTCTCGCTTTCTGATTTGTGCTTTTGAATATTTCTTTAGTGTGTGTGTGTGTGTGTGTGTGTGTGTGCATCATAACCGTGTATTCGAGAGTGTAGAACCGTGGAAATTAGCGAAGGCCTTAATGACGGAATGAATAGTGAAGGATGAAAATTAATCCCGAATTTCAGACACGCTGACGCCGCCGATTTCACGGAAGCACCAGTGAAGCAACGCGCGGCACCCTTCCCAGACCCTCCCCGCCTCCACCCACCCGCCAGCCAGCCAGCCGTCCCTCTCTCTCCTACCCACCCGTCCCGTCCCGTCCCCTCACCTCGCCACGCTTAGCCCTTTACCTACCTACCTGGCCCCATCCCCAGCCTCTTCTTCAACAGGTAAGTGTAATTCCCATCCACCATCACCTCCTCTACTTACACTACTGCTATGTGGGGGGGAGGGGAGGTTGCAGTAAGGGAGAGAACACAAGGGGAATTAAAGAGAAAAGCAAGAAAAAGATCCACTAGACGCTGCTCCAATGACAGTAACCAGACTAAGAGGCCAAAAGATGTGGATACTACTACTACTACTACTACTACTACTACCACTACTACCACCACCACCACCACCACCTCACGTCACCTCCACCCACTCTGTCCCTTAGAGAGAAAAGTGACTCGATGTTACTAAAATGAACCCTCCCTTTAAATACTGGGTTACGGGCAAACAGGTGTGTGAGTGTATATATTAATTAGTTTTTTTAAAGGGCCTCACCTCCTAACCTTACCTCACCTCACTTCACCTTTGTCATATCAGGAAATCGATGTACTAATATTGTGTTTTGTTTTTTGTTTTGATTTGTTTTCTTAGTGTGTAGGAGTGTGTAGGAATGGGGTAGTTAGTGAAGAAGTGAAGTTAGTGAATGCGAATAAGTGTCTGTGGAAAGAAGGGTGAAAAAATGAATTAGTGCATGGAAATAAGGGTTGATGGATAGATTAGTGTATGGAAATAAGGGTTGATGGATAGATTAGTGTATGGAAATAGGGGTGAATGAATGAATTATTGTCTATTCCTCTGTCTCTCTTTCCATCTCTATCTCTCTCATCCTTCGTCTAATATCATTCATTCCTTTATATATCCTTTTTGTTAATCTTCCTCTCTTTAATTTTCTTCGGCTCACTTTTTATTCCTTATTTTCCTTTGCTTTGTCCATTTCTTTATCTCTCTTTCCATCTCTATCTCTCTCATCCTTCGTCTACTATCGTTCATTCCTTTATATATCCTTTTTGTTAATCTTCCTCTCTTTAATTTTCTTCGTCTATCACTTTTCATTCCTTATTTTCCTTTGCTTTGTCCATTCCTTTATCTCTCTTTCCATCTCTATCTCTTTCATCCTTCGTCTAATATCGTTCATTCCTTTATATATCCTTTTTGTTAATCTTCCTCTCTTTAATTTTCTTTGTCTCACTTTTTATTCCTTATTTTCCTTTGCTTCGTTCTTTTCTTTATCTTTCTTTCCATCTCTATCTCTCTCATCCTTCGTCTACTATCGTTCATTCCTTTATATATCCTTTTTGTTAATCTTCCTCTCTTTAATTTTCTTTGTCTATCACTTTTCATTCCTTATTTTCCTTTGCTTTGTCTATTCTTTTATCTCTCTTTCTATCTCTATCTCTCTCATCCTTCGTCTACTATCGTTCATTCCTTTATCTATCCTTTTTGTTAATCTTCCTCTCTTTAATTTTCTTCGTCTATCACTTTTTATTCCTTATTTTCCTTTGCTTTATCTATTCCTTTATCTCTCTTTCTATCTCTATCTCTCTCATCCTTCGTCTAATATCGTCCATTCTTTTATCTATTCATCCATTTATTAATCTTCCTCTCTTTAATTTTCTTTGTCTATCACTTTTTATTCCTTATTTTCCTTTGCTTTGTCTATTCTTTTATCTCTCTTTCTATCTCTATCTCTCTCATCCATCGTCTACTATCGTTCATTCCTTTATCTATCCTTCTTTTTGTTCATCTTCCTCTCATTAATTTTCTTTGTCTATCACTTTTTATTCCTTATTTTCCTTTGCTTTGTCTATTCTTTTATCTGTCTTTCTATCTCTATCTCAATCATCCTTCGTCTAATATCGTCCATTCTTTTATCTATTCATCCATTTATTCACTTTTCAATTCTTTACTCTCCTTCGTCTGTCTTTCATTCACTCATAATTTAACCCGTTTTTAATTTAAGAGGCGTTTGATGTGTTCAGTGTTGAGTGTTGAGTGTATTCAGTTGGCGGCAAACAGTTTTCTTCTCTCCACGCACCGAACACGCGCATTTAGCAAGACTGAGGTGTTATGCCTACCTGTGTATACCTGGCTTTTAGGATGTTTTTAATCAGGTAATTGTCGATGGGGTGTGTGGTACGTGTTTGAGGTTTGCTTTTCTCTTCATTTTACAAAGTTGTGTAGGGGGGGTGAGGGGAGGGAATGTGTGTATGTGGGGGGGGGGGGGGGAATCCGTGTGTGTGTGTGTGTGTGTGTCCCTCCCTCGTGAGCTGACCCGGTATTTGACAAAGCTTCCGTCCTCTGTCCCTGCTATATAAATGTTTATCGTAGAGGAATTAACTCTCTACGTTGTTGTTGTTGCGAGCGAGCTAACTGGCTGCCTGGGTGTGTGTGTGTGTGTGTGTGTGTGTGTGTGTGTGTGTGTGTGTGTGTGTGTGTGTGTGTGTCTGGCAATATAGGAGGTGAATCTTGTTGGAATTAATCGTCTTCTGCTTGGTGCATGTGTGTGTGTGTGTGTGTTTGTGTGTGTGTGTGTGTGTGTGTGTGTGTGTCTGGCGACCTGTACAGATTTATAATAAAGTGTTCGAGTAAATATGTCTCTTAGTTAGCTTAGCGGCCTTTTTTTCTATTTTTTGTTATCCTTTAAAGTTCTTGTTACTATAAAAAAAAATGGGATGAATTAGTGTGAATCTGCTATGGAGGAATGACTCGTGTGACCTTTACGTGGCAAGCGATGACTTTCTCCCTACTTGCAAATGATCCTTAAAAGTGAGGTGAGTAAGGGAGAGGGAAATAAATGAGAAAGGGATATTTGGAAGAGATCAGGGAGAGAGGGGTGAGGAAGAAGGGGATATGGGAGAAGGAGAAATGGGAGAGAGAGAGAGAGAGAGAGAGAGAGAGAGAGAGAGAGAGAGAGAGAGAGAGAGAGAGAGATGAGAAAAGGGGAAAGGGGAGAGAGAGATAAGGGAGAGAGTGATATGGGAGAAGGAGAAATGGGAGAGAGAGATAAGGGTGAGAGGAATATGGGAGAAGGGGAAAGGGGAGAGAGATTTGGGACAGGGGGTTAAGGAAGAGGAGGATAAGGAGAAGGAAATATGGAATAGGGGATATGGGAGAGAGATAATGGAAAAGAGGGATATGGGAGAGAGACATGGGACAGGGGGGGGGGAAGGAAGAGGGGGATATAGGGGAGAAGTAATGGAAAAGAGGGATATGGGAGAGAGATAAGGGACAGGGAGGTAAGGAAGAAGGGGATATGGGGAGAAGTAATGGAAAAAAGGGATATGGGAGAGAGATATGGGACAGGGGAGAGGGATATGGGAAATAGGTAAAGGACAGGGGAGGTAAAGGAGAGAGGGATATGGGGGAGAGACAAGGGAGATGGGGGCTTAGTGTTCTATGGGTCGTGTTACAAGACTCCCAAGAACACATATTTGACAAGGCTTTCGTAGGAGTTGTGGGCATTTCCAGCGGTAGTTCTATGACCCTGGTGGTAGTGCGAGTCTTCTTCTGTACCATGAACCTGAAGAAACACTCATTAGAACCCGACTGACCCCCTCTTTGACCTTTAGAAATAGGTGAAGTGACAAGCGAGAGTTTCTTGTAATACCGACCTATATGTTATGGTATTAGTATTAAGACACCTCTCTAAATGACTCCATCAGCGCCTATGTTTTGATCTCTTCTATTAACGCAATTTGCGGGAGAGGCGCCGTTACGGACTTTTTTTGTTGTTGTTGTTGTTTAAAGTTTTTTGCGTCATTTTGCTGCTTCATATTCTGTAAAAAAAAGAAAAAAAAAGTAGTTCACGAAGGAGTAAGTGTTGTTGTTTTCTTCTTCTTTTGTTTTGTTTGTTTTTGCATGTCGGTGAGTGGCTGAATGACCTGTGTTGTTAATTTGTTATCATGCACACACACACACACACACACACACACACACACAGACACACACACACACACACACTCACCTGCCCCTACACTCTCTCTCCTTGCCTCCCTTCCCCTCCCTTCCCCCCCCCCCAACCCCCCCCCCCCACACACACACACGGGTATAACTTCGCAAATTGATCAACGTACTCTGGGGATTCACTTTGGCAGTTTGCTTATCTTTCTCCTTTACCTGAGTGCCGCCTCGCCCGCCTTATAGAGAGAGAGAGAGACACACGCGTCGCTACCTTTGATGACGAGACTCTACTTGACAACCTCGACGCGCATCACAGAAATCACCGACGGGGGAACGAAATCACATCTACTAATAACTTAACGAAATCAATCAGTGCACTAAAACCCGAACGCCCAGGTAATCAACTAATCAACTGATGAATAATTAACACTAAAAATAATAATCAGGTAATAATACGATACATGAATCAGGTATGCTAATAAATAAATAAATAAATAAGTAGATGTAGAAATTGATTAAGCAAAGGGATCAAAGGGATTAATGTAAATGTGTAAGAGAGAGAGAGAGAGAGAGAGAGAGAGTTGTGGGGAGGGAAAGGGGTTCAAAGTGGGCGTGGCCAGTCCGTAGGTTAGAATGTCAGGGCGTCCTCCGCTGGGCCTGTCTTCGGGTCTCGGGGGGCCGCGGCGTTTCCATCAATAAGCCGAGGAAGACAGACAGACAAACAGGGAGGAAAAACACCGACCTACCGACCTACCGACCTTGTTACCCTTGCTTCGTGTGTGTGTGTGTGTGTGTGTGTGTGTGTGTGTGTGTGTGTGTGTGTTTTTAGAGGTGTTAATTTTTAAGTTCTTGGGATGTGAACATTTTGAAAGTTAAGAATAATGAGAATATACGCGGATCGGTTAGCATTCATGTGTGTGTGTGTGTGTGTGTGTGTGTGTGTGTGTGTGTGCAGATATTCACACACACACACACACACACACACACACACACACACACACACACACGTTACAGTTACTGCCACACGCGAGCTGAGAGCGAATATTCGGGCCATGCATTTCTGTTTGCGTCTCTTACTTAACTTAGAACCTCGGCGAGCAAGATATTGTTGAACTGAAAGTCGTGTGCGTCTGGCCCGGCCCCCCGCCCCTCCCTCCCTCCCTGCCTGCCTCGCCCTCTCTCCCTCCAACCCTCCACTCTTCCCTCCTTCCGCATCCTTCTATATTCCTCCCTTCCTCTGCCCTTCCCTTACCTGCCTCTCTTCCTCCCGTCATCGTCCCTTCCCTTCACCCCAACCTCTCCCTTTTTCCCTCCCGTCCTCCGCCACCCCTCTCTCCTTCCCTTCTTCCACTCTTCTCTTCCTCCCTTTTCTCTCTCGTCTGTACCTTCCTCTGCCCTTCCCATCCTTTCCCCATCCCTTCGCCCCCTCCTCTCCTCTCTCCCATCCTTCCGTCCTTTCTCTTTCCCTTCATCTCGCTTCTGCCTCCCGCCCTCCCCTCTTCCACCCTTCCCTTCCCCCTGCCTCCTTCTCCCGCCCTCCGCCCTTGCCTCGCCCCGCTTCTGCTCCGCCAAGCCCTCGCCGGTATGAAGCGTGGCAGGGACGAATGTGTTAATGTGTTCAGCGCTGGAAACGTTGCCCCGCGCCCCGTGATGCTTCTCAAATGTCTGGAAAGGTTGTCAGAGTATTTGCCGGCGCCGCGGGACCCGATGACACACGCACGCCCGCCCGTTTGTCTGTCGTTGTTTCCGCCACTCGAGAGAAGAGAAAGATGAAACTCGTTGAGAAAAGATAATACGTTGCGTTGTTTTTCATCTTTTATCCTTTCTTTTGATACTGCCGGCTGTCTATTCGTGTTCCTCCGTCAAGGGATCCTAACCTAACCTAACCTAACCTAACCTAATATGAATGATTAAAACGAAAGGAGTATAAGAGTTGTCAACGAATTTAATGTCTTTACTTACTGTATATTATGACGCTACCCTTGATATTTAGTTTTTAATGTCTTTACTTACTGTATATCCTGACGCTACCCTTGACATTTTTTTTTCGACTTTCTGTTCGAGTTTCTCCTTCAAGGGATTATGAATGATTAAAACGAAAGGAGTATAAGAGTTGTCAACGAATTTAATGTCTCTACTTACTGTATATTATGACGCTAGCCTTGACATTTTTTTATTTTTATGTTGGCGACTTTCTGTTCGAGTTTCTCCTTCAAGGGATTATGAATGATTAAAACGAAAGGAGTATAAGAGTTGTCAACGAATTTAATGTCTTTACTTACTGTATATCATGACGCTAGCCTTGATTTTTTTTTCTTCGATGTTGGCGACTTTTTGTCCGTATTTCTCCTTGGAGGGAATATAAATAATTAAAACGAAAGAAATAGAAGTTATCAGCGAATTTTAACATCTTCATTTACTATGTATCAAGCCGTTAACCCTTATCTTTTTTTTATCTTTCATTTTGATACTGACGGATTTTTTTGTGTTTCTGAGTCGAGGGATTATGGAGAATTATTAATGAAAGAAATAATAGTTACCGACGAATTTTTACGTTTTATTTACTACATATCAATACGTCTCACTTTATCTATCATCTTTTTTTCATATTTTGATATCGACAAATGTTCGTGTTTCTGCGCCAAGAGAATATGAGTAATTAAAATAGAAGAAATATAAGCTACTACAAATTTCATCTCTTTTTTTATCATTTTCTCTATATTTATCATCACCATCATCAGCCTTTATTATCTATTGTATCACAGGATAGATATATATAATGGATCTCGTTCTGTATTTATTTAAAGGAGCGTCATTATCAGTCTGTTGATATACGTAACTTCTCTGCGCCTGTCCTGTTATGCAAAGTGAGCTGAAGCATTTCCAGGATAATCCGCGATGCTGGCAACTTGTGATTCTCCGAAGTATTGACGGTAATGTGCTGATGGGAGAGCTGTCATGATGTTGTGTTTGAGAGAGCTGTGACGGTTTTGGAGAGAGCTGTGATGTGTTTGAGAGGGCTGTGACGGTGTTGAAGAGAGCTGTGATGTGTTTGAGAGGGCTGTGACGATGTTGAAGAGAGCTGTGATGTGTTTGAGAGGGCTGTGACGGTGTTGGAGAGAGCTGTGATGTGTTTGAGAGGGCTGTGACGGTGTTGAAGAGAGCTGTGATGTGTTTGAGAGAGCTGTGACGATGTTGAAGAGAGGTGTCAGGGTTTGTAGAGCTTTGTAGAGCAGGTTTGTAGATATGTGAAGACCAGTCAGGTTTGTAGAGGTTTGCAGAGGTTTGTAGAGTTTTTATAGCAGCCAGGTTTGTAGTGGTTTGTAGAGGTTTGCAGAGGTTTGTAGAGGTTTGAAGAAGTTTGTAGAGGTATGTAGAGCGGTTTTATTAAGGTTTGTAGAGGTTTGTTGATTAGTCAGGTTTGTAGAGCAGTTTTGTAGAGGCTTTTAGAGCAGTCAAGTTTGAAGAGACTCTTGAGCCTCTTTCCTCCCACGCCTTTTCACGATACGATATGAAAACGGACGAAAGGAAAAATAAAAGCGAAAAGTGATGTACGCGCCATCAACTCCACTTGACGTAATGATGTGAAAACTGAACGAACTGAACGAAAAATAGCATATATTCCATCCATGCCACTACGCGAAATTTAATTGGAACGAAGAGCAATAACGAAAAATAGTATACGAACACCCACTCCCCTGCACGAAAAGATATGGAAAGTAAACGAAAGAAAACGAATAACGAAGAATAGAACGCTTTCCACCCACGCCATTTCACGATAGGATATGAAAACGAGCGAAAATAATAGAAATAGCTGTAAATAGATCACTTTCCTCCCTCGCCACTGAACGATAGGATATGAAAACGAACGAAAATAAAAGAAATAGCTGAAAATAGATCACTTTCCTCCCACGCCATTTCACGATAAGATACAAAAACGAGCGAAAATAATAGAAATAGCTGTAAATAGATCACTTTCCACTCACGCCACTGAACGATAGGATATGAAAACGAACGAAAATAATAGAAATAGCTCAAAATAGATCACTTTCCACCCACGCCACTGAACGATAGGATATGAAAACGAACGAAAATAATAGAAATAGCTGAAAATAGATCACTTTCCACCCACGCCACTGAACGATAGGATATGAAAATGAACGAAAATAATAGAAATAGGTGAAAATAGATCACTTTCCACCCACGCCACTGAACGATAGGATATGAAATTGAACGAAAATAGAAATAGGTGAAAATAGATCACTTTCCACCCACGCCACTGAACGATAGGATATGAAAATGAACGAAAATAATAGAAATAGGTGAAAATAGATCACTTTCCTCCCACGCCACTGAACGATGGGATATGAAAACGAGCGAAAATAATAGAAATAGCTGAAAATAGATCACTTTCCACCCACGCCACTGAACGATGGGATATGAAAACGAACGAAAATAAAAGAAATAGCTGAAAATAGATCACTTTCCACCCACGCCATTTCACGATAGGATACAAAAACGAGCGAAAATAATAGAAATAGCTGAAAATAGATCACTTTCCACCCACGCCACTGAACGATAGGATATGAAAACGAACGAAAATAAAAAAAATAGCTGTAAATAGATCACTTTCCTCCCACGCCACTGAACGATAGGATATGAAAACGAACGAAAATAAAAGAAATAGCTCAAAATAGATCACTTTCCTCCCACGCCACTGAACGATAGGATATGAAAACGAACGAAAATAAAAGAAATAGCTCAAAATAGATCACTTTCCTCCCACGCCACTGAACGATAGGATATGAAAACGAACGAAAATAAAAGTAATAGCTAAAAGGATATACTTTCTTTGCATCCCACGTAACGAAAGGCTGTGAAAACTGAACGAAGAGTAAAGTAACAGCGGAAAATAATATGCATTCCACCCACGCCACTGCACGAAATTATATGAAAACGAACAAAAACAAACGGAAAGTACAAGTTTCACCTATTGCATTTAACGAAACTATGTGAAAACTAACAAAAATAAAGTTCCACCTACTGCTTTTAACGAAATTACATGAAATCGAACGAAAAATTATAACAAAAAACAATAGAACCTTCCATCTACTCCAGTTAACGAAATAATATGAAAATAAACAAAACAAACGAAACACCGGACACGCCAAGTACTGAATCCCTTTAACTACCGATCAGTCTCTTTTTCCATCGTTCGGCGCTCGTCCAATACCTTTTAGATGCGAGTGTAAGAGGTTAGGTATTATTGTTATAGGTATGAAGGGCGGGTATAAATGGTGTCGTTGTGTTTAATAGTAATAGTCGTGTCTGGAACTATGTAGACGGTGGACCTTAGTGCGTGAGTGTGTGTGCATTTGTGTTTGTGTGTGTGTGTGTGTGTGTGTGTGTGTGTGTGTGTGTGTGTGTGTGTGTGTGTGTGTGTGTGTGTGTGTGTTTCATTTTCTCTCTCTCTTGAATTTGTCTTTTTTTGTATTATTATGTCTTGTATTTCTCTCTTTCTTTATTATCTCTATGCTTTTTTGTATTTATCTTTTATATTTATTTTCTTTTTATTTTCTCGTATTTGTTTTCTTTATTATATCTATCTCTACCTCCCTCTTCCGTTCTCGTTCTCTCTCTCTTTCTCTCTCTCTCTCTCTCTCTCTCTCTCTCTCTCTCTCTCTCTCTCTCTCTCTCATCAACACTTTTGATCTCGGTCGGTCTCAAAGGAATGTCTTCTCGACACCTCCCTCATGACTTCGCGGAGGAGGAGGAGGAGGAGGAGGAGACGAGCCACTGACGCAGAATAAGTGAGACATGGAAGAGTAGACGAGAGTGAGGAGTTGGAGGAGGAGGAGGAGGAGGAGGAGGAGGAGGAGGAGGAGGCGACGACATATGAAAGACAGGCTCACTAAGGAGGAGACGAGGATGAATAACCGGAAGACTGATGAACTGAGAGGAAGAAGAAGAAGAGGAAGAAGAAGAAAAAGAAGAAGAAGAAGAAGAAGAAGAAGAAGGAAGGAAGGCAAGGATAAGAGAGGGAGATACCGAGAATAAGGTAAAGGAGAAGAAGAAAACGAGGAAGAGAAAGAGGAGTAGCAAACAGAGAGAAAAGGGAAGGAGGAAGAAGACGAAGAAGAAGAAGAAGAAGAAGAAGAAGAAGAAGAAGAAGAAGAAGAAGAAGAAGAAGAAGAAGAAGAAGAAGGAGGAGGAGGAGGAGGAGGAGGAGGAGGAGGAGAAGCATATGAGGAGGTGGAGTGTTAAATAGAGGAAAGTAAGCAGGAGGAGAAGGAAGAAAAAGAAGAAGAAGAAGACGAAGAAAAAGAAGAGTGCAACAGCTAGAAAGAAAGAAAGAAGAGAAGAAAGAAAAAGGAGAAAGAGGAAGAGGAGGGCGAACAATCCTCTTATCCACATCTCCTCCTCTTCCTCCTCCTCCGCGGCCCGTCTGTTTGTACGCTATTGCTCCTTGCTCTGTTTTTCCGTCCTGTTTTTCCCTTTTATTCAGTAGTCTCTCTGTTTCCCGACGTTTTTCTGTACCGTGTTTTTCCGCGAGGTCGTAAGCAGCTTTGCTCCTTCATATTAAACAGAGGCGAGGAGGAGGAGGAGGAGGAGGAGGAGGGGAGCAACAGGAAGGCTAGGAGGAGGAGGAAGAGGAGGAAGAAGCATAAAAGTAAGTAATACATGAAACGAAGCAGTGTGTGTGTGTGTGTGTGTGTGTGTGTGTGTGTGTGTGTGTTATAAGCCAGTGAATTTCCTGTTGCCTGCTCTTCCATGTTTCTTCTTCCTCCTCATCCTCCTCCTTCTTCCCTCCCACCTTTTATTCCTTCTTTTCCTCCTCCTTCTCTTCCTCCACTTTCTCCCTGTCCTCCTCTTTTATTTGTTTCATCTTCTTATCATCAGTAGTAGTAGTAGTAGTAGTAATAGTAGTAGTAGTAGTAGTAATAGTAGTAGTAGTAGTAGTTGTAGTTGTAGTATATCAACATTACTATCATTTACTCCATCCTCCTTTTCTTCCTCGTCTTCTTTGGTCTTCATCTTCGTTTTCTTCTTCATCTTTTCTCTTATTTTCTCTTTATCGTCCTCCTTATCATCTCCAACATCCATTTCTACCTCCTTCTGGTCATATTCCTCCTTCCTCTTCTCATCATCATCCTCCTCCTCATCCTCATCCCTCTCTGGTTTTACTCCATCGGTTTTCAGGAGAGCAGAGGAACCGTATCAATTAATGGGAACTTGTATTGAAAGCTTTTACAAGACAGAGAAAAAAGAGAGAGAGAGAGAGAGAGAGAGAGAGAGAGAGAGAGAGAGAGAGAGAGAGAGAGAGAGAGAGAGAGAGAGAGAGAGAGAGAGAGAGAGAGAGAGAGAGAGAGAGAGAGAGAGAGAGAGAGAGAGAGAGAGAGAGAGAGAGTCGGAAGGAAGTTTTTGAGAATGCACTTTTTTATGGTTGTTTAAAGTTTTACGAGTAAGGGAAAAAAATTTACGTATGATGTGGGAGCTGAAAAAAGGAGAGGCAGACTCGCCCCTCAGAAGAAAAAAAATTAGTAGAAGGAACTTGAAGAAAATAAGAAAAGGAAGAAAAAAAGAAAGAGGAGAATTATTACAGTTATTATTACAGACTATCTTTGGCAGGAGAAAAATCTTATTGTATTTTTCTCCTGTCAAAGATAGTCTGCAGCACCTCATTGTAAATTTTGGCAGTTGAATGTTTCTGTATCTAGTAAATAAAATTAAAAGTAAATAAAAAAAGAACGAGAATTAAGAGAGAAATCAGAAACGAAAAAGAAAAAGAGGAAAGAGGAAGAATAAGAGGAGAGGAAAAGAAAGGAAATAAGAAGCAAAGAGCGGAAAAAAGCAGATTAGAAAGGAGTGATAGAGAAAGAGAAATGTAGAGAGAAGTGGAAAATGAAAAAGAAGAAGAGGAAAGAGGAAGAATAAGAGGAGAGGAAAAGAAAGGAAATAAGGAGTAAAGAGCGGAAAAAGCAGATTAGAAAGGAATGATAGAGAAAGGGGAATGTTGAAGGTGAAAGAGAGGAAAAGAAGGAAAGAAGAGGAGGAGGAGGGAAAAGAAAGCAGGAAGTGATGGAAAAAGGAAGAACAGAGGAAAGGGAGGAGAAGGAAAAAAGACAGACAGCAGAAACTAGATGGAAAAGAGGAAGAAGAGGGAGAGAGGAGAAATGAAGCGGAAGAAAAGAAGGAAAAGGAAAAGAGAATAGAGAGGGAAAGGAGTCAGTGGAAGAAATTGAAAAGGAAAAACCCAGAATAGAAGGAAAGAAGGAAGGAAAAGAAAGAAAATAGAAGAAAATAGAAGAGGAAGAGAAGGAAAAAGTAAAGAGTGTCATAATTAATTTCATATAAGAAAAAAACGGAGAACGACGAGGAGAAAAAATGAAAGGAAGAATAAAGAAGGAAAAAAAAGAAAAGAAAAAGAAACGGAGAGAAGAGAAAGAGAATGGTGAATAAGAAACCAAAAAAAAGAGATAATAAAAATGAAATGTGGTTTTTACAATGAAGAATCGACAAGAAAGATGGAAGAGGAGGAGGAGGAGGAGGAGGAGGGGAAGATGGAAGACCCGAGACAGGAAGAGCAATGAAAGAAGGAGAGAAAGAAGATGACTTAATATGACCAGGAGAGAGAGAGAGAGAGAGAGAGAGAGAGAGAGAGAGAGAGAGAGAGAGAGAGAGAGAGAGAGAGAGAGAGAGAGAGAGAGAGAGAGAGAGATGAGACTCATTCATTCTTTCCTTCTTTACCTCTAACGGAACCTATCATGCACCTTAAACAGTAGTAGTAGCAGTAGTAGTAGTAGTAGTAGTAGTGATGGTAGTAGTAGTAGTAGTAGTAGTAGGAAGCAGGAACTTGATGGAAAAGAGAAAGAATAGGAAGAGAAAGCGAGAAAGGAGAAAGGAAGCGAAAGAAGGAACAATCATTCAGGGAGAGACTCGCGGCCTTGGTATCATTGCCTGGGTGAGGTAGTGCGCGTTCATTGCCTTGTTCTAACGTGCATGAAATTGACTCTGTATTCCTACCAAACCCTTTGTGAGTTAAGGAAACAGATTGCATCGAAAGAAACTAATTCAATAATATCTTTAATATCTTTTGTGTCTTTTGAATTATTATAGATAAATCTGAAACGACATTCATGATAAAACTAAATCGGAAACGCATGTAAACGGACAATATTTAGCGACGGAAGGTGCAAGCTTGATATTTTTTTAAGGCCTGTTGGAGCTAGATTTTATTTCCCTACGTTTCCTGCCACTACAGAGGGCTAGGCTACAGTCCACACAGTCTCATTCGTTAACTCATTTATTATACGATTTCGTGGTATATTTTTAGTCCCGACCTATAAGTCTGTTCAAATTAACTTGGCCAATTTGCACAGAAAAGCCCCTTCCCCCTACTGGCTAAGCTCCGCCTCCCTTTCACCTGATTGGCTGTTCATGACATCATGCATTGTTTGAATGACACGTACCAAATATATATGATTGAGATAATCTAGATAGCTAGATAGGGGCGGAGCTTAGCCAGTATGGGGGAGGGGCTTCACGGAGCAAATTGGCCAAGTTAATTTGAATAGACTATAGTAGCAGTAGTAGTAGTAGTAGTAGTAGTAGTAGTAAAAGTAGTAGTAGTTATAGCGGGGTGGGGCCAATGAATTGCTTTGTGAAAGGATATGAGAGAATATACCGCTCACAACGCAACTCTAATAGATGGAGGCCAGTAGTAGTAGTAGTAGTAGTTATAGTAGTATTAGTAGTAGTCGAAGTAGTAGTAGTAGTAGTGGTAGTAGTCGCAGCCAGGGGAGCCAATCAGCAACACTCCCTGCATACAAGCAATCCGTGTTCCTCATCCAGTCCCCCGCGCGGTGCTGGTAACAGTGGGTGTGGGAGGGAGTCGCGTGCGTGTGTGAGTCCCCGGGCGATCGTTCCTCGCTTCTTCCTTTTAGTGGAGGCGGCGAAGAAGGAGTAAGAGGAAGATGCGGAAGAAGGCGAACTGGAACTAGAGGAGGAAGAAAGGGGAAGAATGGGAGCTGTAGGCAAAACGAGAACAAGAAAAAGGTAGAGAAGAGGAGGAGGAGACGGAGAAGAGGAGGAAACGAAGGAGTTGAGGAAGAAGAAGAAAGAGAAATGGAAGAAGAAAATGAGGAAGAAGGGGAGATGTAGGCTGTACGTAAGGAAGAAAACAGGTGAAGAATGGGAGAAGGAAAAGAAAAAAGGAAGGATAAGGAAGAAGGAGCAGAAGGAGGAAGCTGAGGAAGAGGAAGACGGAATTGAAGGAGGAAGAAAAGGAGAAGGAAAGGGAAGTATGGAAGATTTTGACAGCATGTAAGGAAGACACCGGTAGAAAAGAGGAAGAGGAGAAGGAAAAGTAGAGAAAACGAAGCTGCTGAGGAAGAGAAGGAGGAAGAGAAGCTGTTGGTATTGCTTAAGGAAGAAGAGATGGAGAAGGAAGATTAGGGGAAGGAAAGAGCGACGAAGGAGGAGGAGGAGGAGGAAGAAGAGGAAGAATTAGAGGAGGCATAAACAAAGGAAAGGAGGAGGAAGGGGAAGGAAGAAAGGGAGGAGGAAGACTAGAAGAAAAAGGATGGAGAAATAGTGAAGAAAATATTAAGGGTAGAGAAAGAAGAGGAAAAGGAGTAGGGAAAAGAGAAACAATGGAACTACTACTACTACTACTACTACTACTACTACTACTACCACCACCACCGTGACCATCAACAACAACAACAACAGCTACCCTCCTCTCCACCTAATTAACCTCTCCTCCTCCTCCTCCCTCTCTTCTCTCCTCCTCCTCCTCCCTCTCATCCCTTCTCCTCTCTTGACCCTCCCCTCCTCTCCATCCCTTCACTCCTCCTCCTCTTTCTCCTCCTCCTCCTCCTCCCTTGCACTCCTCCCCTCCTTACCTCTTCTCTCCTCCTCTTCCCTTGTTCCTCCTTAACAAAACTGCCCCGCGCCACGCCCCCACCTGCTGCGTTAGCGAGGAAGAGCCTGAAGCATGGAAGACTGGAAACATGGAAGAGCAGGCGACAGAAAGCTTATAACGAGGCTGCCTGTTCTAGTGATTTCATTCGTTCTTCGTGCTCTTTAATCACCTGCGGAACAGTTTGTAGCCCTTGGTGTATGTAATTTGCGAGCCTCACATTTCGCTCCTGTCTACGAATTAAAAACAAGGCGAATTTTAAAGGTATTGATCATCTTCACTTAGCGGATTACTGCTGTATCGCCTCGCTTGATCGGAAGACGGGTGTTTCTAGTTCTAGGTTAACTTGGAGGTAAAAAAATAAACTTAGATATTTCTTAACCTGTATCAATTCTTGTAGTCGTTTCTTTTCAATCGTAAGGAGGTTGAGTCGCTGAGGCCTCACCCGTAATATCAGTTTCGTAGTGCACCACTGCTCTCCCTATGTAGTAATTCGTTGTCGTTGTAATTTCGGGACCCAGAACTGCACTGCGTATTCCAGGTGAGGTCCTCCCAACGAGTTATGCAAAGACAACAAACCCCCGGCGACTTACATTCGAAGTTCCTCGCTATGAATACAGAATTAGCTTTATAACAGCCACATAAACGTACAGTGTGACTTGTAGGGGCTTCCCGCGCATGTTGTAGATATGGTTGCTATTTCTAGACCCAAGCGCATGAGTTTTACACTTCCCAAGGTTGAATGACTTGTCGCTTCTCAGACCACTGAATATTCCGGTCAAAGTCTTCTTGGATAATACCGCAGCCGGGCCTTTCCACCCTACTATTCAATATCATCAAGCTTCAATAAGGAGGCTTTCAGTTGTATTTCTAAGTCGTTCGCGTATTTAATAGAGTGGGGAAAATAGAGTTCAGAAGGAATAGTACAGAAAGGATAAGTGTAGTACGATGTATTTAATAAAGAGAATGGGAAAGGAGGAGGAGGAAGAGAGAGAGGAAAAGGAAAAAAGAGAAGGAAAAGAGCAAGAGAAGTACGACGAGGAAGAGGAGGAAAGAAAGTTGGAAATAGGTGAAAATATAAAATGAATGAAGACAGAAAGGAAGACAGGAAAAAACAAGATACAAGGAAGGAAAAAAGTTACATAAAGAAGAAAAATTAAATAAAACAGAAAAGGAAGGAAAACAAAATGAAAACAAGACATTAAAGAGGAAAAAAAGTTAGAATTGAATGGAAAAAGAAAATGAATAAGAAAAGGAAGGAAAAATAGAAGATAAAAACAAGACATTAGGGAGGAAGATGAGTAAATAAAGCGAATTAAAGAGAGAGAGAGAGAGAGAGAGAGAGAGAGAGAGAGAGAGAGAGAGAGAGAGAGAGAGAGAGAGAGAGAGAGAGAGAGAGAGAGATAGAGAGAGAGAGAGAGAGAGGTCAGGAAGGAAGAAACGCATAAAAAACAGAGAATAGGAAGTGTTGGATAATATTATAAACAGGAAAGAAAGAAAGAAAGAAAGAGGGAGGAAGCAAATATGGAGAACGGAAGGAAGGTTAGAAGAGAGAAATGAAGAGAAGGAAGGAAACAGATAAGAGAGAAATAAAGGAATGAGGAAGAGGGAAGCAGGAAGAGAGAGAGAGAGAGAGAGAGAGATGCACAGAATATAATCTCCAGCTCTCTCTCTCTCTCTCTCTCTCTCTCTCTCTCTCTCTCTCTCTCTCTCTCTCTCTCTCTCTCTCCACCCTCTTTCGCACGCTTACTTCCGCCTTTCATTTCCTTCTCCTTCTTTCCTCCTCCTCCTCCTCCTCCTCCTCCTTCTCCTCCTCCTCTCATCTCCGCAAGAGGGGCGTGACGCGGCAATTTTGTTTAGGTAAAGAAGAGTGGAGGAAAGGCGGAGGAGGAGAATGACTTTAGAGGTAAGAGTGGGTGAAGAAGAAAGAGAAGAGGAAGGAAAGGAAAAAGGAGAAGAAAAGAAAAAGAAGAATAAGACGAATAGGAAAATGAAGGAAAAGGAAGAAAGGAAAAGAAAGAAAAGGGATGAAAGTGATGTGGAGAATAACCTAAAAAATAGAAGACAAGGAAGAGGAGGAGGAGAAGGAAGAAGAAAACAAAGAAAACAAAATGGAAAAGAAGGAAGAAGAGGAAGAAAACACTGGAAAAAAAATGAAAAAAATGAGCGAAAAAAAGGAAGATAGAAGCACAAAATGAAAAAAAAAGGAGAAAGAGTAAAAAAGAAGAAGATTGTAAATACAGGAAAGAAGAGGAAGAATACGAAAGGAACAGCGAAACAAGAATAACGTGAATAAGAGGAGGAGGAAGAAGAGGAGGAGAAGACATAAAAAGTACTCATGGAAGAAGAGGAAGAGGAGGAGGAGGAGGAGGAGGAGGAGGAGGAGGAGGAGGAGGAGAACTTAAACGCCCTTCGGGAAAGCGACTCCGAGACCGAAAAATTGTTAGTCCCGAGAGAGAGAGAGAGAGAGAGAGAGAGAGAGAGAGAGAGAGAGAGAGAGAGAGAGAGAGAGAGAGAGAGAGAGAGAGAGAGAGAGTCGACCAACGTTAAAAGTCATGTAAGCAGAAAAACAGACGTACAGGCAGATAGGCGGAAAGATACACACACACACACACACACACACACACACACACAGTGAAGGAAAGAAAGATGAACGAACTAAAAATGACTTCGTGTGTGTGTCTGTGTGTGTGTGTGTCTGTGTGTGTGTGTGTGTGTGTGTGTGTGCACTAATTACGTACACGAGTATGGACTTGGATTCCCTGTTTGTGTTTTCTCTCTCTCTCTCTCTCTCTCTCTCTCTCAGCTCACGTATTCAGCCAATGAACGAATAAAAATTTCTATTGATCAATTATTAAAAAAAAATGTCATCCTCTGTTCTGACACACACACACACACACACACACACACACACACACACACACACACACACACACACACACACACACACACACACACACACACACACACACACACACACACATTTACATAGATATTCAGACCACACAGAGCCTATGGTCTTGACTAGGTACAATGTTCTTAATCAAACATCAGTGAAGCGACATCAGACGGCCGCCAAGACGTTGCTTCTCTGCCATAACGAATATTAAGGTGGAGGAAGTGACGGTCGAATCTCTTGTGAAATTAGATGATCGCGTAGCACTGAACCACTTAACGCGGGAGCTTATTCCATTCTCGTACAGAGTGTGAATGAAAACAGGTGATGCAGTGGGGGTTTACTAATGTACAGTTAAGTTTTGTTTCATTGTTTCTTGTTCGCAATGTGTTATGGATCTCATACTATTTGGATTCATCCCTATTTGTAAAAGCCATTAAGTATTTTTTAAACTCTCCATCAGGTTCCCTTGGAGGCGACGGCTCTCAAAAATGTACAGATAAGGACAGCAGCACCTCCGATTATGACGTCGCTTTGCAAGACATTGAATAAGGTAAGCGATGTTTTTTCTCTTAGATTTGCACAATAACGTTTTTGAATTTCGTCACCCTCATAAAATAATCGCCTAAGTCATTTTTCAGCGATTTCCAGGTTTTTGTCAACATCAATTTTTCATCATGTGACGCCCATTTTTGTAGAGTTGCCTTCGTCATTCAGGGTTTGAGTGTCCTAGAATTGGCCTTTTCATTTCTGCCTAAATCTTACGCCAAATGAGATAATGACAGTTCTTTTCTTATTTCCTGTCAAGTAGAAAATAATGACTTAGGCGGTTTGTTTACGAAGGCGTCGATTTGATGTTAGTTTGCCTAAGCTTTCTAGAGGATGTGAGGAAAGGCTTTTTTGTGTTGCTTCATCTACACCGTCTTGGCAGCGAGACCTATACCACTACCACTACTACTGCCACTACTGTTACCACTACTACTATTACTATTAACACTACTACTACTACAGTGTTGCCCTCTGCCTGCACGCTAGCTCTGAAAGTCCCCAATGAGCGGCTTTCTCTTTTTTTTCCCGGTAAAGGAAGCAGCTCAAGGGTAAAAAAAGGGAGAGGAAAAAAATCCCACTAAGCGCTTCTCCTGCAAAAGCAAATTGAGTTGAGTGGCCAGAAGAGAGATCAATTTTGGATGGTAACTCAGTTTTATCCTTTTTCCCTGTAGCAGCTTACCTTCCACTTATGTTAGACTAATGGGCCTGTAATTACCTGGCGTTGATGTGTCACCTTGCTTCAAAGCGTGACAGCAGTCGTCCACTCAATTCAAACTTTTTAGGTGTCATCTGTACCGCCTGTAGGCTTTCTTGAGGAGCCTCTAGTCTAGGGCGACCCCAGCCCGTTAGTGGTGCAAGCGAATTTCATTTATATTGGCTGCCTTGATATTGCTCTCGCTTGGCCCATGCTGCCCCCTGTGCTCCGTTTGAACGAAATCGCTGAAGTTAGGGTTGACTAAAGATCTGGGCAGCATGTGGGTAATCTTTCGTCACTCGGCGATGGTTTGAATAATCAGCGTGTTTCGGTGGGACTCGAACGTAGATCCACGGCCTCACCACGCCCGCACGCTGACCACTCGACCGCCACTTCCATCAACAGGAGTAAACTTCTTCAGCACCTTGTACACCGTTTGAGCGGCTTCCTCTACTGTAAAACATATTAATTAGGAAGGTATAAGGTAACACTTTTCTTATTTAACCCGGTAGCAGCGACGGGCCAAATTTGTGGCTTTACCGTGTACCAGCGACGGGCCAAATTTCTGCCATGATATAAACCTCCCAAAATAGATGACGCATAAATTGATCACAAAAGCGTTGATATATATTATGAAATGGTTTGCGTGAGTGATGATTCTTTCTCATTATTTTGCTTAGAGGGGCCTTTAACCTAACCTAACCTAACCTAACCTAACCTAACCTAAGAAACATGACCCCCGCAGCTACCGGGTTAAGGATATGTCATTATTATCTTATTATCTGGTCCTGAACGTTTATTTGTTTTTCGTGTTCTGGATGCATTGAAAACTTTATCGGCAGTCACGTCAGAGTGTGGCGGGGTGAGGGTGGGCGGGTTTCAATAATAGTTGTCGGCGTTGGTGGCGGCGGACGGACTGCGTGTTGTTGAATGCCGGGGAAAATAATGATTCAATATGTTCGCAATGGCTTGGTTTCCAGTCAGTAACCTACCCGCGCTGTCAAATGATAGGTCGACCCCAGTAATGATTTTATCTGTTGTTTAAATATTTTTGAAGACTGATTTAGGATCGACCATACACGTGGCAGCAATGTTTTCCTCCTCATCCGCACTTTGACGGACCTACTACTTATTTCATATAATTTTATTTATTTGTCTATTTATTTGTTTATTTTTATTCTCGTCGCCAGGCTCCATGGTAAAGTTAACTATTTTTAGATGAGTTTTTGTTTGTTTGTTTGTTTTTGTTTTTTTGCTTGCTTAATGAGTTTCTCTCCTGATTAGAGTTCTTGATTTCGTGATTGAATCATGAAGAACTTTTGATAATGTTTTGTATCTTCGCAAAACTGGACAAAAAGTTATTATGCCGCGTAAATAACTTTTTTTAATTAGTGCCATATGAATTATAAATACACGATAACATAGTCAATAACCGTAAAACTCGAAAAGGCAATAAAAAATAAAAAATAAAAAAGGAGAGAAAGGGAAACGAGAGGAATAAGAGGAAGGAGGAAAACAGAAGGAGAAGGGTGATCGCATACCTCTCAATATTGGCCTGACTTGCTTTTTTTTTTTCCCATTAAAGCTTTGTACCTGTATTGTTCTTTCAGTCACACCTGCATTCGTGACAGACGGACGGAAGAACACACACACACACACACACACACACACACACACAGACACAGAGAAAGACAGAATGAAAGACAGACAGAGAGAGAGAGTGAGAGAAAGAGAGAGAGAGAGAGGGGGCAGGGTAGATGAAGACTATAGATTTAAAAAGGCAGACGTAAGCCGCAAGGAAGGAAGGGAGAGATTAGCCGAAGATGTAACAACTAATACGAAGAATAACGAAAAATAACCAAATAACAGCAATTAGAAGAAGACGAGGAGGGGAAGAAGAGAAAAGCCCCGCCAATAACAGGAGGAGGAGGAGGATTAGGATTAGGATAAGAAAAGTTACGTGGTTGTAGTAGTAATAGTAGTGGTGGTAGTAGTAGTAGTAGAAGTAGTAGTAGCATTAGTAGTAGTAGTAGTAGTAGTAGTAGTAGTAGTAGTAGAAGTAGTAAAGTAGCAACATCTCAGGAGAAAGGGAGAAAAAGAGATATTGTTATTAAAATTTATTAGAAAAATTAGCAGAAAGTAGAAGAGGAAAACAAGGAGGTAGAAGTAGCAGTGGTAGTAGTAGTAGTAGTAACAGTAGTAGTAGTAGTGGCAGTAGTAGTAGTAGTAGTAGCAGTAGTAGTAGTAGTAGCATATCAGTAGAAAGAACGAAAAAAAGATACGATATAGAAATTTATGAGAAAAAATATTACGAATCCAAAAAATTAGCAAATGAAAAGAAGGAAAGAAAGATGAAAATAGAAAAACAAGCAAAGAAAAAAATGAGAGAAAGAGAAAACTGAACGAAAATATATAAAAAAAAACTATAACGAAAGCAAAAATATAACAAACGAAAAAAAAAGGAGAAAAAATGAAAATAGAAACACAAGCAAAGAAATAAATGAGAGAAAGAGAAAAAACTGAACGAAAATATAAAAAAAAACTATAACGAAAGCAAAAATATAACAAACGAAAGAGAGGAGAAAAAATGAAAATAGAAACACAAGCCAAGAAAAAAAAGGAGAAAATATAGTAAAGAAAACGAAGAGAAAAATAACAAACGAAAAGAGAAGAAAAATAATGGGAAAAAATAATAAGAAAAATAAGAAAAAAATAAGAAAATAAGGAAAATTAAAATAAAAAGTTAGATGCACTCAAATAAAAAAAAAACTAAATAAACAAATAAGGACAAAAAAACACCTTGAAAATAAAGAATGAATTAAATAACGCATGAAAATGAATAATAAAAAATGCATAACAGAAATAACCAAAGAAAGCATAAATAACAAATACATAATAGACAAAAACAAACATCACACATAAATACTGAATGAAATAATGAATAAATTAATACACTGAATAATAGATAATAAAATGTATAGATTAATGAATAGAAACAGCCTAAATAAATTAATAAATGACACACAAAAAAAAAGCGTCTAAATAATGAATATGATAACGATGAAGAAGAAAAAGTAGAGGAAGAAGAAGAAAAAAAGGGGAAAGAAAGAAAGAAAGAAAGAAAGAAAGAAAGAAAGGAAGAAAGGAAAATAGAAATAAAAAGAGGCAACATAACGAGAGCGAAAGGATGAAAGGAAATAAGGAAGGAGGAAAGAAGAAGAGGAGGAAGAGAAGGAAAACGAGGAAGAAGAAGAAGAAAATGAAAGAAGAGGAGGAGGAGGAGGAAGAGGAGAAAAAAGTAAGGAAAAAGAGGAGGAAGAAAAAAAATAAAAGAAGAGAAGGAGGAGGAAGAGGAGAAAAGAGGAGGAAGAAGAAGAAAGAAAAGAAGAGGTTGAGGAGGAAGAGGAGAAAAAAGCAAGGAAAAAGAGGAGGAAGAAGAAGAAAAAAAAAGAAGATTAGGAGGAGGAAGAGGAGTAAAAAGAGGAGGAAAAAGAAGAAGAAAAAAAGAAGAGGAGGAAGAGGAGAAAAAAAAAGGAAAAAGAGGAGGAAAAAAAAGTAAAAGAAGAGGAGGAAGAGGAGAAAAAAAAGGAAAAAGAGGAGGAAGAAGAAGAAAAAAAAGAAGAGGAGGAGGAGGAAGGGGAGGAAAAAAGTACGGAAAAAGAGGAGGAAGAAGAAGAAAAAAATAAAAGAAGAGGTGGAGGAAAAAGAGGAAAAAAAGCAAGGAAAAAGAGGAGGAAAAAGAAGATAAAATAAATAAAAGAAGAGGAGGAGGAGGCGTCAATAAAACACATAACAACTAATAATAAATAAAACAAAATAAAATGAATAAAATAACAATAATAAAAGAATGATAATAAATATTGAATAAACAAGACGTCTTAAAAGGGGACTTGAAGGGGGATGAAAAATGGGTCTTGATGGGAGACTATTCCATTCTTGGGGTGACCGGGCTGGTGGTGGTGTGGCTGGTGGTGTGGCTGGCGGTGTGTCCATCAATAAAGCCCGCCACTATAATGATGGCAAGGAGGTGGTGGTGGTGATGGTGGTGGTGGTGGTGGTGGTTGTGGTGGTGGAGAAAGGAAGTATATGTTAGGAAAGAGCTTGCAAAAGATGGAGAAGAGGAAAGGGAGGAAAAACGAAGGTGTAGGAATAGAGAGGAGAAAAGAGGAAGATAGAGATAGAGGGAGATAGAGAAAAGGAAGGAAAGAAGAGGGAGGAAGGTAGGTCAGAAAAAAAATAAAAAGATGAAGAAGGATAATGAGGAAAGAAAAATAAAGAGGAGGTGTAGAGGAGGAAAGAACAGCAGGAAAAGAGAGTAGAGAAGAGGAAGAGGAGGAGGAAAGAGAGTAGAAAATGAAGCTCAAGAAAAGGAGGAAAGAAAAAAAGGAAGAAGAGGAAGTTGAGAGAGGAAAAAAGAGAAGGAAAGAGAGTAGAAAATGAAGCTAAAGAAAAGGAGGAAAGAAAAGAAGGAAGAAGAGGAGGTGGAGAGAGAAAAAAAAGAATAGAAAACAATGGTGAAAAATATGATAAAAATGAAGGAAAAAGTTGAAAATGATGAAGAAGAGGAAGGAAAGGAAAAGAGAAAGAATAAGAAGGTAGAGAAAAGGAAAGAATGAAGAGGAAAAGGATGTGTAGCTTAGGAGAAAAGATGAAGGGAAAGAAGAGGAAAGAAAGAAAGGATGAAGAGAGGAGAAGGTATAGGAATGGAGGAGGAGAAGTAAAGGAGAGGAGAAAACGAGTTAAAGAAAAAGAGAAGTGAAGAGAAGAGGAAAGGGACGATAAAAGGAAAGAAAGAAAGGAAGAAGAGGAGGAGGGAGAGGAAGAGTGGAGATGGAAAGAAAGAATTAGACAAGATAATGAAGAAGAAAAGAGAAGAAAAGAAAGAAGGAAGAGAAAGATGCTTAAGAATAGGAAGAGGAAGAAAAAGAAGAAGAAGAAGAAGAACCAGAACATAAAAAAGAGGAAAAAAGGAAAGAAAAAAAGAGGATGAGGAGAAATACGGCGAGGAAAAAAAGCAGGAAAAGAAGACAATGAAGAAGAAGAAGAAGAACTAGAAGAAGAAGAGGAAAAGGGGATATAAGAGTAAAGAGAGGAGGAGGAGGAGGAGGAAATGAAGAAGAAGAAATTAAACAAGAAAACTAAGATAGAGAAAAAGAGAAAAAATGAAACAAAAAAGGAAGGAGTAGTAAGAGAAAAGAACGAAAGAACGACGAAGAACGAAGAAAGGAACAGAGAGAAAGGTTAAGGAGGAAGAGGATGAAAAAGAAGAAGAAGAGGAGGAGGAAGAAGAAGAGGAGGCGTCATAAGTCATCTTCCGTCCCGTCATACAGGAGAAGGTCGGGCGTCGCCAACACATTATATCAAGAGATTTATTAATGAGAGCCTTTGTGGACCGTGCCAGGCTGGAGAAGGAGGAGGAGGAAAAGAAGAAGAAGAAGAAGGAGAAGGAGCAGGAGGAGGAGTGGGTTTAGGAGTGTATAAAAGGGAAGTATTGGAAAATAAGATAAAGAAAAGAAAAGAAAGGAAAAGAGAGAAAGGAAGGAGACGGAAGAGAAAAGGAAGGAACAGAAAAAAAGGGTTAAGGAGGAAAAGAAAGGGGAAAGAGGAAGCGATTAAGGGAAGGAGGAGGAGATACGAGTTAATGAACGAAGGAAGGAAGGAGAAAAAATAGAGAGAGAGAGAGAGAGAAAGGATGAGGAGGAGGAGACGAAGTGAAGAGAGATATTTTTATGAGGAAAATATAGGAAAATAATAAGAAGAAAGGGGAAAGGGAAAAAATGAGATAGAAGAGAAGAAAGAACGGGGAAAAGAAAAAATAAATGATAAAGAATGAGGAGGAGGAGGAGGAGGAGGAGGAGATATGAATTAGTGAAGGAAGGAAGGAAGAAAGAAAGATTGAAAAAAAGAGGAAAAGGAGGAAAGAAAGAAAGGAAGAAGAGACAGTTTAAAAGTGGGAAGAGGGGAAAAAGAGTTGGAAATTGTGTTAAAGAAAAAGAGGAAGGAAGAGGAAGAGGAGGAGGAAGAGGAGGAGGAGGAGGAGAAAGTAGTTATGACTGCATGAGGTTAAGGAGGAGGAGGAAGAGGAGGAAAAGGTACAGGCTCGGGATATTATTGATGGAAGAGGAGGAGGAGGAGGAGGAGGAGGAGGAGGAGGAGGAGGAGGAGGAGAGGAAGGAAGTAGAAGTAGAAGAAAAAGGAAAGGAAGTTGAAGAAGAAAAACAGGATCAAAAACAAGAACGAGAAGAAAATAAGAAAGAAAAAGAAGAAAAAAAAAGAACAAGAACCAGAAGAAAGTAAAGAAAAAGAAAGAAAAAAGAAAGAAGAATAACGAAAAAGAGCAAGAAAGAGAAAAGGGGGAATAACAAGGAAGAACAGAAGAGAAAGAGAAAGGAAGAAAAAAAGAAGAAAATAAATAAATGTAAAATTGTAAACGTCACCTTCTCAAGACTTTATTTTATACAGTTCACTAACCTATATAACTCTGTCTACATTATTCATTTTGTCTCTCGTCTTACTGCAAAGTGATAAGGCCTTTCTTTTACAGCTAAATAGATAGACTTATTAATATTTTACTTTTCTGTTCTACTTTTCGTTTTTTGGGAGCAACGCCATGGCGGGCTTTTTCTGTATCTTGTATTTTCTCCCTTGAGCTGTGTCCCTCCTGTGTTCCTCCTCCTCTCTTCACTCTTATATCCCCTTTTCCTCCTCTTTTCTTCTTTCTTTCTTTCTTTTCTTTCCTCTTCTTGTTCTAGTTTTTCTTCTTCTTCTTCATTGTCTTCTTTTCCTACTTTTTTCTCTCGCCGTATTCCTCCTCATCCTCATCCACTTCCTGTAAAAAGAGAAAAGATGAAGGAAAAAACAAGGGCAGGGAGAGGCGGTGGGTGAGTGGTCAACGTGCGGGTGGTGTGGCCTGCAGGATCCGGGCTATATATACTTTTTGGGTCCGGGTTCAAGTCCCGCTCGCCACTACAAGCTGACAATTTTCAGTCCTTGCCAACTGGCCTAAGACTACCCACATGCTGCCCTGATGGCCACCTGTCAACACGGACCCTGGCCAAATTCTCCAAAAGCCCTTTTCAGACGAATTGACTTTTCGCCGTGCACAGTCCACCACACGACGTCGTGCTCCCATATAACCAGAGGTGTCTATGGACGCTTTCACACGTTACGACCACCGCTGTGGACGCCGGAACGCCGTCCACGGCCGCCGTTATCCCAACGGCTCCCTTTTCCCGCCGTCCACGGCAGACGGCTGACCTTTCGCCGTCTTGACACGACGGCGACGCTACTTCCGTCCTTCAGTTTCTCCTTACCACTGTGCACAGTAGGCTACTGCTCGCCAGGGATTATGGAGGAGTGGATGTAGACGTTGAATTGCTAATTAGCCAGGTTCAGGACAGGCCGGTTCATGGGACAAAAGCCCAGAAGAATACAAGTGTTCAAAACAGAAACCACAGCATTCGGACAGAAGCATGGAGGGAAGTGTGCAGTCACCTGAACCTGGACTTTGAGTCTGTGAGTGATGATGCAAAGAACAAATATGGTGAGTACATGTAGCTTTCACATCAATATGTACAGTCGCGGACAGAAGTGAAGACACAGATTTCAGAACAATTCAGTTGGCTGGCGAGAACTGGCAACTGACAACTGGAACAGACAACTCACAGCTTCATTTCGTTCAACCTCAGAAGAGATAGATAGATAAGTAGATCGTGTCGTGGAACGAGCGTGGTCGTGGCGTGGACCGCCGTCCACACAACGGCGCACTCTCTGGAATGCACGACGTCGTGTCGTGGACGGCGAACGGCGAAAAGTCGATACGCCTGAAAGGGGCCAAAGAGGATGAAGTGAAGCTATGGGGGGCAGCGTGAGCCCCATCATGAAAGCCTGCCTACGCAGAACAGAGGAAAAAATAGCCCACAAAACGCTGCTATGATACAAACAAAAAGGTGTCGAGGCGAGGCGAGGCGAGGCGTCTGGATGCTCCCCTCGTGCACGCGTTCAAGTCGTGGAAAGGAAAGGAAGGGACGAAACACTCACGAATTGAAGGCTGTTGCCGAGTTTGCCGGCGAGAGGGATGAAAGAATGAAGATACACCTAAACTTTTGCGCCAGGGAGCGGAACGGCAGCATAAGGATGAGCTAGAGTAGAAAGTCGTGTTCAGGGGGCCGTGGGAGGGGGAGGGGGCAGTGGTGGCGACGAGAACTCAGCAACTTCAGAAGAGCAGTCAGCATGAACACAGCGATAAAAGATAGAAAGAGGAGCAACATTCTGGAGGGGCGGAGGACGGTCAGTGAGAGGAGGGGAGTTAATGAGGAGTGAAGCCTTTGACTCTACTCTGTCCAGGAGGGATGAGTGTTTCGGTCTCTCTCTCTCTCTCTCTCTCTCTCTCTCTCTCTCACCACGCCCTTTCTCACCTGAGCTGGGCCGTGGCAGAGGTGATTAGTTACCTGCGGAAGAGAGGGAGAGAGAAGGGAGGGAGGGAGAGGAGAGAAGGGAGAGGGGACGCATCTCCATTAAGGGGGTTGTGTTTATATTTTTTCTCAACTCTTATTTTATCACACACGACTACCACGCATGCGCCTACGACCTCTTCTGCGTCTCTGCAACGAATTCACTTTCCTTACGATGAGGTAGAGTACGTTAATGAAGAATGGGATGGAAACATATGTATGAGTCAAGCTTTCGTTAATAAGGGTATCTGGACACCTCCCCTTCCGAAACTGACCTCTCTTTCGGCCACCTCTTTGAATTCTTTTTAGGAGCAGGAAGTAGCGGGCTTTTTTTTATTATTGTTTTCTTTTTTTGTGCCCTTGAGCTGTCTCCTTTGTTGTAAAAAAAAAAAATCATAGGGCAATATTCTCAAACATTTCGGCGCCTAAGTTCGAACACATATTTGACAAGGCTTTCGTGGGGGTTTGGGGCATTTCCAGGGGTAGTTTTGTGACCCTGGTGGTAGTCCGACCCTTCTGCACCAACAACCCCCCAAAAAACATTCATTAGAACCCGACTGATCTCGTTTTTGGCCTTTGGAAATAATAGTTAATGTGAGGAGAGGGAGGATCTGAGAGCACGTACCCAGATCCACCCGAAATTGATCCTCTTTTTTTTACCTCTCGTTCCGTTTTCTTTTGTCGAAGCAGCGTCTCAGCGGGGGTTTAGGTGGCTGTGTTTCTGTTTATTAACCTTGAGCTGTCTCCTTTGCCGTAAAAAAATAGAATGGTAGAATAGAGCCTAGTGGTGTATAGTTTGACAAGACTTCTGTGCCATTAACGTAAAAAAAAAAAAAACATCTGAGAGCACCTACCCAGATCCACCCGAAATTGATCCTCTTTTTTTTACCTCTCGTTCCGTTTTCTATTGTCGAAGCGGCGTTTCAGCGGGCTTTTAGTTGGCTGTTTTTGTGTTTATTACCCTTGAGCTGTCTCCTTTCCTGTAAAAAATATAAAAAAGAGAGGTAGAATAAGAGAGCCTGGTTGTGCATAGTTTGACAAGGCTTTTGCACCGAGAACGTGAAAAAAAACGAAGCAGCGTCTCAGCGGGCTTTTAGTTGGCTGTTTTTGTGTCTATTACCCTTGAGCTGTCTCCTTTGCCGTAAAAAAAAAGAGAGGTAGAACAAGAGAGCCTAGAAGTGCATAGTTTGACAAGGCTTTTGCACCGAGAACGTGAAAAAAAACGAAGCGGCGTCTCAGCGGGCTTTTTAGCTGCTGTTGTTTGTTTATTACTATTGAGCTGTCTCCTTTGCCGTAAAATAAAGAGAGGTAGAATAAGAGAGCCTGGTTGTGCATAGTTTGACAAGGCTTTTGCACCGAGAACGTGAAAAAAAACGAAGCGGCGTCTCAGCGGGCTTTCTAGTTGCTGTTGTTTGTTTATTACTATTGAGCTGTCTCCTTTGCCGTAAAACAAAGAGAGGTAGAACAAGAGAGCCTAGAAGTGCATAGTTTGACAAGGCTTTTGCACCGAGAACGTGAAAAAAAACGAAGCGGCGTCTCAGCGGGCTTTCTAGTTGCTGTTGTTTGTTTATTACTATTGAGCTGTCTCCTTTGCCGTAAAAAAAAAGAGAGGTAGAACAAGAGAGCCTAGAAGTGCATAGTTTGACAAGGCATTTGCACCGAGAACGTGAAAAAAAACGAAGCAGCGTCTCAGCGGGCTTTTAGTTGGCTGTTTTTGTGTCTATTACCCTTGAGCTGTCTCCTTTGCCGTAAAAAAAAAGAGAGGTAGAACAAGAGAGCCTGGTTGTGCATAGTTTGACAAGGCTTTTGCACCGAGAACGTGAGAAAAAACGTAGCGGCGTCTCATCGGGCTTTTTGGTTGCTGTTGTTTGTTTATTACTATTGAGCTGTCTCCTTTGCCGTAAAACAAAGAGAGGTAGAACAAGAGAGCCTAGAAGTGCATAGTTTGACAAGGCTTTTGCACCGAGAACGTGAAAAAAATCGAAGCGGCGTCTCATCGGGCTTTTTGGTGGCTGTTTTTTTTTTGTTTTGTTTTGTTTTTCTATATTGCCCTTGAGCTGTCTCCTTTGCCGTAAAAAGAAAGAGTGATAGAACAAGAGAGCCTAGTGGTGTATAGTTTGACAAGGCTTCTGTGTCATGAACGTGAAAAATAACACTAATGAAAACCCCGATCCCGAGTGAGGTCCTTTGTGGCCCGTGGAAATAGCCGTTGTGAGAGCCGACAGCGGTAGAGAATACGGGCCTTTTTTGTAACGTATGGGAGTGACGGGAGAAAAGGAAGGGGAGAAGGGGAGGGTATGGGAAGGGAAGGAGTTGGTGGAGAAGGGAAGGGGAGGAAGAGGAGGGTATGGGAAAGGGAGGAGGAGGGTGGGGAAGGGAAGGAGAGGGTGGGGAAGGGAAAGGGAGGAAGGGGAGGGTGGGGAAGGGAAGGAAGGTGATGAAGGGGAAGGGGGTAACGAAAGGGGAAGAAGGAAAGGGTGGGGAAATGGAATGGGAGGGTGAGGAAAGGAAGGGGAGTATGGGGAAGGGAAGGGAAGGGTGGAGAAGGGAAGGGGAGGGTGGGGAAAGGAAAGGGAAGGAAGTGGAAGAGAAGGGAAGGGAAGGGGGTGGAAGGGAAAGAAAAGGGATGACTTGGAAAAGGGAAGGATTGTAATGTAACGCTTCTCTGCAAATGATCACGATATTATTTGACTTTCCTGGTATGATGAAGGGGAGGGAAGGGAAGGGAAGGGAAGGGGAGAGAGGGAGAGGGGCGTAGTTATATATGTCGAGTAGGGGAGCTTGCAAACTGTTCTACTGCGCCGGTTCTCACTCACTGCTCTTCCCTCACACAAATATGTACCTAAGTTTGGTCCATTTTAAAACACTCATTCATTCTCTCTCTCTCTCTCTCTCTCTCTCTTCTATCTATCTATCTACCTATCTATCTATCTATCTATCTATCTCCCCCCCTCCCCCCCGAGTCTTGTAACTACGCTGAAAATTCTCGGAAAATCTTCAAAAATCTTCTCTCTTTTTTTTCTTTTTTTTTTTTACACACGACTAAGAACGCGATTATGTTTTGTTTTTGTTTTGTTTTCGTTTTTTTTTTTTCATTCTTGCGCGAAGGTAAAAAAAAAAATAAATAAATAAAAACAGGTGAGGGACGTGAGTGAATTAAACTGAACGAAAGGAAAAGTACATTATGTAAAGCCTTGTGTGTGTGTGTGTGTGTGTGTGTGTGTGTGTGTGTGTGTGTGTGTGCCGGATCAGTAAATCTCTCAAGCTTAATGTATGTGTGCGTTAGGTGCGAAGAGAGAGAGAGAGAGAGAGAGAGAGAGAGAGAGAGAGAGAGAGAGAGAGAGAGAGAGAGACCGCCCACTCTCTTCCAATCCCCACTCTCCCGTCCCCCCACCACACCCCATCTTAACCCTCCCTACACCCCACTTTCACCCCGTCACATCTTCACCCCACCAAGCCACACCCTTGTACCACACCCCTCTTCACCCCACACCCCACCACACCTCACCTTACCTCTCCATCACATCACCCCACCTGTTCACCCCTCACCCCTCCTCTCCTTCACCTCCTCCCCTTTCTTTTATCTCCCCCCCTCACCCATGTTATCTCCCCTCATATCCCTTCCCATCTCCCCTTTTTCTTCTCTCCCCATCTCTTCCTTACCCCACCTTGCTCACCCCTCCCCCACCTCTTCTCGCTACACCACAGAGAGCACAGAAACACACACACACACACACACACACACACACACACACACACACACACACACACACACACACACACACACACACACACACCTCTCGAGCACTTTGGTTGGCCATTAGAAACACCTCGACGCCAGTAAGCCACGGGAAAGCTGCTCCGCCCGAGTCTGGAGGCTGCGAGATTGCTGTCAGCCTAACATCTCCGACGTCAGCGCTAATCTCGAGGCTCTGTGACTTCTTGGCGGGCGAGCTGGCTGGCTGGTGTTGACTCTGGTAAGGTTCATTTTCTCCTCCATTTCGGGGCCTACAGACTAACACATTTGGTAAGGCTTTCGTAGAGGATGTAGAGGTTGTTATGTTAGTGATTTTGAGTCTAGTGATAGTTTGACAAGGCTGGTTGGTGTTGACTTAAAAGTTCATATTCTCTTCCATTTCGGGCCCTACAGACTAACACATTTGGTAAGGCTTTCGTAGAGGTTGTAGAGGTTGTTGTGTTAGTGATTCCATGGGTAGTTTTGAGTCTAGTGATAGTTTGACGAGGCTGGTTGGTGTTGACTCTTAGTAAGGTTCATTTTCTCCTCCATTTCGGGGCCTACAGACTAACACAATCGGTAAGGCTTTCGTAGAGGTTGTAGAGGTTGTTGTGTTAGTATTTCCATGGGTAGTTTTATGAGTCACACACACACACACACACACACACACACACACACACACACACTAACACTCATTCGCCTTTCCCCTCCCGTTCTCTCCGTTCTTCTCTTCCCCCGTTTCCCTTCCCTCATCAAACCCTACTGTTCCTTTCTAGTCTCTCCTTCCTTCTTTCCTTTCTTTCCTTCCTTCCTTCATTCATTCTTCCTCCATCCAATCCTCCTCTTCCTCACTTTCCTCATTCCTTTAATAAGCCCTCCCTTCCCCTCACTCACTCCCCCCCACTTTCTCTCCTTTACGTTATAAGTCTTCGAAGGCCGATATATAGCGCCGAAGTTGCGTCCGCTGTCCGCTCCCAAAGTGACTCTCCCGCCGCGGCCGCCCCACCGATCAGCCGCCAAGTTTCTCAATCTAAACAAACAAGAAACCAAGGGTGCCGTTGAGCTGAGGTATAGCTTGGGAAAGTAGTGACTGTGTGTGTGTGTGTGTGTGTGTGTGTGTGTGTGTGTGAGAGAGAGAGAGAGAGAGAGAGAGAGAGAGAGAGAGAGAGAGAGAGAGAGAGAGAGAGAGAGAGAGAGAGAGAGAGAGAGAGAGAGAGAGAGAGAGAGAGAGAAGGAATGTTATGAGAGAAGGAATGAAGGGATATTGGAGGAAAGGAAGGAGATAGGGAATGGAGATGAGATAAGGGAGAAAGTGAAGGAAGGAAGGAAGGAAGGGAGAGAGGGAATATGCGAGGAAAGGGATGATATGAGGTAAGGAAGGTAAGGAATGAAGGAAAAGGTGAAGAAATGAGTAAATGAGGTTAGGAAGGTAAGGGAATTAAGGGAGAAAAGGAAAGAAAGAGTGAATGAGGAAGGTAAGGAAGAATGGAAGAGAAGGAAGGGAGGAAAGAGTGAATAAAGGAAGGGAGGAGGGAGAAAATGAGTGAACGAGAGATGAGATGAAGGAGAACGTGGAGGCAAGAATGATTGAAGGAGGAGGAAAGGAACGGAGGGATTGGGAGGGAAGGAAGGAAGGAAGGGAGAGAGGAAATATTGGAGGAGTGGAATGAGAGGTGAGGAAGATAAGGAAGGAAGAAAAGGAATAGGAGGAATGATAATAAAGGAAGGGAAGGGAAGAAGGGAGGAAAGGAAAGGATTGAAGTGAGGCAAGGAAGAATAGAAAAGAAGGAAGGGAGGAAGAAGTGAATGTAGGAGGAGGAAAGGAAGGAAGGGATTGAAGAAAAGGAAGAAGGGAAGGAGAGGGAAGGAAGGAGAAAGGGGATTAAAGAAAATGAAGGAAGGAGGGAAGGAAGGAGTGAATGAGGAAGAGAGTAAGTAAAGAAGGAAGGAAGGGAGGGAAGGAGAGAGTAAATACGGGAGGGAAAGAGGGGAAAGAAGGAGGGAGGGAGGGAGGGAAGGAGGGAAGGAAGGTAGGAAAGTTAAATTGATTGTGTGTGTGTGTGTGTGTGTGTGTGTGTGTGTGTGTGTGTGTGTGTGTGTGTGTTGGTAGGTAAGTAGGAAGGAAGAGAGGAAAGGAAGGAAAAGAGAGAAGGAAAGAAGGAAAAGAAGGAAAGAAAAGAGGAAGCAAAGGTTATGAATTTGGTAGGAAGGTGGAGAGAAAGAAAAGAAGAGAGGAAAGGAAAGAAAAGAACGTAAAGAAGGAAAAAAAAGAAAGAACAGGAGGAAAGAAAGAAGGAAAACAGGAAGAAAAAAAGAAAGAAAGGAAAGAAAGAAATAGAAGGACGAAAGGAAGAAAAAACAGGAAGAAAACAAAAGAAAGAAAGGAAGAACGAAAGAAAAGATGAGAAGAAAAGGAAGAAGGAGAGCAAGATTAGAAAGAAAGAAAAGAAGAAAAAGATGGAAAGAAAGTAGATACGCTGCATTAGGAAGTGTCTGTCTGTGCGTATGTATGTATGTGTGTGTGTGTGTGTGTGTGTGTGACGAGGTGATGCCCCCAGCTCGCCAGGGACACACGAGAAAGAGGAGACGACGGAGCATTTTCCCCGCGGCTGCCTCCTGGACGTCAGCGCGCGGACCGGCTCTCACTCGGGGCGGCGCTGCGTGAAAATGAATATGACAAGATGAGAAAATATGCAACGAGATTCCTGGGTGTGGCGGCGTGGAGTGCAGGCAGGCGGGCAGGACGAGCAGGCAACCAGGGAGAGGCGTAAAGAGGCAGGTCATGACAGAACAGGGTAACAGGGTGGGTAGGACGTAGTGGAGAGCATTGACAGAGAAGGAAGAAAGGAAGGTAGGAAAACAAGGTCAATGGAATGAGGACGAGCAGGCAGGGAAGGAAGGAGAGGCGTAAAGAGGCAGGGGATGACAGAACAGGGTAACAGGGTGGATAGGACGTAGTGGAGAGCATTGACAAGGGAGGGAGAGAGCAGAACATGGTGAAAATAGAACAGTAAGAGGCAGGAAAGAATTTGAGTAGTAATGGATAGAAAAGAAGAAAATAAGCAGAACAAGACAGACCAGGGCAGCAGAGTAGAGAGGAAGAAGTGGAGACCATTGACAAGGAAGGAAGAGAGGAAAGATCACAGTGAATAGGAAGAAAGGAAGGAAGGATGAAAATGGAGTGAAGGAGGAAGAGAGGAAGGGAAGGAGAGAGTGAATGCGGGAAGGGAAAGAGGGAAGTAAGAAGGAAGGGAGAAAGGGCATGAAAGGAAAGAAAGAAAGAAAGAAAGAACAAAGATGGAAAAGGACAAAAGGGAAAAAGAAAAGAAAAAAAAGGAAGAAAGAAAAGAACGTCAGAGAGAAAGAAAAAAAAAGATGAAAGGGAAGGAAAGAAAAAAAAAAGTGGAAAAAGAGAATTAAGGAAAGAAAGTAGATTGTAGGTAGATAGGTAGGTAGATAGACAGATGAAGGAAGTGTTTGTGTGCTCGTATGTAAGCATCTACGTATGTGTGTGTGAGAGAGGCAGGGAGGGGTTAACAGGGAAGTCCTTGTCAAACTATCACTAGGCTCATAAAACTACCCATGGAAATACTAACAACGTCTACTATGAAATTCCATGGCGCAGAATCCTGGTCAAACTATCCCCAGACCCTTAAAACTACCCATGGAAATACTGACACTAACACAACCTCTACGAAAGCCTTATCAAACGTTGGTGTGTGAGCCCGAAATGTATCAGAATATGGGTCACAAAGGAGCTTAGTCGGATTCTCATAAGCACCGAAGCCTTGTCAAACTATCACTACCCATGGAAACACTAACACAACCTTTACGAAAGCCTTATCAAACGTTGGTGTGTGAGCCCGAAATGTATACGAATATTAGTCAAAAAGAAGATTAGGCCTGTTCTCATAAGCACCGAAGCCTTGTCAATCTATCACTACCCATGGAAACACTAACACAACCTCTACGAAAGCCTTATCAAACGTTGGTGTGTGAGCCCGAAATGTATACGATTAGTCGGGTTCTCATAAGCACCGAAGCCTTGTCAAACTATCACTACCCATGGAAACACTAACACAACCTCTACGAAAGCCTTATCAAACGTGGGTGTGTGAGCCCGAAATGTTTGAGAGGATACGGGCCCGGGCTTGGCTGGGTCCCGGGCTTCAGTGGGCTGCAACACGAGCGCTTTGAGTGTGCTCGTCAATATGTAAAGCAGAAGTTTCAATCTGTTCTCCAGGTCACTGAAACGCCAGCCGGATGGACGAAATTACTTAGGCAGACTCGTTATTGCCAACTGGTTTCGTATTGCCTACTCATCCCTGCTTCCTCCTCCTCCTCCTCCTCCTCGTCCTTCTCATCCTCGTCGTCTTCCTCGTCCTCCTCCTTTCTCTTCGTCCTCGTCTTTATCATCATCATCATTTCCCGGCCCTACCTTCCTCTTTTTCTTCTTTTTCCTTTCTGTCTTTTTATGGTCATGTCTTTTCCATTACCTAACTCTTCTTCTTCTTCCTCCTCCTCCTCCTCCTCCTCCTCCTCCTTCTCCTCCTCCTTCTTGTCGTCGTCGTCGTCGTCGTCGTCTTCCTCCTCCTCCAAATTTTCCTCCCTTACCTTATTCATTTTTGGCCTTTTTCCTTTCTATCTTCTTATGTTCGTGTCTTCTCATACTTTTTTTTTCTTGCGTTGCCTACCTCCTCCTCCTCCTCATCCTCATCCTCATCCTCCTCTGCTCCGTCGAGTTTTACTCAACGGACAGGTCTCCGAGTGGCTCCCAGTAACAAGTGGAGTGCCACAGGGGTCACTGCTGCATCCCATACTCTTTATAAAAAAATCAACGACCTTGAGCTAGGATTAAAATCCACCCTTTCTAAATTTGCAGACGACATCAAGGTGGGAGGGAAGGCTCTCACGCCAGCAGACTGCGAAATTATCCAGAGAGACTTGGACCAGATCACTCAGTGGTCGGAAAAGTGGCAGATGTCCTTCAACACTACCAAATGTAAAGTAATGCACATTTGGTCCAGAAATAGCAACCACACATACTACATGGGTGGCGAACCACTACAGGCAGTGCAGGAGGAAAGAGACCTCTGGGTCACTATCAGCAGTGACCTGAAACACACAAAACGCTGCAAGTCCGCCTGCAAGAAGGCCAATACTATGCTTGGGTACATAGCGAGGAAATTGGAATACAAGACGCCGGGAATTGTGTTATCCTTGTATAATTCGCTGGTAAGGCCCCACCTGGAATATGCCGTGCAATTCTGGTCCCCTAATTGCAAGAAAGACATTGAATCACTCAAGAGAGTACATCGACGCGCCACGAAAATGATACCATCATTGAGGACGCAACCTTATGAAGAAAGACTCAAGCGACTCAACCTTTTCACGTTGGAAAAGAAACGACTGCGAGGAGACATGATACAAGTCTTCAAGTACCTGAACAAGCAACGTCGACCACTCCGAACTCCTCACACTACAAACTATCCCGAGAACAAGAAACAACGGTAAAACAATCCAAGCGAAACGATGTAGTACGGATATCGGCAGGAGTTATTTTCCGAACAGAGTCGTCCGCCACTGGAACAACCTTCCTGCAGGAGTGATTAGTGCGGAAACAATCAACTCCTTTAAGAATCGCATTGACCGTCACTTTGCTGCGTCGGGAGTGAACTGAACGTAATGCTGAGTCTGTACATTAGTTCTTTAATTCTTCCGCAGGTCACTCGTGTGCCTGACGGAATAATCACTAAAAGACTCGCAATGACCCAACAGGCTTTCTGCTGCCTGCTCGTCCATGTTTCCTCCTCCTCCTTCTGGGGCCACGGAGTCAGTCCTTTCTGGGCCGTAAATCAGTTTGAAAATTATGATGAGTTGGAATTAACTGGATGTTGCCCGGGTAACGTGTCTGCCTCGCGTCCTAACCCTGGCCCGTGCGTGGAAGCGGGAGGGTTGGGGTGGAGGGGGCATTAGGGGGTACGTGGGAGGAGGGGAGGACAAGTGGGTGGAGAGGGGAAGGGTTTTAATATGGCTGTTTGAGTTTGAGAGTAATGGAGAGAGGGGATGGGAGCGACGGGGACAGGAAGAAGGGAGGAGGGAAGGGGAAATGGGAGGAGGTGGGGGCTAATTTGGCAAGGGGAGGGATGGACGGGGGAGGATTTTAATAGTGCTGTTTGGCTTTGATGGTAAGGAGAAGGGGGGAGGGAGGGAGGGGGAATGGATGGGACGAGAAGGGTTTTAACATGGCTCTTTGGCTGTGATGGTAAGGGAGGGGGGGACTGGGGGTTGGTGATGCTGGCTAACTGGCTTGTGGAGGGGTGATGTTAGGTTAGGAGACGGGGAAGAGGTTGGGGCAGTTGGGGTTGGGAAGGACGGGAGGGGATCGGAGTGGAGGTTGGCAAGAGGTGGAGGCTGAGGTAAGGGAAGGGGTTGAGGAGGAAGGGAGGGGTGGAAACTGAGGTTGGGGGCTCAGGATTTAGGTTATGGACTTCGGTGGGGGGGGAAAGAAGGGGTTGAAGAGGAGGGGAGAGGGAGTGAAGGTTAGAGGGGTGGGGAAGAGGTTTAGGGGGAATGGAGGGGTGGGGATTGAGGCCAGGGGAGTGGAGGAGGAGTTGGGGGCTGGGAACAGGATTGAGGTTGGGGGCTAGGGGAGGGGATGGGAGGTAAGGTCAGGGGCTTGGGTGAGGAGGGAGGGGGATGGGGGAGAAAGTTAAGGGGTGACTCTCGTATGATGGGGATTGAAGAGACTGGCTGACGATGTGGGGATGAAGGAGGGAATGTCTGATTTATGGAGGGGTTGGAGGGGGTTGTAGTGGGGAATGAGGGAGGGAGGGGGAGAGGGAGGAGAGAAAGGGAGTTGTGGAGAATTTGGAATGGGGAAGGAAGAGGTTGGGATGGAGAATGGGGAGGAGGGGGAGGTGTCTGTGGGGTTCTGAGAGTAAAAGAGGAAGGAAATTGGGGAGGTTAATGAGCAAGGGGTTGGGGAGTTGAGGGGGAGAAGTTGGAGGGGGTGTTGGAATAGAGAAAGAGGAGGAAGGATGGGGAAGAAGGTGGGGAGGGAGGAAGGGGTTGGGGGAGAATGTAAGGGGTGGATTTCCGTGTGGGGAGACTAAAAAGGTTGGCTGACTAGGGGGTATGGGTGAGAGTGTCTTGTAGGGGGGTGATTTGGGGAATGAGAAGGGGAAGAGGGGGGGTGGCTGGCTTGTTAGGGAGATGGGAAGTTGAGGGGAGGTTGGATAGATAGGGGAGTGGGGAGTGGAAGGAAGGTGAGGGGGTTGAGGGGGTTGGAATAGGCAAAAAGATGATAAAAGTTGGGGAAGATGGGGATTGAGGGTTGGGGGAATGAGAAGGGGAGGTGGGGAGTGGGGAGTGGGAGGAAGGGGAGGGGGTTGAGGGGGTTGGAATAGGCAAAAGAGGATAAAAGTTGGGGAAGGTGAGGAAAGAGAAAGAAAGGTGGGGAATGAGGAGGGGAGGTGGGGAGTGGGGAGTGGGAGGAAGGGGAGGGGTTTGATGGGATTGGAATAGGGAAAAAAGAGGATAAAAGTTGGGGAAGGTGAGGAAAGAGAAAGAAAGGTGGGGAATGAGGAGGGGAGGGGAGTGGGGAGGGGGAGGAAAGGGAGGGGGTTGAGGGGGTTGGAATAGGCAAAAGAGGATAAAAGTTGGTGAATGTGAGGAAAGAGGTGGGGAATGAGGAGGGGAGGGGAGGGGGAGTGGGGGGTCAGGTAGGCTCGCAGGTAGGCTCATTAGTACCTTCATCAACGGTCTCATTTTAGGGCTGAAGCTGCACATCCACTCTTGTTGTTGTTGCTGTTGTTGTTATTGTTATTGTTCTTTGCGATGATTTTCTTTTTTGTGTTTGTGTTGATTGCATTGTTTTGTTTTGTTTTTGTTTTTGTTTCTTGATTGGTTGGTTGAGTACACTTATGTTTATTTATTTTTCTTACTTATTTTGTTTGTTTTTTTGTGCTTATTTGTGTGTATTTGTTGTTGGTGGTATTACTGGTATTTCTTTATCGTTGTATTATCGTTTTCTTCTTTTTTTTTTATAGTGTTCTAGATGTCTTATTTTTGTTATTTTTGTTATTTTTGTTGTTGTTGTTGTTCGCATTCCTCTTTTTCATTTATTTAGCAGCGTTTACACTAATACTATTTCTTATTATTATTATTATTATTATTATTATTATTATTATTATTATTATTATTATTATTATTATTATTATTATTATTATTATTATTATTATTATTATTATTATTATTATTATTATCAAGTAAAGTTAAGCCACAGACGTTTAATTATTGCAAGGTTGGGATAGATCAGAGCAGATTTTAATTAGGTAACGTTAGGTAAGGTCAGAAAAGGTTAAATTATATAAGATTATGACAAGTCGGGGAAGGTTTTGATAAGGTAGAGTTATGTTGCGTCACTTATGGTTAATTAGATAAGGTTAGGATAGGTCGGGGCAGATTTTAATAGAGTTATGTTACGTCTTTTATGGTTAATTAGATAAGGTTAGGAAAGGTCGGGGCAGATTTTAATAAAGTAGAGTTATGTTACGTCATTTATGGTTAATTAGATAAGGTTAGGATAGTTCGGGGCAGATTTTAATAAAGTAGAGTTATGTTACGTCACTTATGGTTAATTAGATAAGGTTAGGAAAGGTCGGGGCAGATTTTAATAAGGTAGAGTTATGTTGCGTCACTTATGGTTAATTAGATAAGGTTAGGATAGGTCGGGGCAGATTTTAATAAGGTAGAGTTATGTTGCGTCACTTATGGTTAATTAGATAAGGTTAGGAAAGATCGGGGCAGATTTTAATAAAGTAGAGTTATGTTACGTCACTTATGGTTAATTAGATAAGGTTAGGATAGTTCGGGGCAGATTTTGATAAAGTAGAGTTATGTTACGTCTTTTATGGTTAATTAGATAAGGTTAGGATAGGTCGGGGCAGGTTTTAATAAAGTAGAGCTATGTTATGTCACTTATGGTTAATTAGATAAGGTTAGGAAAGGTCGGGGCAGATTTTGATAAAGTAGAGCTATGTTACGTCACTTATAGTTAATTAGATAAGGGTGGGATGGCTCGGGGCAGGTTTTAATAAAGTAGAGTTATGTTACATGTTACAGATTGGATTTAAGAGACTATACGGACGATAAAAGGTTTAATTTAACGATAACAAAGTATTGGAACAAGCAGAGTACAGTAAAATATTCAGTTTAATAATAGTACAGTGTTAGAATAAGAAGACTATTTTTTACAGCAAGGGAAACAGCTCAAAGGCATTAAAACAAAACAGTAACAAAAAAAGCCCTCTAAGTGCTGCTCCAACAAAAGAAAAACAGAAGAGACCAAAAGAGAGCTCAGTTTCGAGAGAAGACTAGACAGTAAAAGGTTAAACTCAACGACAACAAAGCATTGGAATAAGCAAACTTGGCAGTGCGATAAGTTCAATTTAATGACAACCAAGTACTGGAATAAGCAGAATTGACGAAAAAAGTTCAGTTTAACGATAATACAGGATTCGAATAGGCAGATTTGACGATAAAAAGTTCAATTTGAGAATATTAAAGTATTGGAACAAGCAGACTTGACGATAAAAAGTTCAATTTGAGAATAACGAAGTACTGGAATGAACAGATTTGACGATAAAAAGTTCAATTTCAGAATTGCAAAGTATTGGAACAAGCAGACTTGACGATAAAAAGTTCAATTTGAGAATAACGAAGTACTGGAATGAACAGATTTGACGATAAAAAGTTCAATTTCAGAATTGCAAAGTATTGGAACAAGCAGACGACGATAAAAAGTTCAATTTGAGAATAACAAAGTATTGGAACAAGCAGACTTGACGATAAAAAGTTCAATTTGAGAATAACAAAGTATTGGAACAAGCAGACTTGACGATAAAAAGTTCAATTTGAGAATAACGAAGTACTGGAATGAACAGACTTGACAATAAAAAGTTTAATTTCAGAATAACAAAGTACTGGAATAGCAAACTCGACGATAAGGGATAAAAAAAAAAAAGCTCAATTCAACAACAATACAGCATCGGAAAAAACAGATTGATGATAAAAATAAAATAAAAAAGTTCAGTTCATTGATAAAAAGTATTGGATTAAGCAGACCACGTTGAGGGGTTCGGTCAATAACGATAATTAATAAATGGCTTTCCAAATGAGGCCGTCCCGTTCTGCTCCCTATCATCCCATTACACTCCCGATAATGTAATGCTTATGGGCGGCGGTTCGGGTTGTGGTCGGGACCGTTAGCAGTGATAGGGTTGTGGTCGTCATTTTTAGAAGCTTCTGCCTCTCCTATCAACCATATCCAAAGCCCAAAAATGAGATTAATCGGGTTTTTATGAGTTTGTTTTCACGTTCACGGTACAGAAGAAGGGTTAAACTACCATCAAGGTCATTATACTACTCATGGAAATTCCCAGAACGTATATGAAAGCCTTGTTAAATATGTGTGTTTATAGGTTTCGAAATGTTTAAGAATGTGGCCTACTGTGTGTGTGTGTGTGTGTGTGTGTGTGTGTGTGTGTGTGTGTGTGTGTGTGTGTCCAAGCGAAGGGATATGAATGAAAGGAAACGAATGAACAGTTGAAGAAATAAATAAATAATCTAGTAATTAAAAAAAAAAGAATAAACAAATGAACGATGGAAAAAAGATGAGTTAGGAAAAAAAAACGAATTAAACTAAGGAAAGAAGTAAACGAATAAGATTGATGAAGGAAAACTAACGAACACTTGAGACAAAGAAATATATGGAAAAAAATACGTAATTAAACAAAAGAAAAAATGAAACTAATGAAAAAAAGGCAAAAAATAACTGCAAATGAAAACATACAAATTAATCTTAATGTGTGTTTATTTACCACACAAACACTAACTACTAATTATTACTACTACTACTACTACTACTACTACTACTACTACTACTACTACTATTTTCCTTTTTCTTTCACTTTCTTTCGTTTCCTTTCTCCTCTCCCTTTCTCTTCCTATTCTAGTTCCTGCTTTCTACTACTACTACTACTACTACTACTACTACTACTACTACTACTACTACTACTACTACTTCTACTTACTACTACTACTACTACTACTACTACTACTACTACTACTACTACTACTACTACTACTACTACTACTACTATTACTGCTACTACTACTACTACTACTACTACAGCTGCTACTACTTCTGCTACTATTACTACTACTACTACTACCACTACTATTACATTTACTACTAACTACCTAACTACATAACCTGACCAATTAAAAGAGGGAGGTAGTTGGTAAAGAAACAGGAGGAATTTTTCGAGCAATTACTTAAGACATGTGATGATGGATTCTAAAACCAAATTAAAAAAAAAAAGGAAAAAAAAAACTCGAAGGGGGAAACTCGTCAAAAGCATTCCGGATAACTTTTGGTGTGGAATCTTCTTTTTTTTCTTTCTTTTCGGAGAGGGAAGCGGCTTAAGGAAAAAAAAGTAGCTATCTCTCTTCCTATAAAAAAAAACTTGTAAAAAACACCGTAAAAGTTCGTAAAGTTCATGTAGGGAAAAAAAAAGGAACTGTGATATAATGTAGTACCACTGTAAATGTATAAAAAAAAAAACTGGCTAAATCAAGGCCTTTATTTGTTTAGCACCTGTCCCCTACCATTGTATCTTGTTAGTTTCCTGGTGCTACTTACACATGTATCCATAGTTCTATAATCACACTCTCTACTGCCTGGGGGTTGGGATGGCATGTTCCTCCCTTCTCCTTTATTGTTTACTTGCAACAATAAATCAATCAGTCAATGAAAATAAAAACGTATAAAATAATGAAAACAAAATCTTGGGATAAAAATATATTGTAAAAAGTCTAGTGCTCTAATGTGAAAATGTAAATCTGTATAACAAATAAAAATGTATATAGATAAGTCAGTATTCTAATTATACCTTTCAGACCCTCAAGCACACGTAATAATTTGACAAGACTTTCGTACCCAGGCTTTTTGGGGGCCCTTTCAGAGGTACCTTCTTTGATGGCCCTACTGGTGTTAGTTTGACCCTTTTTCTGTACCCTCCATGATCATAAAAAAATACTCTTGGAAACCCGCTTAATCTCCTTTGCAGCTTTTGGAAATGGTTGATGTGAGGAGAGGAAGAGTTTAAATATACTGACCAAGTGCATCCCTTCCCTTTCCTTCCCTTCCCTTCCCTTCCCTTCCCTTCCTTTCCTAACACACCCTTCCCTCCCCTTTCCTTTCCTTTGCTTCCCTTCCCTTCCCTTCCTTTCCTAACACACCCTTCCCTCCCCTTTCCTTCCCTTCCCTTCCCTTCCTAACACACCCTTCCCTTCCCTTCCCTTCCCTTTCCCTTCCTTTCCTTTCCTTTCCTTTGCTTCCCTTCCCTTCCCTTCCCAACCCTTTCCTTTCCCTTCCTTTCCCTTCCTTTCCTTTCCCTTCCTCTCCTTCCCTTCCCTTCCCTTCCTTTCCTCACACACCCTTCCCTCCCCTTCCCTTCCCTTCCCTTCCTCACACACCCTTCCCCTCGGACAGACATACCAGCTTGAGGCAGCCACAGGGGTCCACCAGCAAGCCGAGTTGGTAACATTGATTGCAAGGCGGCGGCGGAGGAGGAGCGGCAGAGATATTAGTCTTAGTCCATCTGGTGACGGATAAGAACTTAGATGCAATGCTGAGAAGGCGCAATGACGGTAAGGAGGAGGAGGAGGAGGAGGAGGAGAAGAAGAGGAGGAGAAGGAAAAGGAAGTGAAGGTATTGCGAGTTGGTTATTGTAATAGGAAAAGGGCGGTAGTATAAATAGTAGTAATAGTAGTAGTAGTAGTAGTAGTAGTAGTAGTAGTAGTGTAGGAACCGTCCGTCTCAATTAGGTTCATTACTCGCATTAACTCGCCCATCAAGACCCTTAAAAAAGAGGATGAAAGCAAACAAGCGCAGAGAGAGAGAGAGAGAGAGAGAGAGAGAGAGAGAGAGAGAGAGAGAGAGAGAGAGAGAGAGAGAGAGAGAGAGAGAGCGTTTGGTCACCATCTGGCGGATTATTGCATGGTGATGAAAGTGATGATGACTGCCTCATTAGTGATCTCCTCCTCCTCCTCCTCCTCCTCCTCCTCCTCCTCCTCCTCCTCCTCCTCCTCCTCCTCCCTCCTCTCCTCGCGATTACTTCTAAATTTTCAAACTAACTTTTACCGTCTCATTTATTTTTCTCTTCCGTGTGTCCTCATCTTCCGTATTCCTCCTCCTCCTCCTCCTCCTCCTCCTCCTCCTCTTCTTCCATCATGAATATTACTTTTAAAAGATTGGAGACGCATCTTTCAACCTCATCTGCCTTCAATAATAATAATAATAATAATAATAATAATAATAATAATAGTATAGTTCAGTGATGGAGGTTCTATGGATTCATGGAAGGGGAGGAAGTGTGTGTGTGTGTGTGTGTGTGTGTGTGTGTGTGTGTGTGTGTGTGTGTGTGTGTGTGATTATCTCTATCTCTATATCTCTGTCTGTATTCCGATCATGCACGCAGAACAGGAGAAGGAGGAAGAGGAAGAGGAAGAGGAGGAGGAGGAGGAGGTGGAGGAGGAGGGGGGTGATGACAAGCATGTGGTTCAGTAAAGGTGGAAGAGGGGTGGACCGTGGAAGGGGAGGAAAAGGAAGAAGAAGAAGAAGAGGAGAAAGAATTTATGACGTCATCACGAGTCAGTATTCAGGTAAGATGATGACGAGAGAGAGAGAGAGAGAGAGAGAGAGAGAGAGAGAGAGAGAGAGAGAGAGAGAGAGAGAGAGATTACTTAATAGACAGAATACATACATACATACATACATACATACATACATATACACATACATACTTATAAACACAAACACAAACACACATATGATCAGAGAGAGAGAGAGAGAGAGAGAGAGAGAGAGAGCCTGAGGCGTGGCAAGGGCTGGAGTTAGCGACGGAGGAAGCCTTGTGTCGGAAAGTTTACGGAGAGAAGGAGGAAGGGAGGGAGGGAGAGAGAGGAAGGGAGGGAGGGAGAGAGAGGAAGGGAGGGAGAGGGTTGGGTAAGGTTGGGTAGGGTTGGGTAAGCTGAGGGGAGGGAGCGAGGGAGGGAGGGTTGGTCAGATCGTGTGGTGAGAAAATCGGAGGGAGGAAGGGAGAGAGGGAGAGGGAGAGGAGGGAGAGCTGCCCATCCCAATCCTCTCTGTTCCTCCTCCTCCTCCTCCTCTTCCCTCCCTTCTCTTCGCCGTAACCTCCTCCTCACAGTCCCTCTCCTCTCCTACGTTCCTCTCTTATGCTACTCCTCTTCCTCCTCCTCTCCCCTCCCTCCCTCCTTCCTTACCACCATTCAAAAATACGTTTCAGTAATTATTAACTCGTGTCAGCCCACTAAGGTTATTATATACACGTCCATTATACTCCCATATTATACAATTCGGCGCCAAAGTAGCTGCGTATATTTGACAAGGCTTTCGTAGGAGTTTTGTTGGGCATTTCCAAGAGGTAGTTTTACGACCATTAAATTCTTCTGTACCATGAACCTAAAAAAAGCACCCATTATAGAACCCGACTGATCCCCTTTTTGGCTTTTGGAATTAGTGGATCTGAGGTGTTGCATTCGTGGGAGCTTTGTGGGGCATTTTCAGGGATAGTTTTGTGACCCTGGTGGTAGTCTGACCCTTCTTCTGTGTACCATGGACGTTTAAAAACACCCATTAGAATCCGTCTGAGGGGTGGAAACGTCACTTTGTGCTGGCCTCGTGGATGGCTGAAAGAGGAAGTGGAAGCAAGGTAAAGAAAATGACTAATTGGAAGAGCCATTCATCCACTCCTAGTCAAACTTCAGCCACCCAGCCATGCATGCAGCCACTCGGTGAAGGCAATGACCCAGATCACCCTCCCCTGTGCAAATAACGCGGTGATATTTGTTACGTGTGATTGCCTTCTTAGAGCTTGGTGTTTGGGGTTTATTTTGGGGTTATTAATAAGTTTTCCTGTTTGGGGAATAATCAATGAATGGAAGTCCCGATCGAGATTCATATGGGACGCTGATACTGTAGTTATAATTGTCTGTGAAGTATAAGATGCGTATTTATGGGCGTAAAAAGGATGGGATTAAATTTTCATTAAGTAAAATGTCTCATGTAGGAACCATTGTAGACAGAGAAGGGTTAACAAAAGAAAATAGAAGGAATGGAAGGATTATCAGACGCTTCATAAATGTCTATAGAGTATAAGAAATGTGTTAATGGGAGTAAAAGTAAACAGGATAAATTTGTATGAAGTAAAATGGGTCATATAGGAACCATTGTGGGCTGAAGGGGGTCAAGAGAAGAAAATAGAAGGAATAGAAGGATGGCAGCAGCTGCTCGCACCAGAGAAAACGTGTCTACCCGCCCTAATGAATGGGAGACTTGCCTTTCCTACCTCACTTCACTTTACCTTCAGAAACACGTCAGTCCTCGTCAACAGACTAACTTGGTCGGCTCCTCTGACGCCAGCCGATAGAGTCGCTCTGTCGGCATCCTCCTCTTCATTGGCCGCCACCCGACAAGTGCCCATGGTCCCACCGCGGAAGAACATGTATGCATGACCTTGGCGGGCTCTATAAACCCCGTGTCCCCGCCTTAAAGGTAACGACAGATATTTAAAAAGAAAAAAGACCTTACCCCATCTCACCTTACCTTACCTTGTCTTACCCCACCTTACCTTACCTTACCCCATCTCACCCCTTAACCTCTCCTTACAGTACCTTACCTAGCTTACATTACTTTACCTTACCTTACCTTACCCCACCTTACCTTACCTTACCTTGTCTTACCCCACCTTACCTTACCTTACCCCACCTTACCTTACCTTACTTACCTTACCTTACCCCCCCTTACCTTACCCCACCTTACCTTACCTTACCTTACCCCCCTTACCTTACCTTACCTTACCTTACCCCACCTTACCTTACCTTACCTTACCCCCCCTTACCTTACCTTACTTACCTTACCTTACCCCACCTTACTTTACCATACCTTACTTTACCTTGATTACCTTACCCCACCTTACTTTACCTTACTTTCCTTGACCTTACGCCCTTACCTTACTTTATCTTACCTTACCCCACCTTACTTTACCTTACCTTACCTTACCCCACCTTACCTTACCTTACTTTAACCCCACCTTATCTTACATAACCCCACCTTACCTTACCTTGCCTTACCCCACCTTACCTTACTTTACCTTGCATTACCCCACCTTACCTTACCTCACCTTACCGAAGTGCCGTGCCCCTATACAAGCAATACCGAACATGGCTTTAACACATCTCCCTGTACTTCTTGATTGGTTGATGGTTTATTGTTGCAAAAGTACACAACTAAGGAGAAGGGAGGAACATGCCATCCCGACCCCCAGGCAATACATAGCGTGATGCGTAATAATACAAGAAAGAAACATGTGCATACTTTCCATATCACTATGCTGTAGGGGAAACGAAAACATATCCGGATGAGGGTAATAGAAAACAGGAAGATAAGGAAGCGAGTGCACGAAACCAACGATCGAAATCAGTAATACGTAACTTCTCAGATTGGCAAATGGTCGACTGGTTGGTGGTAGGCCTATACTTTTCTCTCTGCCTTCCTTCCACTCTTTATCCTGCAGCTCCTCCCGTCAAGCTCACATTTTCCAACTATCCTCTTAGTAGTAGTAGTAGGAGGAGGAGGAGGAGGAGGAGGAGTTGTAGTAGTAGTAGTAGTAGTAGTAGTAGTAGTAGGGTAATACGTAGAGACGGAGAATTACAAAGACACACCCAAGACACAGAGAAATTAGAGTTAACGTTAAAAGGGAATGAAATAGCGACATCCACACCTCTTCTTTGATTTTGACACCACAGAACAGCCCTTATATTGCCGTCCATAATGCGTAAAGGTCCATATACATATATAAGGCTTAAAACTGCCCGAAAAGAACTGAACAGATTAAAGTTGTCATATATCAGCTCCCATAACAACTGCAGAATGTATTAGAACATCCGAACAAGCATATATATCTTTTAATAATGTTTCTGGTATTTTTCACAGCCTAATACCCATCAAATTAAATCAGTGTGAAGCCCAAAGACTCATACAAGGATTGAAACATGTTGCCTTACTGAAATTAAAACGGTAGTATATATATTAACAAAGATTTTATAGATATTAATTTTAGGTCCCATTACAACAGAAGAATAGCCTAATAATTACCAAACTCTGCCATGAACTACCTTCCCTTATGTTTTTGTTTGTCTGTACAGATTAATAAGCAATCAGTTAATATATAGAGTCGATATATGAGTCTTGAAGAGCTTGTGGTATATCCCTGTGTTAATTCATATCTACGAGTTTATTAAAGAAATTAGTGTAGATTCTTATAAAACATACATAAAGTGCGGTGGTTCAATTTGTGTTTTCTTCTATAATCTCTCTCTCTCTCTCTCTCTCTCTCTCTCTCTCTCTCTCTCTTGGCAGGCGCAATTTTTTTCTTGAGCTCCCCCTATAATCTTTTTTTTTTTCTTCTTTCTTCTCCGTACTGCGTGGCATAGTACTATTCCACGGCAGATGTCAGTCATAAAAATAGTAACAGTAATAACAATAATGATAATAAAACTTCCTTCTTGAGCTGAAATAAATAAACTTGAACAGAAGCGATAGTGGAGGAGGTAGGCTTTTTTTTCTAATCTTTTTTTCTCTCTTCCTTTTTTTCTCCCTCGCTCTCTTTTCTAAATATACCACCGACGAACGTAACATACTACACCAAGTTCACCCCGCGGCCAAGCCATTTCTGGGTTAATGTAAACTTTCAATGCGTCTAAATTATTCAAGGTGACAAGATGACGGCCATTTGAGAGGAAGGACACGAAATGTTGAAAGTTCTTGCTATATAATTTGCTGAAGTTTATCACCCATATTAAACTTATCTCTTTTAATATAGTCTCCCATCACCCCAACATGATAATTTAAATATTTGGAAAAAAAGCGAACTATTTAGATATATTAAAAGTTCTTGCTAGTTTGCTTAAGTTTATCTAGGGTAGCATCCATATATTAAACTTATCTCTTTTAATATAGTCTCCCATCACCCCTACATGATAATTTAAATATTTGGAAAAAAGCAAACTATAGATATATTAAAAGTTCTTGCTAGTTTGCTTAATTAAGTTTATCTAGCATCCATGTTAAGCTTATTTAACTTTATTGTAGTCCCCCCAGCACCCTAACATAACTTAAATATATAATAAATTCAAGGTGATCGACGGCCATTTGAAAAGAAGGAAACGAAATCATAAAAGTTTTAATTAAGTTTAACTAGCATCCATATTAAGCTTATTTACCTCCTTATCTAGTTTGCTATAGTTTACCTAGCATCCATATATTAAAATTATTCTTCTCTTTTAAAATAGTCTCCCATCACCCTCACATGATCATTCAAATATATATAAATTCAAGGTGACGGCCATTTGAAAGGAAGGAAACGAAATATTTTTTTTTTGCTAGTTTGCTTAAGTTCATAATAGGCAACCATGCCAATATTAAGCTTATTCATCACCTGCAACATAATAAATAAGGTTCGGGTGCTCAGTCCCTGCAAACATCCTCATAACATAGAATTACGTAAACTTTTCAGACTGGCACACAATATCGTTTATAAATACCCGTGACGGAAAACTTGGAACACGCGGGAAGGGAATAAGATTTGGAAACGATTCATGGTGGTAAATAAATAGGACTTCAATTAAGGCATCATATATTAGCGTTTTCATCTTCATACGCTGCAAAATAAGGATGGTTCGCGACGGGTAACAAAATCATGTAAAACTTTCCTAGGGTGCCCCATATAACATTGCTCATTAACAACTAGCGTAAAATTTGGTGCATGGGATAAGCTTGTATTTGGAAAGATCAGTCATCGTAGTACTCGCTGGGTATATCAATTAAGGGCATCAATTAGGCATTTACATCATAATACGCTGCAAAATAAGGCTGGCTCGCTCAAGAGAAAATGGGGAGAAAGAAATACCAATGCTGGCGCCCTAACTCAAACTATGGCATGCACGCTCTTGAGAAAATCGAAAACACGAAATAAAAAAATGCACCCCGCCGGTACACACCCATGCCAGCCAACGTGGTGTTTGTAGAATGTAGTTAGAAAATATATTAAATAAGCCACTTCGTCGTTAGGGGCTGATTTATGGTGATTTCCGAGGTGCTCTGGCAGTGGGGTGGCGGCGTTATTCGAAATAAATTTACACAAAACGGCAATACATAGTGAACCTAGGGCGTATAAAAAACGATTATTAAATTCCGATTAAATATATTATACCATCCATATCGTCACCAGGGGCTGATAGGAGGAGATATGAGAGGTGTTCAGGGGGTGGGGTGGCAGCCATGTCCGAAATTATGACTAAATACAAGGACACAGTAAGTAAAACATATTTCCCCATGAAAAATCACGCTAAATCATCTGATGTGTCATTTAGGGCTGGATTATGGAGAAATTGGAGGAAAATGAGGGATATTCATGGGGTGGGGTGGCAGCCATGTTCAAAACTACCCCTAAATATATCAGGACACAGCCAGAAGAACGTATATAACCCCATGAAAAAATACGTGTAATCATCTGATGTGTCATTTAAGGCTGGATAATGGAGATATTGGAGGTTAATAGGAGGAAAAACGAGGGATGTTCAGGGGGTGGGGTGAGACCCATATCCCAAAACCACCCCTAAACGCCAGGACACAGGGAGAAAACACCTATTCCCTCAATGAAAAATTAATCTGAATCACCTAGTGTGTTATTTAAGGCTAGATCATGGAGAAATTCGCGGTTTTCACGTGACGGGGTGGTGGTGGAGGAGGCGTTATTGGAACCTCTCATCCGGGGCCCAGGCGGCAATGGCGGGTGTCGGCCCTCAGTGAAGAGTCCCCGTCGTGAGCGCGTTTCCCAGGTGATATGAACGCTCGGCCATGCTCTCTGGCGCCGGGAGAACCATTTAGCTGTGAAAGATGCAGAATGTGGTGCGTGGGAGTCTCGGGAAAGAGCGGTTACTAGAGGGCGAGGAGAAGACTGATCGTGGTGGTGGTGCTGATGGTGGAGGTCCGTCCCCGAATAATAATAATTCCGAAAATAAATGCCAGGCGTATGCGGACCTCCAGGACAAATTCTTCACGGTATCCGGCGAGTCTGACAGCGAAGAGGGCGAGGAATCGGAGGTGAGTAGCCGCGGGGACACGTGTTTGGGAGGATTTCCGTGAAAGACCCAAATTTGTGGCCCTCAACTTGTGGGTCGAAGTCGGCCTAAGGGTAAAATTACATCGTGGCCTTGTGATTTTCAGTGTATATCTTCCACTGGGGGGGATAAAACCACTATCGCCATTTTTAATATTACCAAGAAGTGGAGAAGAAGGATGCATGAGGGGGAGAGGGTGGAAGTAATGGCGTAGTGTGGAGAAAGACGTGGTTTGGGTGTGGATCATGTGGATGGTGTGGCTTTCCAGTGTTTTAAGGGCGTGATCCTTGAAGGTGGAGTCTGAATAGGAGGTTTTGGAGGATCGAGGAAGAGCGGGAGAGAGGAGGCACTGTTGTAAAAGGGAGGAGGAGGATGTAAGGAGATGACCAGGCGTAGAGACGGACAGACAGACACGGGTATGGTTGGGGATGTGGTGGGGATGATGTGGCGTGCTGGGGAGGGATGGGGAGCAGGGAAATGCGTACTGGGGGAGAGGGAAGACCAATGGCATGAGTTAATTATATAATCTCATCTTCCATGTTTGTTCTTTTTTGTCCTCTATCACATGCCCTCCCTCCCTTCCATGCCTCATCTTTGTCATCATTTATCCTCATTTTCTTTTATCTCCATATTCAGCCATACTTCTCTATCCTTTCACCCACCCTTCTTTCTTCCTCCTTCTCCTCTTCCTCTTCCTCCTTTATTTCATGCTCTCCATCCATGCCTCACCTTTGTTATCATTTATCCACATCCTCATTCTCATCTCTTTATTCAACCATACTTCTTTATCCTTACATTCACTACCCACCCATCCACCCTTCTCTCCTCCTCCTCCTCCTCTTTCTTCCTCTTCTTCCTCCTTGGTCCCTCTCAGTCAGATAACACGCCAAATATCATACCTTTATCACTATCCCTCACACACTGGGGCATGAGAACACTTGCCCTCCTTGTTTGCCTCTCTCTCCCTCATTCCCTTTTTATCTTTTGGTCTTCTGTCCTTCCCCTTTTATCTCCATTCCTCCTTGATGGTTTCCAGGGATGGGTTAGGGGGAAAGGGGTGGTGGTGGTAGGGAAGGGGGAAAGGGGTGGATTGTTGCAGTATTTTAAAGCTTTTGAAATTACATCCTTCTTAAAGGTGCATTGTGGTAGCAAATGCAGCAGCAACAGTAGTAGTAGTAGTAGTAGTAATATGAGTAGTAGTAGGAAGGGGTAGTATGTTCATGCTTTACTCTTAATTTGTGTGTGTGTGTGTGTGGTTTTATATTATTTATTTAATTACTTTCTTTGTAAGTTTACTTGTTACATGGATTTCTATTACATACTTCCCTTTGATGTCTTGGGATGCTCATTGATGAACCAACAGTGTGTGCAAAAACCAGGTGGTGTATGGAATGGCCATGTTTATTCTGTCTCTCTTGACTTCTCAAAAAACTGACCTCAGACACCCTGAACCCTTTTCTTGCACTGGAGCATTGGACAAGCAGTGGGTGGCTGTGTGTGTGTGTGTTTTGTTTAGTACAGAGAAGGAAGCTGGAGTAGATGGTCATGCAGGTGGTGGTTGTTAGGTTGACAGTGTGTTTGTTGTAGATGTTGTCAGTGGGAGGAAACAATCAATGGAGGTCAATATCAAAGGGGTAGTGGAGGTGGAGGAGGAGGAATATTGACTTTTGTGATCCACCCTCAAGTGGATTGGATGAATCTTGCTGTTTGCCAGGCACCTTGCATAAGCTTCAGCTTCAGGATTGATTTTGTGTGACCTCATACTAGTATCCAGCCAGCTGGCCTTCCCCTGCTGGAGGTGGCCTGCACTGCACTGTCATGGCAACTGTTGATAGACTCCCCCCAGCCACACACTGGAGGCTGCCCTGCTGCCCCCCCAACCTGTGGCACTCAACAGGAGGCAGGCACCACTTGCATGGGCTGGCAGAAACTCATTACTTGTGAAGAAAGTGATGCAGATGTGCAAGTCTGCCCTGTACGTGTGGCACTCAGCAGAAATCAGGCCACACTGAACTAGGCTGAGTAGGGAGTGGTGACTGCCCTCCAGTCTCCCATACCTGTGGCACTCAGCAGGAGGCAGGCCATACTGACCTATGTTGAATAGGGATCATGACTGCTCTGTACTTTTGGCACTTAGCAGAAAGCAGGCCACACTGAACTAGGCTGAGCAAGGAGTGGTGACTACCCTCCTGCCTCCTACACATGTGGCATTCAGCAGGAAACATAGGCACCATTTGCAATAGGAGAGAATAGTGAGACAAGCTTGGGAGACTACTCTGGTGCATCCTACACATGTGGCACTCAGCAGGAAGCAGATACTTTTTACAAGGGGAGGAAATGTTAAGAGAGGCATGGAAGACTGCCCTGCTGACTCCAACACATGTAGCACTTACCAGGAAAAAGAGGCTCCACTAACATAGATAGGGGATGTGGAGACAGTCCTGGGAAAGCTGCCTTGTTGCTTCCTGTACATGTAACGCTACAGGAAACAGAGGCACCACCAACATGAGAAAAGAATGATGTGACAGTCATGGAAATATGTCATCATGATGCTTCCTAACATGTGGCTATTAGCAGAAAGGAAGAGGCAACACTGACATAAGAGAGGAATGTTGTGACAGCCCTGGAAAGCTGTCCTGGTGCTTCTGTACATGTGACAATTGGCAGGATGCAGGCAACACTGACCTAGACTAACAAAATCTTCTTGCAGCAGGAATAAATAGATAAGCAGTCCTGGAAAGCTGCTTTGGTGCCTCCTGTACAAGTGGCAATTGGCAGGAAGCAGACAAACAGTCCTGGAAAGCTGTCCTGGTGCTTCTGTACATGTGGCAATTGGCAGGAAGCAGGCAGCACTGACCTAGACTAACAGAATCTTCTTGCAACAGGAGAAAATAGGTAAGCAGGCCTGGAAAGCTGCTTGGGTGCCTCCTATTCATGCGGCAGTTGGCAGGAAGCAAACACCACCTGCTTGCAAAATGAGTAAATTAGGAAGCAGGCAAAGAAAAAGCTTCCCTGGTTCTCAGCTTAACTCTACATGCACAGAAATTTGATACTTTTGCCATGGCTGAACTTATGTGGGTAGTACAGAAAGATGATTCAGAAGTACCCCTCTGCCTCCCCACCCACCAGCCCTCTCATGCTGCCCTATCACACTTCACCCCAGTAAGAGTAATAAAGGAAAAGGATGACACACTCCCACTGTCACTCCACACCTCATCCGGTATCCCTTCTCACCCTCCTTCCAGTCTGCCCTTCCATGTATTAGACACACTTGATAGGTACTGGGTAAGAGAGGAGACATATACAGCTTCCCCTTTTCTCCTCCCCTTCACCCCCCTACAGTAACCAACTTCCCCATGCCTCATCCTGTGCTTCTTACCTTCCCTTCTCCTCCTTTCCTATACCACCTAAACACACTTCATTTTATTCTTTATCCCTTCAAATTTTATCTCCTTCTCTCCATATCTCCTAATTTCCTCTGCCTTCTAATCAACCTACTCATCCTGTACTTCATCCTATCTCCTTTTCCTCCATTCCTATACCACCTAAACACACTATATTTTATTCTTTAGCCCTTCAGACTCAACCACCTCTCCTCTCTACAGCTTCTCCCCCTTCCCTCCCCCCACACTCTACTCCTCTTGTATTCCCTCTTCTATCCTCCTATTCCTCTCTCTCCTCCATTTCCTCTTTATCTCCTTTCCTACACCAGGCAAACACTTCACATGTCAGTCTGTACACTTCATTTAGTCCCTACCTCCTCCTATTCCTCCTACTCCTCTCCTCCACTCCTACAGCACCCAACACCCCCCCAGACCTCTTCCTGTAGCCTAGTCTCCCCCTCCCTCCTCCCTTCCTCTCCCTCTCATGTGGCTATCAGTGACTCACTGATGTTTGCTCCCCTCACCCATGCCTCAACAGCTGATGGACACTCACTCCTGCTACTGGGAAACTTCCACTCACACACCTTTGCATGTGGAGAAGAAGTGTCATTCCTGCCCCCTAGCTAATCACCCCTCACACCGAAGAGGATGTCGGAGAGTGCCTTAATTAAATAGTGGTCGTGATTATCCCCCCAGTCAGCTGATATTAGAGATAAGGCCAGAAACCCCCCCAGAATAACATGGCTGCTTTCAGTTATATGCGTACACAGGCAAAGTTTACATAAGGAGCTTGCACTTACACACACACACACACACACATTCATTTTTTTTATTTTTCTGTTAGGTTAGTTTTCCAGGGTTACTGTTGCGTTATATCTGATAGTTTCATCTTTATTTTGTTGTCCTAATTGATTCCACGTTAGATGGGATACTCTTCTGCTGATTCTGTTTATTTATAATGGAGTTGCTGCTGCTCCTGCTTCTGCTGCTATATTTTTGCATTGATGATTGTCTTTATATATTCACCTCATCTATCTTGTTGTTTTCCTTCCTTTTTCTTTTCTCCTCTTGTTTTATTTTCTCTTTTCCTTTCATTTACTTTTATCTTCTTTCCTTTTCCGCTGCTGCTGCTGCTGCTGCCATGAGATTTAATATGTGTTGGCTATGTATATTTTCTTCTTCTTTTTCCTCTTCCTGTGTATCCATCCAAAGCACATGTACATTTCTTCCTCTCTTTCTTTCTCCTCTGTTGAGCATTCATTCATACATTAACTTCCTATTCTATTTTTATCCTTGCTGTTTTGTGCCTTCAACATTTTTTCCCCTCATCTGTAGCTCTCGCATCTTAGATCCTTTGCTTTCATGTTTTTCTTTCTTAAACTTATGTAAGGCCATATTTAGTGTCTAATGGCCTAGTTGATTTGCTCTTACTCTGAAATATTGTTTGGAATCTTCTCAGGCAAGCTACAGTATTATTATTTTTTCTTATTTTATGGTGCATTTGTGAAGTTTTGGTAAGACTATAATATTTCCCTGCAGATCACACACCTAATACAGCTCTTTTCCTGTATTTCACAACTCGGTAAATACACACACACACACACACACACACACACACACACACACACACAGCCCAATGTCCTTTCTCTGAGGTTAAATTCTAGGCATTTTAGTTGCATAAGGTCTGATCAGTACTGCTTTTTTTTTTTTTTTTTTTTTTTTTTTCCCCCCCTCCACTAGTCGCCCCTGAGCTGCCAAGTGCCCATGACTGTCCTGGCTTGTCACGGAGGCAGTGTTGTGTTTGTTTTGTTGTTCCACTCCACCAACAGATTGTATTACCATTGCTCAGTCAGTATATTGCACCCATGAATATATCCACGAAACAGAAAATGACCTATACATGCACACAGACACTGATTTATTTACTTGCTGCTTTATTATTTTTTTACAGCCCTTTGTGTTCCTCCTCGAGCTTAAAATAACTACCCCATTTTGTATCTTGAGGCCTCTAGATTACGTGGAACCATGGATGGAAATTAAATAATGTTATGTGTTTAATTAAAATGGAGGTTGAAAGGTAAAAGTCTTCCCTGACTCTGGAAATACCCAGAAAGCAATTATCCTATTGAAGGTTACAAGACTTTTTTTTTTCTTATGGAACTGCAAGGGCAACACACACACACACACACACACACACACACACACACACACACACACACACACACACACACACACACTCCCTCCCTCTCTCTCACTTCATGAACAACAACAGTCGAATGGAATGTCCTGAAAACTGGAAGGAAGGAAGGAGGTGAAGCAATACCCAGTGCATCATCACCTTGCCCAGCCGAGGAGAATTTAAAAGCACCAGCAGGGGGGGTGAGCAAAAGGAGGAGGGAGGACACCTTATGCACAGATGGGGCAGTTTGAATAGGAAACATGACGGAATGGGAAACTCTTGACACGATTATGCAAATGTTGCCCCGTCCGTCACTCTGGAGGCAGGGAACACATGTATCTTGCTTGCCCTTCCTCTTCTTAGCTCATAGTTTCCTCTTCACCACAAGCCGGTAATGGAGTCTTGGTGGTGGGTTTGTTTAGGTAATTTAGGGCCACTTTCACAGTTCGCCATGATGGGTTAGTAAGCCTCCAGACAAATACGTACCAAAGACTGAAAATTACTTGTGTAGCGTTTTGTGTTCTAAGTTAAGAAATTTGAGGAAACTATACGGGAAATCTTTTGTGTATCTGGTCTTGTAACAAAAACCTAACCGTTGTGGAGTGTACAAGGTTGATAATTTTGGTTAAATTAGGTTGGTTCTGGTGATTACAAAGCCAACTCTTAGTGCATAAAGACCTCACACAGAATTATGCAAGTGTTGATCCTGTTTAAACTCACAGTGTGTTTGTTAGTTAAAAGACTTTTGCCCCTGTCTCTGTTATGATTTGCCGCCACCACACGCAAGTAAATGAATCTGTAGTATGTCTGTGTGTGTGTGTGTGGGTAATTTTCTGCTTGATGGATATACTCATTCACTTGGGTTGTAATAGTGATCCCAAAGAAGTGCAGAATAGTATAACAGACATGGTTTTCAAGAGTGTAGGAAAGCATTCTTTGTGTTTATGTATTGGTTTTCTTTTTTTATAACATTTCTGCCTATAGCTCCTGTAGGCTTTCTTGAGGGGCCTAGCTGGTGGTCGGCACAAGCCCGTCATGGCCCAGGCAATCTTTTTTTATAGCGCGCCAGTTATGCTTGGCTCATGCTGCCCCCCGGAACTCATTCTTGATTCACTGGACGGTTTCTTCTAGAGTCCGGGTTGATTGGTGGTCGTCAGGACAGCATGTGGGTAGTCTTAGGCCACTCGGCGGTGACTGAAAAATCCCAGGTGGTAGCGTGGGGATTCGAACCGACATTGTCCATGGCGTGGTGAATGTGAGCCCAGCACGCTAACCACTCAGCCACCGATATATTCATGCCGTTTGGATAGTAATAGTTACCCCAGAGAAGTGCAGAACAGTATAACAGACAAGGTTTTCAAGAGTATAGGAAATAATTCTTTGTGTGTATGTATGTTTTGGTCATTTTGTGCTCACTGTTTATATTCATGCAGTTTGGATTGTGAATGTGACGTACAGAACAGCATAATTAGACAAGGAGGTGAAAAGAAGCGAAGGAAATAGAATAATGAAGAAATAGAGTAGGAAATAGAAGAGTGAAGGATTAGCGACGGAAATAGAAGTGAAGGAAGTGCATAGAAAAATATAGACTAGAGCAACTGAGACAGGTAACGGCAAACAAGGACAGAACTCAACCAACACATTGCAGGAAGTTACTTTAATCTGACCTTAACCCAGTACCAGCGATGGGCCAAATTTGTGGCTTTACCGTGTAGCAGCGACGGGCCAAATTTGTGGCTTTACCATGTAGCAGTGACGGGCCAAATTTGTGGCTTTACCGTGTAGCAGCGACGGGCCAAATTTGTGGCTTTACCGTGTAGCAGCGACGGGCCAAATTTGTGGCTTTACTGTGTAGCAGCGACGGGCCAAATTTGTGGCTTTACCGTGTAGCCACGACAGGCCAAATTTGTGCCACGATATAAACCCCCTCAAAATAGATGATACATAATCTGATCACAAATGCGTTGATATATATTATGAAATGGTTTGTGGGTTTCTGTGAGGGGTGATTTTTTCTCATTTTTCTCGCTTGGAGGGACCATTAAGAAACATGATCCCCGCTGCTATCAGGCTAATTACTTGACCAAATTGCTAGCACTTCTGAGCCCTTCCTTCCCTTCGCTCAGATCGCCAGTTGGCTTGACTCGCTCACAAACAAGCAAGCACGGAGGATGTTCTTGCATAAGTAATTGGTTTAAAAAAAGGAAAGTATAGATAAGTAGGTCATGTTTATTTACGAATACAGAAGATTTGAGAATGCTGCAAAACCACATTATGCAGTTTATCTCCTCCTCCTCCTCCTCCTCTCTTTGTTTTATTTTTCCTCCATCCTTCTTTTGTATTCCTTCCTCATATATCTCTCCTCCTCCTCCTTTTCCCTTCTCTTCCTCCTTTTGTTGTTATTTTTTCTCTTCTTCCTCTTATTTCTCTCCTCTTCCTCCTCCTGTTGTTTTGAATTTTTCTCCTCCTCCTCTTCCTCCTTTTGTTCTTCCTCATTTCACCTCCACATCCTCCTCCTTTGCCTCCTTTTGATCTTCCTCCTCCTCTGTCTCCTCTTGTTCTTCTTCCTCTTTATTTCTCTCCTCCTCTGCCTCCTTTTGATCTTCCTCCTCCTCTGTCTCCTTTTGTTCTTCTTCCTCTTATTTCTCTCCTCCTTTTGTTCTTCCTCTCCTTCCTTCCTCCTGACTTGTCATCATCTACTTCTCATCCTTTATTTTCATTATTTTTATCACTTTTATTTTCCTTCCCATCTCTTCCTCTGCATCCTTTTCTCCTTCCTTCCTCCTCAGTGTTATCAGTATCTTCTCATCTCTCATTTTCATCATTTTTGGGGGGGAACTTTCATAGCTTCCCATCTCTTTCTCCTCCTCCTCCTCCTCCATTTTAATCTTTGACAAGTAGTAATAGAAGTAGTAGTTCTCTTTCCTCCTTCTCAAGTTATCAGTATCTTATCTTTTTTTCCATTTTCATAACTTATCCATCGCTTTATTTTGCCTCCCACCACTTCATGTCTCCCCACTTTTCCTTCCTCCTCCACTTTAGTCTCGGACAAGTAGTATGGTACGATCCCTTCATCAGCATGGATAGGACAAGTTATCAGCAGGTCAGTGCCACACCACCTCCATCTTACTACACACACTTGCATATGCTTTTCCCATTTATTCGAGTGGCATTCAGCAGGTTGTTCTGTTGATGTTTTCGTTTTTGGTCGAACTCCCTCCCTTGATGCAGAAAAAAAACACTTACCTACCCACAGTGGCATGCAAATTTTATCCCAGGCATCAAGCTCGTAGCCCTATAGTACATTGCTTGGGTCTTTCTCCAAGCTCAAAGAAATCGGGGCTCTAACGCGATGCACATCAGAGGCCCGACTGGTGCTGCCAAGTTTTATTTATGGCCACAGCCTCTTATGCAACCCAGTAACCAGAGGGGCTATAATGATGACAGAATGGGGAGGAGTTTGTATGGATTTGTTAGCTTTGTTTGTCTCTCTTGTTTTGAATATAGGAGCAGTAACTTTTTGACATTATTATTATTTGGTAGAGGAGCTATAATGACTGAACGAGGAGGATTTTGTGAATGGTTAAGAGTTTATGTGGATTTGTTGGTTTTATAATTATCTCTCTTGTTTTGAATATAGGAGCAACAATGTTTTGACTCTCCTTTATTATTTAGTAGAGGAAGTACAATGACAGAACGAGAAGGAGTTTGTGAATTATGGAGTCTATATAGATTTGTTTGGTTTATATTTACCTCTTGTTTTGAATATAGGAGCAACAACACATCAACTTCCTTTTGTTATTTAGTAGAGGAACTATAATGACAGAATGAGGAAGAGTTTGTGAATTAGGAAGTTTTACAGATTTGTTTGGTTTATATTTACCTCTTGTTTTGAATATAGGAGCAACAACACTTCAACTTCCTTTTATTATTTAGTAGAGGAACTATAATGACAGAACAGGGAGTAGTTTGTGAATTATGGAGTCTATATAGATTTGCTTGGATGTATAGAAGCAGCAGGATTTAAACTTTTTTTTATTTACTTTCCTTTCCTTTCTTTTTCCCCTTTATTTTCCCTTCTCCCTCCTCCTCTTGCCTCAAAAGAAAACGAATGATTGTGTCTAAGAGATTGATATTTATGGTATATTCCGTAACACTTTTTATATGTCTCCCTGTTTTGTATAGAGGAACAGGAACATTTCAATTTTTTATTTTTATTTTCTAGTTTCCTTTTTCCCCATCTTCCTCGTCTTACCTCGAATGAAAACAATCGTGTCTCAAGAGATTGTTGTTTATAGTATATTCCTCAACACCTTTCTGTTTTGTGTCTACGAGCAACAGCATTTCAACTTTTTTTATTATATAGATTCCTTTTTCTTTCCCCTTTTTCCCCCCTCATTCGGTCTTCCCTTGCCACAAAAGAAAGTAGTGTCTATGAGTTTGGTATTTCTGGTATGTTTCTCAATGCCTTTTTCACTCGGCCATGGTCAGGATATATTAGTAAAGAGGATGAAAAGTGACAGACTGGAAACTAACAGATATATAAAGTAAAAGAACAGTAATGGGCAGGACACATCAGTAGGAGAGAGAGGACAAAAAGTGACACTGGGAACTTACTGATACATTATAATTAACCCGTCCGCTGTGATTGGCTCGGATTTCGCCTTCACTGGTAGCCTGGTAACATATACTCCCAGGTCTTTCTCTGCCTCTGTGGGGGATAGTGGAGTGTTTTCCATGTGGCATTGGTATGCTGGATTTCCCCTCCCAAGGTGAATGACTTTACAGTTTTCTTCATTGAATTGTAGCGGCCACTTTTTGTTCCATTCCTGTAGCTTGGTGATGTCTTCTGGTAGGAAATCCACAGTCAAGGGGTTAAAATCAAGAAGTTGTCATGGTCAGGAGACATCAGAAGGAGATGACGAAAAGTGACCGACTGGGGGGGGGGACTACATAAACTAAACGGTCTCTTTTCCTCAGCGTTTTAATGGACAAGCTATATTTTGCCTGTTTGCAGTAGAATGACATACAGACTTAAAGATTATTAAAAAAATGTATATATGTATCCAGAGACTCAACTATTATATTTCAAAGGTCATTAGATTCATATTATTAGCAATGGAAAGTGAGAACAATTAGGCAACCACTGTAGGAGGAAGGGAAGGAGGAGGCCATTCAGTGGATAGTGTGATAATATTAGTTTAGTTTGCATAACGTTTACACATGAAAATCTGGAGGCTATTTATTTATTTATTTATTTGTCTTCATTGTTGTTTACTTGCCTGTTTTTGCCCTTGAGCTGCTTCCTTTACCGTAAAAAAAAAAGTGGGGAACAGTACAGAAACTAACGGAAATGCTTGCTATGGTAGTGTGGGAAAACTGGGAACTAGAAGAGTGGACAGCTGTAATTTCTTTGTGTTTGCCCTGGAGGTACTTTCTTTACTGTTAAAACAAAGGGAGGTGGTACAGAAACTAATTGAAATGCTTGCTATTGGTAGTGTGGGAAAATTGGGAACTAAGAGGCAGAGAAGACATTGTATTTTAGTTCATTAAGCGCAGTTCACACGGGCAAAGCTTCCTCGGTGCCGGTATCTCTGTAAAAAAAAGGGAGGTACAGAAACTAATTGAAATGCTTGCTATTGGTAGTGTGGGAAAACTGGAAAGTAGATAAATGGACAGCTTTAATTTCTTTGTGTTTGCCCTGGAGGTACTTTCTTTACTGTTAAAACAAAGGGAGGTGGTACAGAAACTAATGGAAATGCTTGCTATTGGTAGTGTGGGAAAATTGGGAACTAAGAGGCAGAGAAGGCATTGTATTTTAGTTCATTAAGCGCAGTTCACACGGGCTAAGCTTCCTCGGTGCCGGTATCTCTGTAAAAAAAAGGGAGGTACAGAAACTAATTGAAATGCTTGCTATTGGTAGTGTGGGAAAATTGGGAACTAAGAGGCAGAGAAGACATTGTATTTTAGTTCATTAAGCGCAGTTCACACGGGCAAAGCTTCCTCGGTGCTGGTATCTCTGTAAAAAAAAAGGGAGGTACAGAAACTAATTGAAATGCTCGCTATAGGTAGTGTGAGAAAATTGGGTAGTAAGAGACACAGAAGGCATTGTATTTTCTTTTAGTTCATCCCTCTGAGCTTCTTCCTTTACTACTGAAAAATAAAAGGACAAACTAAATTAAGTGCTTGCTACGGGCAGTCCAGTATGGGAAAACATGAGGGGGACTTGATTGCCTTTCCGTCCAGGGTGTTCTCCTCCTCTTGGTATGTGTCTCATGATCTCATTGACCCTTACTGATGTTTTTGGCACCTTGGGATTATTACTTCATTAATGAGGGAGTAAGATATTGAGGTCGGTATTATAAGATCGTTTCAGTTCTCACATCAACTATTTCTAAAGGTCAAAGAGGGGGTCAGTCAGGTTCTAATGAGTGTTTTTAGATTCATGGTACAGAAGAAGGGCCAAACTACCACCAAGGTCATGAAACTACTACAGGAAATGCCCAAAACTCCTGCGAAAGCCTTGGCAAATATGTGAACTTGGGCGACGAAATGTTTTAAAATACGACTCTGGGGGTCTTCGAGTGATGGCTGGTGTCAGTGGTGTGGGGGCCAGAATGTTGTTGCCAGTGCTTTGCTGTTTGGTGACTCTGAAGTGACAGTTATTGTGGTTGACTTCATCTTGGGTCACTTTTTGATGTGAATATATTATCATGCTAGTTTTCAGGTAATTGCAAGTTTGTGGTGTTATCAGTGAGTGTGAATGATGCCAGTTCTTGCTGTTTAGGGGGGCTTCGTGGTGCAGTGGTTAGCACGCTCAGCTCACAACCAAGAGAGCCCGAGTTTGATTCCCGGGCGGAGTGGAAAAATTTGGGCGGCTTTTCCGATACCCTACGCCCCTGTCCACCCAGCAGTGAATGGGTACCAGGTATTAATCAGGGGTTGTGTCGCATCTCCTGGGATCTGTTCCCTTCTCCTATTATTCCTTCCCCTCCTGTCTCTCTCCTGCATATGACCACAGATGTTGCGCCGACTAAACGAAACTTTCCAAACTTTCTTGATGTTTAACCATTCAAAGTATCCATTAAGGTGATTTAACCTTATGAAGCCGCACTGAATTTGATGTGAATATATGATCCTGTTAGTCCTCAGATGTTTGTTATCATTGAGAGAGTGAATGATGCCAGTTCTTGCCATTTAACCACTCAAAGTATCATGGTGATTTATGTACCTGATGAAGTTGTACTGAATTTCCTCTGAACATATGATCCTGTTAGTCGTCAGGTGATGCCAGGTGTGTTTGTTATCATTGAGAGTGTGAATGATGCCAGTTCTTGCCATTTAACCACTCAAAGTATCCATTATGGTGATTTATGTACCTGATGAAGTTGTACTGAATTTCCTGTGAACATATGATCCTGTTAGTCGTCAGGTGATGGCAGGTGTGTGTTATCAGTGAGAGTGTGAATGATGCCAGTTCTTGCTAATTAACCACTTTTGCGTATCCATTATGGTGATTTAACCTTATGGAGTACTTCTGAATATGTGAGTGTGGGATACTACTGGATGTCTTCAAGGAATGGGCTGGTGTAGCTGTTATTAGTACAGGAGACAATGTTGCCAGACCTTGCTGCTCTTACCACACTCAAGTGCCTGTTGTGATGTAACCAAAAGATAGTCATGTGCTGATGAGTGTGTTGATGTTAGCGTCATGTTTTGGCTGGTGGTGTGTTAGTAGTGTGAGAGGGGCTGAGTGTTGACAGTTCTCGCTGCTCCGTAACACACTCTGATGCAACCTTGGGATAGTTCATCATCACCTCTCCTCCCGAAATTGACCTCTCTTTTGGACACTCTTCTAAACTTTTTTTTATATAGGGGCTGTGATTGTCGGGGGGTGGGGTGGGGTGGGGGCTCTCATTATTATTATTATTAAAAAAAAAAATCGCTTATTCTTTTACTGTAAAAAAAAAAATTGGGTGTGTTGATGTTAGCATAATGTTTTGGCTGGTGATGTTACTAGTGTGAGAGCCAGAGTGGTGTCAGTTCATGATCTTCTGCAACACACTTTTATATACACATGGAATAGTTTACCATCACCTGGTCGTGTGTTGATGAGTATGTTGATGTTAGCACAATGTTTTGGCTGGTGGTGGTGTTAGTGTGAGAGCCAGTCTGTTGCCAGTTCATGCTCTTCTACAACGCACTTCTATATTAACATGGGATACTTTCTCATCAGTTAGACAAGGCTCATGAGTGTGTGTGTGTATTTACCAAGTTGTAGTTTTACAGGCCTGGGCTTTACGCTCATGTGGTCCCGTCTCCATATCTACATTTATCCAACTTTTCCTTAAAGATTTGCACACTCCTCGCCGATACTACATCCTCACTTAGTCTGTTCCAAACCTCTATATTTCTTTACATCTCAAGCATCTTCCCTTCCTCAGTGTGTGGGTGTGTGTGTGTGTTGATGTTAAGGTTACTGTGTTACTGAACTGCTACTCTTCTAGTTTCAAGTTTGTCTTACCACCATAGTACACCACATTTATGATAAGGGATTTTGTTTTTAGTAAATTACACTTGTATTATTAGTTTTTAGTTTTAGTCCTACCATGGGGTCAGAGGGGGGTCATTAGTAGTGGCAGGAGAGAATGTTTTGGCCGGCATTTGGTCTATGCCACCTTTGCCCTGGCTACTACACTCTTATATATGCTTCTGACTTTGTTTTAGAGCTGCTTCCTTTTCAATGAATATAAAAATGTCACCACTTTGTTTGATATCACTATCTTCTCATCTTCCATTTTCATTTTGTTTCCTGTCTTCTCCTCCTTCCCCTCATTCTTTTTCTTCTTCCTCTCCTCCTCCTTTTACTTCTTTCATCACTCTGCTCCCCCACACAATATGGTAGACTTTGGTTCCCTTGTGGTGGCAGCCCATTGCTAAGCCAGACCTGTTTCATTCCTGCCCACATGCTTTCACCAGCACCCTCTCTTTCCCCATTACCAGGTGGAGCCGTTTGCCCTGGGTGAGGCGGAGGGGGAGGAGGAGGAGGGGGGTGGACCTGGTGGCAGCGTCCGCAACAAGTTCCTGTTGTCCGCAGCAGCCCATGCCACAGCAGCCACTCCAGAGCTTGGAGCTGCCGCACATCATACCCAGCCACACTTTGATCCTGACACGCACTCTCGACTAGTGGCACTTCTGGAAGCTGCCGGTCAGTATCTTGTTGTGTGTTTCGTTGTGGTTGTCCCTTCCTCAGAGCTAGTGTGGTTAGGCCCTCAGACCTCTCTCTTAACCACTACTTCTTTATAGGAGCAGTGCTTAGCGGGCTTTTTTGTTCTCATTTGTTTTTGCCCTTGAGCTGCTTCCTTTACTGTAAAAAAAAAAGGGGGTGTGTTCAGTACTTGCCTCTCGTGCTGTCCCTGTTCAGTAATCAACCTTTATTCATCTCAGGAACTTAGGATATTCAGACTTGCAGGCAGTCACTTTGCTGCCATTTCAGTAATGTTGTTCTGTCTCCTTTCTGGTAGCCTTGTACTTCTAGCCTCTTCATCAGTTAGTTGTTTCGTTGTTTTATGTTCAGGACAATTCTTGTCCACTAGGGAAAAATATGCTCTGCTATATAAGCATGTCTGGTTAGAATAGAGTGTAATATTCACTTCCCTGTGATCCTTAGTTTATTGCAAACAAATAATTGGGTGTGTTTTGCTGCTCCCTTTATTATAATGCATTGATAGGAGTGTGTTGGTACAGTGCCATTAACTGTGTCTTTCATGTCCCGCCAACTCAGCTGACTAGAACACTGCAAACATCAGCATGCCCTGCACCTGAATTATTTAATGTGGAAGTTGCCATTTTCCTGTATTGCCACAATTTAATGTTAAGCCTTAGTATACAAGTGCACAGTGAGGGACATCCCATCAGATCACTTTATTAATTTCCTAGGATGTAAAATAAGGACTTGGGAAGAAGATGTCATGTCTAGGAAGCTGTCCAGCCAGGGACTGGAAGCCCTGACAATGAGGAATTATTTAGTGATGTGCATCCCAGTGGTGTCAGGAGCTTGTGTTTAGGATGACTATAAGTTATCTTCCAGGAAATAGGATAAAGGTGTCTGGTTGTATTTCATAATTGTGGTACTTAGCCACCTGTTGCTAGTTTTGTATTTAATAAAGATGTTATATAATTATATTGTCAGTTAATATATAAGCAAATATAGAAGTTGCCACAATAATCTTGAGAGAACATTCTCTTCTCTGGTTTGCTGCCAATCAGTCAGTTAAGTCATGCCAGGTGTGTGTATATGTGTTCTATATGCTGTACAGTGATCCACTCTCCATTACTAATGCAGAACACTGTATGTAGTTTCCTCGTCCTCAGACCCGGAGGTATTGCGCCGCCTCACCTCCAGCGTGTCCTGCGCCTTGGACGAGGCAGCCGCTGCACTCACGCGTATGCGCTCAGAGACAGTTGGGGGAGGAGCAGCAGCCGCAGCAGCCACAGTGGGGGGAAGCAGCAGCAGCAGCAGTAGCAGCAGCAGCAGCAGCAGCAGTAGTAGCAGCAGCACTCCTGGGGACGGTCAGCGTACCCTAGTGGAGGCCTGCACGGACGGAGACGTGCCCACCGTCCGCAGGCTGCTGGACGAGGGCCGGTCTGTCCACGAGACCACCGAGGAAGGGGAGAGCCTTCTTTCCCTGGCCTGCTCTGCTGGGTATTACGAGTTAGCCCAAGTAAGTGGTCCCAACACCTGTATCTTCTTTTATCAGTCTTTTATTCCCCAAGTGTGCAGCCAAGTGTTTGTGTAGAGTCCCTGGGTGTGGGTGGGCACATCCCAAGGGTAACTGGGTGGTCCTTCCTTTATCATATGGCTCCAATTATTGCCAATACTTTCCTGTATCCTATTTACAATTTTGAATATACTGAGTTTGTCTGTTACTTAATAGTTTGTAATTACGTGATGCTGGCAACCCTGCAGCATTGCCTCACATGCTCACTGCCTCACATCAGTACAGTAAGCTGAATGGACAGGTAAGAATTGTGTTTATCTGTTCATGATGGGTGGGTGGTGCTGGTGTCCCAGGGTGCTGCAGCAGACCTCTCAGTAGCCATTGTTCCAGCCAGCTAACGTGACCCCTCCCACCCCAGGTTCTCCTAGCCATGCGTGCCAACGTGGAGGACCGGGGCATTAAGGGGGACTGCACCCCCCTGATGGAGGGAGCCTCGGCCGGACATGTAGAGATAGTGAAACTCTTGATCGCCCACAACGCGGATGTCAACGCCCAGTCCTCCTCAGGCAACACCCCCCTCATGTACGCCTGTGCTGGGGGACACACCGATGTTGTCAAGGTGAGCAGCAGCCTCACAGCACCAGCCACTCTCAAGCCACGCCCTCTGCCAGGAGGCTTCGCTGAGTGACTGGTTATTTGTGTTGGATAGAAAAAAATACTTGGACTGTAAAATTATCTTTTTCTGCGTAAATTAAATCATGTATAAAGGGTCTTGAAGTCGACCACAAAGTACTGGACTGTTGCTACTCTGAGTGGAGGATGCAGTGGGAAAGATTTTAACCCCTTCTCCATGGCCGGGCCAAAACAGCACCCCGCGCCGTATCCGGGATTGCCACGCACGCCAAATTTCAAAAGTCGCTATTGAATATTAACAAGTTTTCAGCCATAAACTCAACATAATCATCATGTATTATATATGAAAACATGCAGAATTAAATGGTGTACATATAGAAACAAGTTAATTGATGATTTTGAGATGTAAGCATAAATATACAGAGATGAAATAACTTGTATACTGGCTAAAGCGGGCCAGGGCGCAGCACATTCTCGGATATGGTACGCCGCACGTAAGGACACAGTATACACATCCTCATGTTGAAGGAGTTAAGGTCTTAGGGGGTCAGTTGTGTTGACATGAGCACAGATGGTTGGAAGTGAGCCACTGCTACATGATCACCCTTCACAGACTGTACCATCCATCAACACAAATGACGCAAGGGGATTTTAATTGTTTTCATATCTATATCAGCTCGACACACCTAGATGTCAAAGGATTCATATCACAGTAATGGTTTATCCCACAACTTATTCTTTCTTCCCCCTTCAGGTCCTTCTACACCACGGGGCCAACGTAGAGGATCACAATGAGAATGGCCACACACCCTTGATGGAGGCTGCTTCGGCCGGCCACGTGGAGGTAGCCAAGGTGAGTCATGAATGCAGAGTGTCACCTGCTCTTCTCTCCACCGTCTGTGCGGAGAGTTAGCAACCGTTGAGTACTGCCATACCGTACCGTAGGGCCATATTATTATTTAACATTTCATTGCCCAAGAGCACACATTTGACATGGCTTTACCAGTTGTGAGTCTTTCCAGGGGTAGTTTTTTTTCCCATTTTCTTTCTTCTCACTTTTTTTGGGGTACCGTTTTATCTCCAATTTATATTTTCTCTTTGCGTTCCATTTTTTTCTCCTCTTCACACTCTTCTGTTTCCATTCTTCGCCTTCCGTTTTTTTCTCCTTTGCCTCTTCCATTTTCTCTTTGCCTTCTTCCATAAAATCATTCTCTCCATACTTGACAAGGCTTCTGTATCATGAACTCTAAAAACTCATGAGAATGCATTTTACCTCTTTTTCTTTGGCCTTTAGAAAAAATAATTGATGAGAGACGGTAGTGTTTAAGAACATGGCCCTTAGTTTCTAGGTTACTTGGAGTGTGATATGCATTTTATTATAGAAGGAAAACAAATTGATACCCTGTGTTTTGCTATGATTTCGCTCTCTCCAACTTTGTCTATATTATCTCCATTCCTCACACCCCATCTTACCTACCATACTCCCTACCATACCTTATCTAAGTTTCATAGTTGTCTGCTGTGTGGTATTCATTTTCTAGTTGGGAAGGAAAACAAATTGATACCCTGTGTTTTGCTATGATTTCGCTCTCTCCAACTTTGTCTAAATTATCTCCGTTCCTCACACCCCATCTTACCTACCATACTCCCTACCATACCTTGTCTAAGTTTCATAGTTGTCTGCTGTGTGGTATTCATTTTCTAGTTGGGAAGGAAAACAAAATTATGTCATGTTTTACTGCTCTTGACTCCACTCTGTCCATCTCTTCTACATTATTTTTGTTCCTCTCAACCCATCTTAATTTAACATATTTGGAAGACTATAGTTGGGAAGGAAAACAAAATAATACCCTGTGTTTTGCAATGACTCCACTTTATCCAACTTCTCTCCATTATCTCCATTCATCTTATCCGTCTTGTCTTCATCCTTCCACTCCTCTTCCAGATCCTGTTAGAGAAGGGCGCTGGCATCAACACCCACAGCAACGAGTTCAAGGAGTCGGCCCTGACCCTGGCTTGCTACAAGGGCCACCTAGAGATGGTCAAGTTCCTGCTGGATGCCGGGGCCGACCAGGAGCACAAGACTGATGAGATGCATACGGCCCTGATGGAGGCCAGCATGGACGGCCATGTAGAAGTGGCCCGCCTCTTACTAGACTCAGGGGCGCAGGTGAGGCACACAATCGCTGTTTTCATTATTATTTGGACAGGTTAAATTTTACGGTTGTTTATTTTAAAGGTTTCTTCTTCATTTATAGTCCATCTCTCATTCTTGGGGTTGGACTTGCAATGATCCTCCTCCATCTTGCTCAATCCATTGCTAATCCTTCCTCTATTTCTAAAACATTTCCAACTGGTCTCCTTCCAGATAGGTACCTCCATTTCCTCCACCCTCCTCAGCTCTCTGCTCTTTGTCTCTTCTCACGTGTCCAAACCCTTGCACCCGTCTCTGTCTGACTCTCCTTTGCATCTTTCAAACCACATATCCCAACCACCATGATTGTTTACCTTATGGGTGTGTGTGTACATTCCTTTGTTCCACTTATTTGTATAGGTCACTTCACTGGGTTATGTATCCCGACCTGTGTCATTTTGTACATTTCAATCTGAGTTAGATGCAGTGGTTCTTAGCATCAACCTGGCACAATACTTTCTAAGGCAAAGCAGACATCATTACTGACCTTTCTCTTCTGGCCTCTTGTTCTTTTTTCTATTGTCTGAGTAGCGTCAAGCAAGCTTTTTTGTTGATGTTTTTGTATTTTTACCCTTGAGCTGCCTCCTTTGCTGTAAAAAAAAAGAGAGAGAGAGAAAAAGGACTGTGCTCTGCTAGTACAAGTCAAGTCACATAAGCGTACACTCTGGTGCTACTCAGGTAACTGACCGCTCCCTCCCGCCTCCCTTTTCTCCCAAGGTAAACATGCCCGCTGACAGCTTTGAGTCCCCGCTGACCTTGGCTGCCTGCGGGGGCCACACGGACCTGGCCCTGCTGCTGCTGGAGCGTGGGGCCAACATAGAGGAGGTCAATGATGAAGGCTACACCCCCCTCATGGAGGCAGCAAGGGAGGGGCATGAGGAGATGGTCACCTTGCTACTGGCCAGAGGTGAGACATGGCTGCAGGTCATTCTGAAGTCCATATTCTTAAATGTATTGTGCTCCCCTTACAACTATTTTCCAAGACCACAGGGAAGATTAACTGATTCTTTGTGTGCTTTTTCTGTTCAGGGTGCAGAAGTGGGGTATAACTATCACTAGCATCACAAAACAGTCCATTGAAGTCCCTGACGAGAGGCTTTTCACACAAGCTTACTGAGGTGCTGATGCATTTAACCCGGTAGCAGCGACGGACCAAATTTGTGGCTTACCATGTAGCAGCGACGGGCCAAATTTGTGCCATGATATAAACCCCCCAAAATAGATGATACATAATCTGATCACAAATACTTCGATATATATTATGAAATGTTTTGTGTGAGGGGTGATTTTTTCTCATTTTTCTCGCTTGGAGGGACCATTAAGAAACATGATCCCCGCTGCTACTGGGTTAAGAACACGGACTTTAGGCTACAATCTCCTTCCTCATATTTTAGGTTACTGGCAAGGATGTGTGTTTAAAATCTTTACTAAAATTCAGCCAACACCCTATTTACCCTTCATTCTACTGGAAATGTGTTTTTGTTCTTAGTTTTCTGTAGCCACTTGGTCTCTTCTCTTTCCTCTCTGCACATGTTTATATGCCATGCTGTGTAAACTCTAATTACAGTAACTCCCATACAGTCATCTCTTTTCCCATCATTATTGTGCATTATATACAGTATTAGCTGCCTCTGTCTCCACCACGCGTACAATCTCTTCCTCCCCTTCATGCACTCATTAAAATAAAATCTTTTAAATTTTCTAGAATCACATCCATTGCTGCTTTCTCTTATTTCTCTGTCCCCTTTCCCATCTGTCTCTCCCTTCCATCCTCTTTTCCATCTGTCTCCCTTCCATCCCCTTTCCCATCTGTCTCTCCCTTCCATCCCCTTTCCCATCTGTCTCTCCCTTCCATCCCCTTTCCCATCTGTCTCTCCCTTCCATCCCCTTTCCCATCTCTCTCTCCCTTCCACCATCATCACCATCACCTCACCCCTTGTCTCTCCCTGCTATCATTGTCACCACCTCATCCTCTCCCCTTCCATCCCTCCCCAGGTGCTGACATTAACGCCCAGACCGAGGAGACGCAGGAGACCGCTCTCACGCTGGCCTGCTGCGGGGGCTTCAGAGATGTTGCTGACCTGCTCATCAAGGCCGGTGCTGACTTGGAGCTGGGTGCCTCAACCCCCCTGATGGAGGCCGCCCAGGAGGGACACAGGGACCTTGTCGAGTAAGAGCTTCCTACAGTTTCTTTTTTTTTTTTCTTCGTCTGTCTTCTTCCTCTTCTTTTTCTTCTTTTCAACGTCCATGTTTTCCCTGATGGGGTTGGACAAGGTATGAATCTCCAACTTTTGATGATCGTATACTCTCTCCTCCCTTACATTTGTTCTCATGTCTTCCTGTGATGCTCCAGTAAAAAAATGATTCAAACAAGACAGCAGTGAGAAAATATATATGTTCCATGAATATTTGTAATCATAATGAGAATTTGAGTAGGTTTCCTCTAAAGGTTATGAGCTTCAGATGGTTTTATTGTACTTAGAGGATTGACCTATATTTTCTCTAATTCAACTTTTACTAGCTGATCCATTATGTGTATGTTCCTGGACAACTCACAGCGTTGTTGTTGTTTCAGGTATCTCATCGATGCTGGAGCGAATGTCAATGCCCAGACATCCACCGGAGACACCGCTCTCACCTACGCATGTGAGAACGGCCACACCGATGTTGCAGACCTTCTGCTCCAGGCTGGGGCCAACCTGGTGAGACTGCCACGGCCTTGTTCTACCATGCTCTAATACATCAGGCGGCCAGCACTGCCAGTATCATTCTCACACACACACACACACGCACACACACTGACATACTTAAGAGTTAATAATCCGCTGTGTCAAATTATTAAGTAGAATGAAAGTTTTTAGCTGGAATATGTGTCATGATAGTTTTTCAGACTGTAAGTAAAATCAAATTGGAGAAAGAGGCTAACATTCCCTGACTGCAGGAGCACGAGAGTGAGGGCGGCCGCACCCCTCTGATGAAGGCCTGCCGGGCGGGCCACCTGTGCACGGTGCAGTTCCTCATAGTGAAGGGCGGAGATGTGAACAAGACTACCACCAACAATGACCACACCCCGCTATCCCTTGCCTGTGCTGGGGGACACCTGCCTGTGGTGGAGCTCCTGCTGGTCCACGGTGCAGATCCTCATCACAAGCTAAAGGTAGGTTAGGGCTAAGTAGTTTTGTATGGCTGTAAGCTTTTCAAGAAGACAAGGAGGGATTTGCAGCAGCTATCACCTTTTCATCTAGTCTACTTGTTCTTAACCCGGTAGCAGTGACGGGACAAATTTGTGGCTTTACCGTGTAGCAGCGACAGGCCAAATTTGTGCCATGATTTAAACCCCCCAAAATAGATGATACATAATCTGATCACAAATGCTTTGATATATATTATGAAATGGTTTGTGTGAGGGGTGATTTTTTCTAATTTTTCTCGCTTGGGAGGACCATTAAGAAACATGATCCCCACTGCTACCGGGTTAAAAGCAAAATCTAATTATAAATTGATAAAGGTTATGGTGATAGGATTAAAAGAGTTAGTAGTATTGCTCATCAGTTGAGTGTTAGTCTTGAGAGGCGTTCCACCCACCTCCCCTGTAACATTTTCCCCTTTCACCCCGCAGGATAACTCCACCATGTTGATGGAAGCCAGCCGGGGAGGACACACCAAGGTGGTGCAGCTGCTCATTGACTTCCCCAACTCCATCTCTCACTTGTTGCCTGTGGTTGCTCAGCCCCACCCCAGTGTGGCAGGGGGCACCACTGGAGGGGCAGGGGAGGTGACCACTGGGGGCCCTTTCCTGGAAGGGGACCCCCACTCTCTCACCATGGGTCTCACAGTGGTCCCAAGCTCAGACCCTCAGACACCTTTAGTGCTCAATGCGAATCAAGCTTTATTTAATGATATGGGTGAGCTTCTGCTAATCAATCTTTGTGTTGTGATGTGTTGTGCTATATTCAATTTGTGTTTATACAATTGTTAATGTTTGTAATTCCTTGGTTCATCTTCTCTAGATGAGGGAGGGGTCCCAGGAGGCTCAGCTGTGGTGGCCGCCAACCAGGCCACCGTGACCAAGGTGAACCGCACCAAGACTAACCGCAAGCCTGTGCCCACCTCGGCGATGCCAACCACTCTTGCTGCGGGCCTCACTCCCCCTGCCCCTGCTGTCGCCACTGACAAGACTGTTGTTACCAGTGAGACGCAGACTGTAAGTACAGTTTTACACAAGTTATTCACTTAAATGTAATATAGTCCTTCGTTCTTTCAAGTCCTAATTCTGACTATGCATTGTAAACTTACCTTTCTGCAAAATTATTGTCCACACATTATTTGTATTGTCAGTTGTCTATATCCATAACATTTTGTTGCATTCATTGATATTGGTTGTATACTCATATTTAAGAATTTAAGTAGATCTTTTTAATTAACTGAGTAGAAGAAAAATGAGCCACATAATGATCCAATTTCATATTTTTCCCCCAAGCAGACCAAGATTTCCTCAGCGAATAACAGCAAGAATGAGTACACCCTTCTGACGCCAACCTCCCCCACCTCCCCCCCACCACCTGGCAATCCCCCTGAGGAGGCGGGGACTCTACTGCGCCCCTGCGACCGCCTGGACCAGTACGTGGACAACCTAGTGAAGAAGGCTGAGCAGCCGCACCAGAACCGCGAGGAGCAGATCTTGCAGAAACAGCAGATTCTTGAGGAGCTGCAGAGGGTGGAGAGGGAGCTCCAGGGGAAGGTCATTCCCTTCAGCGGCTCCTATGACGCCTCTCGCAGCAGCGTCAGTACCAACGCCCCTTGCAGCAGCGGGGCCTCCATCAGCACCTTAGCAAGCAGCAGCACCTCCAGCACCACCTCCAGTACTGGCATCATTGCAGGCAGCACCTCCCTGGCAGCTCCCCTGGTCTACCCCCCAGCCTCTCTACACAGCCACTTGCCCGCCACTCACACTGTGGAGACTCAGACAGGCTTTCCTCCTGGCGGTGGGTGGACCACCCTTCCCCCTGGGGTTGTCATGTCAGACCTGCCCCCTGTTGTGTCCCTCTATGGGGGGGCGGCACCCTCTGCCTCACACCTGCCAGTCTCTCTTCCAGCTGAAGGAGCTCAAGTGCCCTCCTCCATGTTCCCTGGGGGGACCTGCCCCCAGGAGACTGCTGCGGCATACTCTGCTTCATCTGCTTACCTTACTCCAGCTTCTCCACCTTCCTTACCGACCCATAGTATTTCTTCCTCTGGTCCAGCCACAGGAAATGTTCCTGTCTCAGAAAGACCCAAAATGATTCCCTCAAAGAAGGCAGATAAGAAGAAACTTCAGTTACAGCAGCAGCAGCAGCAGCAACAGCAGAAGCAACAGCAGCAGCAGCAGCAGCAACAACACCAGCAGCAGCAGCAACAGCAGCCTACCTCCCAGCCCCAGCCCATGATGGTGGTCCAGCGCAGCGGCGGGGGGCCGCAGATACAAGTTCAGCCCGTGCAGTTATCCCACGGTGTGGAAGGCTCCTACAGCTGCCCAGTGAGTGGACTCCCCTCTCAGCCGTTGCTTGTCCCAGGAGGAAATGTGACCTCTCTTCCTCCCCCTCCTCCCCCGGGGGTGCTGCACCCCACCAGCGGAGCCTCACAATGCCTTCCCCCTCCCCCTCCTCCACTTCCTCCCGCGCTGCTTGTGGACGCCACTCATGAGCACAGCTGCCAGGCCAAGGGCAAGGCGGAGACTGCGCCGAGAGGAAAGATGGACAAGAAGCGAAGTGTTCCTTCTGAGTGTGACTGCCCTGGCCTCTTACCAAACGAAGAAGCGGCGAGCAGTGCCGGCCTGGGTAAAGAGAATAGCGGAGCAGCGCGAGAAGGAGAGACTGGAGCAGAAGTGGTTCCTCTCACCTCCATCAGTACTCCGCTGCAGCTCTCGACGGGGCTGGGGCCAGCCCCGGCCACAGGGTTGCAGTTTGTGCCCAACACGCTTGTATCCACACCTCACTTACAGTTTGCACCTTTCCAAGTTGGCACGGGCTCTGTGCCTCTACAGTATGGCCACTTGTCTGCCCTGGGGATGGGGCAGGCAGTGCCCAGTCAGCCAGTCACCAGTCAGACTGCTGCTGCAGCTGTAGCAGCCCAGCAGTTACAAGTCATAGGTCCCTCTGGAGCAGCATCCACAACCACTAGCAGCGTGACCAGTGCCAGTGCCGGCACTCCTGCCATGGCGGGAGCGGCTCTGTCGAACAAGTCCCAGGTGAAGAAGTTCTTACTCCACTCCCCTCAGCTAGGAATCAACACCACTGAGCTCAGTGGGCAGCAGAGGGGGCCCCCCATGGGTCCCCTCCTTCACACCAGCCCTGCAGCCCCCCACCCACCAAGCCTAAACCAACCTTCCAAGAAGAGCAAGAAGCAGGTGCGAGGCAACGCTGGCAAGCAGGAGCGAGAGGGCCAGCTCAGCCTCCCCGTGAGTGTGGATGGAGCGGCGGTCCAGGACACCGCCGTGGCCTCCCACCACCAGACGGTTGCGGCCGGCCTGCCTCTGGACTCCTCAAGTCAGGGAGTGGTCTTTGCCAACACCCACACCATGGCCCACTTCCCTGCCACCATGGCAGCCCCTTCTGGCACACTGCCCCTCACCAATGGACCAGTGACAACCTTCGGTCAAGGCCTTCACATGAATGAGAACGGACTGATGGTGGCCACCCCAGCAGCCCCGGCCAAGATCCTCAATGACCAGTTACCAGACATGATCACCACACCCGCTGCTCAGGTGAGTCTTGCGTGGCATTTAGTTTGTTCACTGCTGTATACTATTGAAGGAAAAATTTGTATTTGGTCTGACACATGCTGCCACCCATTCCCACAAGACGTCTTAGTGTTTCAGGCGTTGGCTCATTACCTGCAGGTTTGGGTAATTGCTGAAGTAAGTGTTTTGTGTGTTTGCAGGTGGGCAGTGGTCAGCTGGGCGTGGGTGGAGTGCCTGTGTCCGTGGGCGTCCCCTACATGGGCGGGGACGGCAGCGTGCAGTATAATGGCTCAACAGGGATTGCCCCCGGTGGAGTGTGCCACTACCCGACGGCGTTACCCTCAAGCCTGGTGGACGTAGACATCGAAACAGACTCCAATCACGACACGGCCCTCACCTTGGCGTGCGCCGGCGGCCACGAGGAACTGGTGCATCTCCTACTAAACCGGGGCGCCAACATTGGTAAGGCTCCACCCCCCTCCCTCTCTCTGTATATGTAAAAAACTGTTGTCATTTGAGGGATTGAGAACATAGAGTAAAGAATATGGAAATTATAATGGAGTGAATATAAAAGGAGCTGGAGAGTTGAATAACAGCTAGAATGTGGTGGACGAGGAAGGGCTTTCCTTAGAAACGTATCACTGTAACAAATCTTGATCTCAATCCCATGAAAATACTTCTGTTCAAGAGCACAGCATCAGACTAAAGGAGGTTTTCATATCTTCCATCACTACAAACATTTCCACCAGCGCCAGTTGGTCTCACGGTTTCTCGTTGTTTCAGAACATCGTGATAAGAAGGGCTTTACTCCCCTCATCTTAGCAGCCACTGCAGGCCATGCCAAGGTAGTGGAGACCCTCCTCAGCACAGGTGCTCACATCGAGGCTCAGTCCGAGCGCACCAAGGACACGCCCCTCTCCCTGGCCTGCTCAGGGGGCAGATATGAGGTATGCATTGAGTGGCACAGTATTGCCTCCCAGCCTTATTGGTTGAGGGTGAGCCTGTTTAAAGTAGAGGCAGATTGGGTGGTTAGATGTCATGGGCTAGAGTGGTGAAAGGGAACCTAGCTTTTAACCTTTAGGTCTTGGAAACATATCCCTTAAAACTGTCTCTTATGACTCATGCAGACATATTCCTAAGCCACATTTCTTAAGGTTATGAAGAACATGCTGAGTGTTAGTTAGTTTAAAGCTTGTAATAGCAGTATTGAAGGCACCGATCATTGCTTCACGCCAAACTCACCTCCGCTTCTCCTGCCACGTAGGTTGTGGAAATCCTGCTCCAGCGCGGCGCCAACAAGGAGCACCGCAACGTGTCGGACTACACCCCGCTCTCCCTGGCGGCGTCCGGGGGCTTCGTCAACATCATCAAGCTCCTTCTGGACAACGGGGCAGAGATAAACTCACGCACCGGCTCCAAGCTCGGCATTTCCCCGCTCATGCTGGCCGCCATGAACGGACACGTGGCGGCCGTCAAGCTTCTCCTAGACATGGGCTCAGACATCAATGCCCAGATTGAGACCAACCGTAACACCGCCCTCACACTGGCCTGCTTCCAGGGCCGGCACGAGGTGGTGTCGCTCCTGCTCGACCGCAAGGCTAACGTTGAGCACCGGGCAAAGGTGAGTCCTCATGTTCATCTTGTGCAGCTTCCTACACACTTGTACAATGGTAGATTAGGTGAAGCCTGTATTTGGGTCTGTGCATGTGCCCCAGGAATGATAGGGGAAAAAAAGGCAAAATTAAGGCGAGGTATTGGGAGGATGTCACCCAAATGTTTGAAGAGTTTGGGAAATGAAAGAATAATATTTGTTAGAAAATATGAATTGAAAGCTGGAAGTGTGGAGATTTGATTTGTTGTAGTGTTTGGTTAGTTGAGGATGTGTGCATGTGCCCAAGTAAATGATAGGGGACAGGAAGACAAGATTGAAGTAGACATTTAGGAGGATATAGCCCAGTGTTTGAAATGTTTGGGAAATGATAGAAAAATATTTGTGTTAGGGAATATGAACATAAGAAGCTGAGTAGTGCGGAGAGTATGGAGGTTAAGGTGGTTTGGGTACTTAAAGAGGAATGGGGATGATGAGACATTCAGGAGAGCTGTAGGGGTGGAAGTGCTGCCCACCAAGCAGGCTACATAAGGCATGGAGGCAGTGCACTGAAGAGGATTTGATAGCATTGGGCATGGGAAAGGATGAGGCAATGGACAGATTAGAAGCGTATCATTGACTGTCTAAACTCATGAGAAGTTAAGAGAAAACCTTACATTAAACAGAAGATAGTCATGGGGAATATGAAACAAAAGTTGGAAGTGTGGAGTTTTGAGGTGTGGTTAGGAAGAGGGGTGTTGATGGAATAAATGAGAATGGACAATACCTTGTGGATGTCTGATGAGAGGGGCTTGGTCCTGGTAAACACCTTCCAACACAAGCTGATCCACAAGCATACATGGGCAAGAGGGAATGGGAGGAGCTTCATAGATTGTGTTGTTTTCTTAGTGGCGCATTGTAACCATAACTCAGCCCCACCATATAAGGGGCCTCACAACACTCCACTTCAGAGTTAGCCCCATTTTTTACATGTGACAGTTTGCCTTAACTTCTGTGTTGGGCCAATCCCTCATCTTGGTGTCTGTTTGCTGCAGACCGGCCTCACCCCCCTCATGGAGGCTGCCAGCGGCGGCTACGTTGAGGTGGGTCGTGTGTTGCTGGACAAGGGGGCGGATGTCAACGCCCCGCCCGTGCCATCCTCCAGGGACACCGCCCTCACCATCGCCGCTGACAAGGGCCACTACAAGTTTGTGGAACTCCTTATTCAGAGGTGGGTTTTTGGCATGTGATATTTATTGGTTGATTAGTTACAATAACATCTTCATCATTATCCCCACCCTCACTTTCCTCTTATTAGTGTTGTCACTCCAGTAGCTTTTAGTCCCATGTTCTGCCTATCACCAATCATTTCTTCACATTCTGTTGAATTTCTTAAGGGTCCTGTGATCTCTAGACTAGAGGATGCCCCTATTTTCCCACATTCATGCTCTGTCCTTGTATAGGTCCCATCCTCTCCCCCTCTGACTTAAATATCATAAGTTCGCTCTTACTGTCCCTGTGTGCCTTCAAAGCTTTGGCATCCACTTACTCATCAGTGTGAGCTAGGCAGCAGCTCAATATTACTGTACATAGGCACTGCAAAACATACCCTTCCTATTTTTCAAAATAAAATGAAAAATTTGATGTGATTATTGTCTCTTTACAGAGGTGCACAAGTAGAGGTGAAAAACAAAAAAGGCAACTCCCCCTTGTGGCTAGCAGCCAATGGTGGCCACCTGGAGGTAGTGCAGATGCTCTACAGCGCTTCCGCAGACATTGACTCTGAGGACAACAGGCGAGTCTCCTGCCTGATGGCGGCATTCAAGCGTGGCCACTACAAGGTGGTGAAGTACATGGTGCGCAATGTTTCTCAGTTCCCCTCAGACCAGGAGCTGCAGCGGTACATTGCCACACTGGGAGATAAGGAGCTCATCACCAAGTGCACCAACTGCCTGGAGGTGATCCGGGCAGCCAAGGACAAGCAGGCGCTGGAGGCCAACAAGAATGCCTCCATCCTGCTGGAGGAGCTCGAGCAGGAACGTTCACGGGAGGAGTCCAAGAAGGCCGCTGCCTCTCGACGAAGACTCAAGAAGAAGGCCAAGAAGCAGGAGAAGAAAGAGGAGAAAAGACGCATGGAGGAAGTCAAGCGGACCGACGATGCGAGCGACAACTATGAAGAAGATGAATATGACAACGGCAGCAACGAGGATCAGGAGCAGCCCGAGGAGCAGAGCAAGCGGGAGAAGAATGAGGTGAATGCCCTCCAGCGCGCCGTGGACCAGATTGCTCCTGAGGAGAAGGACGGAGACAGCGGCATCGACTCCAATAGCCAGACCAGCGCCACCTCCGAGACCAAGCCAGCAGAGGAAAAAGACAAGCAGAACAAGAGGACCAAGAAGAAAAGGAAGGAGACCTCTGTGAAGGAGGCGAACGGCACTGCAGGCCCGAAGCCCGGCGCCACACCCTCCTCTGTCCCTCTGAGCGAAAGCAGTGAGCTCAAGAAGTCTGCCTCCACCACCTCTGCCTCTACCACCACCACACAGCCACTCTCTAGTGCCTCAAACACCACCATCTCTTCCAAGACTAAGAAAAAGAAGGACGAGGAGAATAAGGCCAGCGGAAACATAAATGAAGCGGATATCTTCCACGTTGACGTTGCTGCCAAACCAACGGCCAACAACAAGAAAAGCGGACACGAACCCTCTCGCGTCAGTGCCCTGGACTCCTTTGTGGAGGTAGACCACTACGTCACCCCCATACCTGGCCTGGTGGGCAGCGCATCCACTACCCTCAGTGCTCCCTCCCTCAGCCCCAACGCAAAGTCAGCACCGGGACTGGGGACCAGCCCCAAGAAGGGAACACGGAGAGAGGAGGGCTGGAAGGAAGTGAGCCGCAAGGCCAAGAAGGTGGCTGTTCCCAACAGTGCCATCAGCCGTGTCATTGGCCGTGGCGGCTGCAACATCAACACCATCCGCGAAGTGTCTGGTGCCCACATAGAGGTGGAGAAGCAGGGCAAGAGTCAGGGGGACCGCATGATCAGCATCAAAGGCTCCACCGAAGCCACCCGGCAGGCGCAGAACCTCATCTCAGCCCTGGTCAAGGATCCTGATAAGGACCTCTCAGAGTTGCTCCCTAAGTCAGTGACCAAAGTGGCTCCCAAGCCTTCCAAGATGAGTGTGGAAGCCATGAACCAAGGAGGGGGCGGCAAGGGGCTGAGGCCAGCAAGCACCATCGGCATCAGCATGGCCACCGTCACCTCCTCCACCATCAGTGTCTCAGTGGCTAAGTCTGGCACCACCACCACCACTGCTTGGTCCAACGCTGTCTCATCTCCCAAGCGCACTCCAGCCCAGGGACGGCCCATGTCTGGCTGTGGCCTCCCTGGTGCCAGCTCCAAGAGCCCAGCAGTGCGGCAGCTGTTCCCCGGAGACAAAAAGTCTGGGCCTCCCCAGACTGTTGCAAAGGTCATTAACCCTTGCCTCCCAAGCAGTGTATCCTTGCAGACTGAACCTCTTCAGACATTTGCTGCTAAACTTGCTGACCACAAGAACATAAACAAAAGCTCCACCCCACCTTTGGTGGCTTCCCCCAAACCTGTGCCACACCAAGGAGTGAGCAACACCAATGCTGCCTGCGCTAACAACACCACTATCAACAACGCTAATGTCTCCAACAGCAGCACCAATAATAGTTCCATGAATGTGGTGGAGACTGGCCCTGGGGAGGATAGCAAGGCTGCTCCAGAAGCCAACAACAACAACAACAGTAGTAACAACAACAATAATAACAACAATAACAGTAATGCCAGCAACAACAGTGGGCCAGTCGGCCAGCAGTACTCCATCTTCAGCAACCGGCTGAGTCAGGTGACCCATGAGGCCATGTGGGGCCCCAAAGAGAAGCAGGTCAACTTTGCTGCTGTGGCGGCTGCTGGCCTGGTGCCTAATGGTGGTGGTGGCAACAAGATGATGCCACAGCCCCATCCACCCCTTCAGCCCCAATTGCCCCATCCTACTTCCAGTGCTTACCCAGAGCCTGTGGAGCAGCCCCCGATGGCAGAGGTGACACGTGCACCCGGCTACAGGGGCACCGCCTCTACCGCAACTGTTACTACCCACACCAGCCACATGGCCTCTGTGTCCTCTGGAAGTCCCCCTGGCAGCGTGCCCATGCCCATGCCCTTGTCTGGACCTCATCAGGGTGGGAACGGTAACATGGCCCGCAGTGCCCCGGGTACACCTGTGGCCTCCCCTTCCATGCGGCCCATTGCGCCTCCCCCTGCACGCCAAACAGCCACGCCCCCACCCATCCCCCGCTCCTCAATGGAAATGGCTGCTGCTGCTCCCTTTGCTCTCCTTCCCGGACCCTCCCGCACCCCTCCGCCCGTCTTGTCTCCACTGGTGCGGTTGCCCATGCCTTCTGCCTCGCTGGGGCCCGGTGCTCCCCTGCCACCCACCCGTGGGCCCTTGTCACAGTCTGCGCTGAACATGGGACAGCAGCCTTATTCCGGTGTCTCCATCGCCAGCCTAGCACCAGGTGGCCCTGTGTCGTCCATGCCCCGCGGCCCCCTGCCTCCGCCAGACCACTCTGAGCTGGTGAACTTGGCACCTGGGCAGCCCTACCGAAAGCCTCCACCGCCACCCTTGGAGATGGGGTCGTTCCACCAACAGAAGCAGCAGCAGCAGCAGCAACAACAACAACAGCAGCAGCAGCAACAACAGCAGTCCTTCTCCACTCTAGCCCAGTTAGCTGGAATGATGAATGGGCCGCGGTTCACCACCCCCCAGACCAACACCCACCCTGTCTTCACCAACAACATCCTGGCTCCAATCTCTGCTGCCCCTCAAATACAGAGTAACCTCAACCCCAATGCACCAGACTTCACCAGCAGGTCGGGGACCTTTGTGCCGACCACCTTCCCTCCCCGCTCTCAGCTGGCTGCGTTCCAGAACGGGGCCTCGACAGTCACTCACTCATTAAGCACAGCCTTTGGAGGAATTGGGCAGTTTCCTGCGGGCATTGAGGCATCTCTCTCACTCCCAAATACTCTGAACGAGATGATGAGTGGACTGATGCCCCGCAACCCTCCACCTCTGGCCCCCATTCCAGCCTCAGTGGGAGGAAATGCTCCTTTCAGAAGCGGTGTAGGACCTGCTCAGGATAACACCTCTCCACTGGCCTCCCCTCACTCCTCCAACCCTGCCTCCCCCACTCAGAGTGCCTCCTCTGGCAACACGGGAGGCCTTGCCCAGCTGCCAGAGGAGCGTCACACCAAGCTGCAGCCCATAGGCACTGAGCGTGCCCAGAAGAGGTCTGAGCGCTGTGCGGGGGTGGTTGGAGGAGGGCGTGGGGGTGTTGGCGGTGTGTTCAACAATGAACTCCCGTGGGCCATGCCACTCCCAGAGATGTTGGGCACACCCCACATGGAACGCACCCTTCCAGCAGCCAACCCATACTACAATGACCTGGACTTAACACAGTATGGACAAGTAAGTATAATTCAAGATTCTTTTTTTCCTGTACTATCTCATTTTGTTCCTTTTGTTTTTGTTGTTTTGTAAGTGATATAGACACTGCCATGAAACACTTGTCATGCAAGCTCAAAGTAGTAGGGATGAGTATGTCCCTTGAATCTAATGTTCATTGGGGACAGGTGAACTGCCTCTTCATATGTTCCTTCGTCTCCTCTCTGAACTCCTTGCCGGATGTTTGCTGAACCTCTCACCCAACTCAGTATTCTTACCTCACAAACCAGGCCCCCCTTGCTTCACTTCTTACATTTTTTTCTCAGCTTACAAGTACATCTTTTCCTTTTGAATGCATCTTTAATTTTACTGGTTTGCCTTCATTAGCTGTCACCTAGATAGCAATACTTATCAAGTTATATCCAAAGCTCCATTCAAAGTGATTTCATCATTGCCACTCCATCATAGATCTGCTACTCTTCTCTCACTAGCATTCAACAGTAAACCATGAAGACTTTACATTGATCTTGTACAGGCAGCAATCCGTGTATGATTGTAGAGCTAAAATTGTGCCCCTTTGCTCCTTCAGTTATGGAATTGGGGTGACATGAATCAGCAGATGTAAGACTACCCCTCGAGTGTGAAGGAAGCAGCAGCAGCAGTATGAAGTGGTGGTGCGAGGTACTTGGTTGCAAGGCAGAGCACCAGTGACTTAAGGAATGGTGGCAGCAGCAGCAGCAGCGGGCCGGCACTCTCATTGCTCACTCCGCATATTTCATCATCCTCGACAGATCTGCTTGCCTCAAAAATCTTCTGAAATTACATGCTTTTGATTGTAGTCCTTGTGGTTTGGGTGACATGTAAACTCAGTGAAATTGCTTCTTCAAGATGTAAGAATTACATGGATGGTACCTGTATGTACCGATATTTTAGGTCATTAAAGCATTTTAAAGTGCCACTTTAAAATTGAGTGATGTATGATAACTGTTAATGTTTTCAAAGGTTTAAAGGCAACCTCATATGCAATCGCTGTGGTGTCACTCGTGTTGACATGGTTATGAGATTTTGTTGCTTGCCCACGTAAGGATTATTGGTAGCATTATGATGCAACTCATGGGTGGCCTCGTAAACTTGGTAGGATATTACCGGTGGTGTCTCGAACCACCACCGCCATAACTTGAGAGGACTCCGTTGTCCCGTGCGGCCATCCCCGCCACCCCGCTGAGCAGCCCATCCCCTTCCAGGCTGCCCGGGGGCGGCGGTGTGCAAGGGCCGCCCAGTAGTGCACTTGGGCACACACTGCTCCTGCCCACTGAACATGCTGCTGGCCTGGATGGGCAGACCGGCCCCACTTGACCTACCCACGCCCGCAGCCCCTGATGACCGCTTGTAGTCGGCTTGTCACTGGTTCGACCCACGCTGGGGTCTTCATACACTCACGTTTGCAATCTTGTGTTTACTTCATTGTATGCAAGTCAAGTCACTAGAAGGCAACGTATTGTCTTGAGTTGAGCAACCCTTGGCATTCCTTCCATCCCCCTCCCCTACCCCGCCCCGCTGCCCACCTCCCCTTCGCCAACACCCACTCGGTGACGAGCGGCTACCACACCGCCGCCTGCTCCAAGGTCGTACTTGTATATGCAGCAGTAATTATAATAAAAGCTTAACTATCCACACCTACTATGTGGAAACATTAAAAATTTATCAGGCAGAAAGTTCATTCTTTACCCTCCAGAGCTGCATCACCATGGTGTTGGACCTGAGGCTCCAGGGCCTATTGGGTCGCTCTGCTGTTGAGGCTTTTTTCACTGTGAGGGAAAAAACCTGCTTTTGTTGTATTTCTGAAAAATATTGTCTTGCAAGATAGATTCATTGCAGTAAATCACTTGTAGGTTCTTGGTTGCACGATGATTATGATGGCTAAATAAAGGAGTTTGTGTGTAGTGCCGAAGAGGAGGGAGTGAGAATTAGGACCCAGGGAGGGTAGTGTTGTGGTGCAGCCCTAGCATGGAACATTATAAAATAGGCTGCTGACACCTTCCTCAGACTTCTCACTTTTTATTTGCCACATCTTGGAGATTGGATGGAGTGGTTTTATTCTTTGTATTTGGTTGTTAATGAATTATACATGGAAAATAGTTAAATCCTTATAGTTTTAATTCAAAAATATCAAAAAACAACCTGTAAAAGTTGGGTACTCAAAGGAGGGTCCCACATCTTAAAAGTACTTTATTCCTTATGAATTCAAGAAATATAAGGGCTTTGTATAACTGGTGGAAATACAGATACAAGTAAATGACATATATTCAGACACATTCCCTACCCTGACAAAATATAAGTACTCAATAAAACTAGCTGCTTGAAGGTGAAATGAAGGTATACCAAATGTTAAGGCAATGGTAAGTGAGGTTTGTGCTAAGAATCACTAAGTGCACCAAGATGGAAATGTAAAATCACATACATTAGTCCAAAACTTACATATTAGTTCATACTCATGGCATCAATTCTGTCCAGGAGTCATTACTGGTGCTGTTTTCATGAGAATGTGCAGTAGTAACAACTATATATATGATAAGGAAAGTGGTATGGTATAAAACGAGCAGAATGTGAACTCTGCAAATACTACTCGCGAATCTGCACTTTCAAATTTGGCGGGCGGGCCCATTTGCCGCCCGAGCCGCGCGCGCACTATGGTTGCCACATGGAGTCGCCCCTCAACCATTTGGTGTGTCTGAGGTGGCCGGTGGACTCAGCTTGGTGGAACAGGGAATCATGGCCATATAAAGAAGGGGGGTGGGGGGTGGATTTCATTTATAGTTTAACAACGCTATCATTGGCATAGCTAGTAATAGACCCCCAACCATCCACACTTAAAACTACTACTATTTTCCTCATTATTCATCACTGGGCTTATTATATACCCCCATAACCACTTAATTACATCACTGGGCTCATTATATACCCCCATATAACCACTTAATTCATTACATCTTCGCATATCCCAAAATCTGAAACTCAAGAAATAATATATTAGTCTAGACGTGCAGCCCCGTATCTAGTTAATTTAATGGACTGACAATTTTATATATCCAGACATTTACATCAACCTAATAAGTCATAACCAAAAATTTAACTGATCATCCATTAGCATTTACACATCATTATTATCCATCACTGGGCTCGTTATATACCCTCATAACCACCTTAAAATGCAAAATGAACCTCAAATCCATCAAACCAGTAGGAAAACATAGGGAAATAAGGCGACATGATGGAAATAATGACAATGTGTTATGGATTTTCGGTCTGCCATGAAGGAAGGAGAAAAAGCATATGGCCACTCATGGACCCCCAACCACCCACACTTAACCACTTACATTTCCCTCATTATCCATCCCTGTGCTTAATTCACACCCCCTAACAACTCTAGGCAGGAAAAGGACACTTAAATCCATCAAACCAGTAAGAAAACACGAGGAAATAAGGCGACATGATGGAAATAATGGCAAAAATGTGATGGTAACTTATGGCAGCCAGCCCTCCCCTGAGCTTCATACACCCTCACTATCCATCTCTGGGCTTATTATACACCCCCATTACCACTTTAGAAAGCAAAATGATACTTAAATCCATCAAATCAGTAGGAAAATACGGAGAAATAAGGCGACAGGATGGAAATAATGGCAATAATATGGTGGTAGCATGGCAGCCAACCCTCCCTCAGCTTCATATACCCTCATTATCCATCTCTGGGCTCATTATACACCCCCATTACCACTCTAGAAAGCAAAATGATCCTTAAATCCACCAAATTAACATGAAAACACGGGGAAATAAGGCGACATGAGGGAAATACTGGCAATAATGTAACAGTAACCTACGGCAGGCAGATCTAGGCTCCCACTTAACCCACCCCACCATAGCCACTTGAGATTGCAAAATGCTTCTCAAATCCACCAAACTAACAGGAAAACCCAAGGAAATAAGGCGACATGAGGGAAATAATGGCAATAATGTGGGAGCTTGTGGCATCCCTGCGCGCGCATAGAATCCTCTCCTCCTGCCCCGGCCGGCCTGGCGTGGCGTCCCTCTTAATTACCGATAACCAGGTAAATATTCCTTGTCCACAGGTGAATATATATCCCCTTATCCATAACAAGCATGCTAACACCAGGGAGCGGGACATGGCGGCGCTGGGAGTCTATTTTACCCCTTTATTCCAGGCCAGCGGGGTGTTATTTGTATGGCAATGTCAGCGGCCCTTCCTCAGGTGTAATTAGGGGGATTTTAGTGTGGGTGTGGTGTGCATGGGCGGCGTGGAGGGGGCTGGAGCGTGGGCGTGGAGGCTGGGTGGTGGGCGTGGGCGTGAGGGCGTCGGGGGGGGAGGAGGGCGGTGGGCAAGGGTGGGCGTGAGGCAGACAAAGGCAATGGGTCCACAATGGCCGCCTCGCTCTCCTCGTCTCCTTTTCCAGCCTTCCCTCCTCCTCCTCCTCCTCCCTCATGCTCCTTTCTCCCCATTGGCTTCTATATTACATTGTCACCCCTGGAGTTGACGCCCCCCCTCCCCCGGTGGGAGTGGGGTGCAGGCTCCCCCCACCGTGGCAGGCGGGGTTCATGGTGTTTCTCTTATTGCGGTCTCCTATTGATTTAATTTTCACACTTATTTGTTTTTTTAAGGCTCATTTTCGTGTTTTCTGGGTGTTATTCTAGAGGTATATTCACCTGTCTCCTGCAGATGAAGTAGTTTGTGCTTTTACATTCACCAATAAGATAAGGTTAGGTGCATGGTATTTCTCTTATTGCCATTTCCTATTCATTTTTTGGTATATGTTCAGAAGGTTGCCCATCTCACTGTGGTACTTCTCACCCTAGCCATGGCTTAGATCTCATTATTCTATTCTAACGGGGGGGTGAAGCCGCCCGTTAGCTGTTAGGTTGTAAAGTTCGGTTGGTATAGTTTAAAAATGTTCCTCCACCCTAAACCCTCTGTGAGCTATTTTGCGGTGGCAGATGATGAAATTGCAATAATTAAGTCACTTTTTAGTAGTTTCCGAAAAAGAAAACCATCTCCAAATGAAAAAGCACAATATTTTGGCCTGAAATAAATAGCCAATGTATCAGATTTTGAGATGGGCAACTCTCTGAACATTTACCCATTTTTTTTCCCCCTTTAAATAGTTGTTTTTTCGTGTTTTTAGGGTGTTACTCAAGAAGTACACCCGTCTCCTGCAGATGAGATAGTTTGTGCACATACAACATTGCCATGTTTCTATGCCATCGAAAATCAGTCATTCATGAGATATTACTTTGATATGGCCCCTGGGGCTTTGTGGTGCAGTGGTTAGCACACTCGGCTCACAACCGAGAGAGCCTGGGTTCGATTCCCGGGCGGAGTGGAAAAATTTGGGTGGCTTTTCCGATACCCTACGCCCTTGTCCACCGAGCAGTGAATGGGTACCAGGTATTAATCGGGGGTTGTGTCCAGTCTTCTGGGATCTGTTCCCTTCTCCTATAATTCCTTCTATAATTCCTTCCCCTTCTGTCTCTCTCTGGCATATGACCACAGATGTTGCGCCGACTAAATAAAACTTTCCAACTTTTTTATTTGGCCCTAGGTAGGGATTTATTTGCTTATCGGTATCACATTTTGGCAGCGTAACAGAGGTCAGGTGTGGATAGGTTAGATTTAGTAGTTGGGTCAGGTCGGATTAGATGAGGTTAGGTTTAATTGTTTATGAGAAATACCAGATATGCTTCACACTGTGCCGCTGGTTGTCACTGGCGGGTGTACTTCTGGGATTTTGACATTTTAAGGCCTCATATGTTCTGAAGTAGATAATAGCGATAATATGCCCAATGTGACAATTTGGAAACTAAAGGGAGCGGAGCCCCTCTGTTAGGTTACATGCTATTCACCTGTATTAGTCATCCTCCTATTGGGTTTTAGCCGTAGTGAGGCACGTGCTGTCCTGATGCCTCATGACCACTTACTAACCCAGACTCTACCAAAACTCTCAAGAGGATCAAGTGGAGCTCTGGTGGTCAGCATAAGTAAAGCAAGAATGGTGCCACTGTAAAACACGCCTGTGTCACTGACCCACTGGGGCCAACCAACAGGCCCCATCATTAAAGCCTACTGGCACTGCAGGCCAAACATTAAAAAAAAAGATATATTAATAATAATCTAGAGGTTGAGCCTGTCCATCCAGGGTCAAAACAGCCAAGATATCTTTGCTGCAGTGTTTGTTACATATCTGCAAAAGTCACAAGATGCCAGATGGTGCACTTTCTGCATTGAAATTTCTCCAGCAGTTTCATGACTTCAATGAAAAAATAGCTGTCAAAGTGAAAACCAGCAAGGGAGATACAATTATTATAGCAACTCTTCTCGTCCAGCAATGATCTGGGACAAGGATCAAAGCACTGTTAAAAAAAATAGACACATCAAGAACTTAATGGAGCTTTTAACAGCAATGTAAACTAAAGATATGGAAACTAAGTACTGAGAGCCACTGGGATAATAAAGCTTTTACAGACCATTCAAGATTTTTTTTTCTCCGTTTCAGGGTCTGGGGATTAAGTATGGCAGCACAATACCATGCCAAGCCAAGGCAGGATAGCAGCATTCCATTTGTTAGGTTGTCATGTCTTAACCCGGTAGCAACGAGGATCATGTTTCTTAATGGGCCTTCTAAGCGAGAAAAATGAGAAAAAATCACCTCACACAAACCATTTCATAATATATATTGAAGCATTTGTGATCAGTTTATGCATCATCTATTTTGGGGGGGTTATATCATGGCACAAATTTGGCCCGTCGCTGCTACACGGTAAAGCCACAAATTTGGCCCGGCGCTGCTACCGGGTTAAGCTTTACTCACATCTACAGAGTCAATAACTTTTTTTTCCTTCCCCCTGCAGATGCCCAGACCTCCAAGATGGCAGATGGAATGTTATCATTATCCTGGAACAACCACAGAGCCACCTTCTGCCACATACTAGCCACACTCAGAGATAAGGTAAGGGCAGGGCCGGACACACAGTAGCACGTCCACACAGGCTATATTTACCCTTGACCCAGTCTCCATCTACTTTAATTTCACATGTGAACTGAAATGATGAAAATGAATTGTCTTGAGAATGTTAGTTATCTTACATATTGATTTTTGGGGGGATTTTATAGTGTTGCAGTAGTTATTTTTAAGGGGGGGGGGCTTCGTGGTGCAGTGGTTAGCACACTCGGCTCACAACCGAGAGAGCCCAGGTTCAATTCTCGGGTGGAGTGGAAAAATTTGGGTGGCTTTTCCGATACCCTACGCCCCTGTCCACCCAGCAGTAAATGAGTACCAGGTATTAATTGGGGGTTGTGTCCCGTCTCCTGGGATCTGTTTCCTTCTCCTATAATTCCTTCCCCTTCTGTCTTTCTCTGGCATATGACCTCAGATGTTGCGCCGACTAAACAAAACTTTCCAACTTTAGTTATTTTTGGTGTAAGAAATAAGTAAATTGGCTTAAGAATTTAGTTTATTATTTTGGGGGGAAATGTGGAATAGTTTTTTTTTTTTTTTTTTTTTTTTTTCCAACCAAAAAAAAAGCATAGTAATGATATATTCGTGGACATCACCATAATAGTAATAGTTGACTCATTAGTATTAGTAGTGAATAGTACAAGAGACAGCTCACCATCACACATAGGAGGAATGTTTCTGATGCCTATCTTCCCTTCCTGACTTCCCCTGCACAGGAGCGGTATACAGACGTGACAGTGGCGTGTGAGGGCAAGTTCTACCCCGTACACAAGCTGGTCCTGTCTACGTGTAGCGAGTACTTTGAAAAGATCTTTGAGAACACGCCCTGCAAACACCCTGTCATTGTGCTCAAGGATGTCAACCGCAGCGACTTGGAGGCCCTGTTCTGCTACATGTATGAGGGGGCCGTCAGCGTGGCGCAGAGCAACCTGGGCCGACTAATTAAGGCAGCAGAGGTTCTCAGGATCAAGGGGCTGGCTGTACCAGATGAGCCACCCATATCTGACGGTGGCGTCCGGCGGGGGGCGTCTTCACACCACCACCACTCCTCAGACGACCGCAGCAGCCCACACCCTAAAAGACGGAGACGGGAGGAAAGCAACAGCCACACACACCTTCGGACGCGTTCCTCCCCATCACCCCCGTCATCCCCCAGGCCCTCCCCGCTACACGATAGGGAAGACAGTCACCCGGCGTTAAGGTCCCGGAGTGACAGCCAGTGGGGGGATCAGGGTGCCAACGAGAGGGACGATGGGGGTGTGGATGGGCTTGGGGAAGACAGGATGGGGGACCACTCTGCCGCCAGTCACACAGCCCCCACGCCGCCACAAGTAGAGGTGTGTGTTGCCCCTGGTAGCGAGGTTTGCCCATTCCTATGCACCGCCATCTGAATTAGCACTCATGTCAGCAATAAAACCCTTCTTTCCATCCTTCTGTCTTCCCTTCATTCACTGACACGCACGCACACGCTGAAGGTCCGCTCTCCCTGCACACAGGTAATGATGGACGAAACTCTAGTCAAGGAGGAGATGATAGACCAGGAGGACACCGGGCAGGAGGACTTGATGGACTCAGGGATGGACTACGCGTCGGTGGGCAGCGACTCTCGGCTGGATGGCTCGGCGACGGGGGGCGGGGGCGAGGAGGACCATATTCTACCCGGCAAGTACGAGCCCAAGGCCAACCCTGGGCACCAAGCCATTCCTGAGGCCGTGGTCGAGGCGCTGGCGGGACCTTCAGGGATGCAAACGGTGGGTGGTGATTGATTTTTTTATTTTGGGGGATTTTGGGACATTTTTTTAATTTGGAGGATTTTTGATTTTGGGAGACATTGATTTTTTTGGGGGGGGGAGACTGATTTTTTAAATTTTTGGGATATTGTGAGCCAGATTATTTATTTTTTATTTTGGGAGATATTGTGAGCCAGATTAATTAATTTTTTTTGGGGGGGGAGATATTATTATTATTATTTATTTATTTATTTATTTATTTTTTATTTATTTATTTATTTATTTATTTATTTATTTTTTTTTTTGAGAGAGATTTAGGGAGGCAGACTGAGTTTTGATTTTGGGAGACAGACTGATTTTTGATTTTGGGAGACAGACTGATTTTTTAGTGCGGGAGACAGACTGATTTTTTAGTGCGGGAGACAGACTGATTTTTTAGTGCGGGAGACAGACTGATTTTTTAGTTCGGGAGACAGACTGATTTTTTTAGTTCGGGAGACAGACTGATTTTTAAGTGCGGGAGATTTTGTCGGCCCCCTTCCATGAAAAACTTTGGACTGTTGGGATGTTTTTCAGCTTATTGGTGGTTGTGGTGGTGTGGTTGAAGGCAGGTGCTTGGGGTATTGGCTGTGTGGCTACTGTTTGTCTTATTGTTGTTTGTTTATTTTTCCATGATTAAAGTAATCTATTTTCACTTTATATTCATGTGGCTCCATTTGAATTTTTTTTTATTTTTTATTTATTATTATTATTATTTTTTCCTCCATATATATATAAGGAGACTAGCTTTCCTGAACTGCTCTTGTGTTTACCCATATGCAGCTTTGATCAAGAGGAAAATTGAGAGCAGTTTCTTGAGAATAATGAAAATTGTCCGTTGAAAGAAGTAGGAAAAGGGGTCTACATGGTGTATTTTTTTCATTTCTCTGGTTTCTTACTTAAAATTACCTTGAGTTCCTTTCTTCATCTATAAAGTACTTGAGTTTGAAGTTTGTAAAGTGTGAGAGGTGGCAATTCAGACACCCTCCCTCCATCCCTCCTGGTGTCCATAGTGTCATCCTAAGACTAAGTAAATATGACAACACTGAGACAGATATAGATGTGTAAACTAGAGTGGCACCATGACAACCTCCTCGGCCACTAACAGACTTGCAGTGTATAGCCCATGGGTGTTATGGCCCCACTCATAGGGAGAAAAAATAATCCATTGTGTTCCTCTCCCACAGTGGTTGGGTGGGGGCGAAATGCCTTCCGGGTTCTCTGGGCTGGAGGGCTACGCAGGGGCCGAGGGAACCCAGGACCTTCACGCGCCCTCCCAGGCCCCAGCGGCACACCAGCTGGTGAGTGTTGTCCCCATTTGTTACCCCGGGAGGCAGCCATCTTGAGCCCGGCCCAGCCAAGCCCACTGTCACCACTGCCATGTTGTCCTCAGTGCTCATTTGCAAGTTTCTCTGGTCTGAAGGATTTGCTTTAACATTGGTTTTTCTCATATAATCAAAAAGTATACTCCGTGCAATGACTTCAAAATACAAAATTCAGAAAAAAGAAGCTAAAATTCATTAAAATTTATCCTACTTGAGATTTTTAACGATGTCTTGGATTGAGTTTCGTTCAGTCAGTAAGCATAGTCAGGAATTGGGTTTAGGTGATATTACCATACTCTGCTGAAGTAGTAACAAAGCTTTATCAGAATAATTGATCTAAACACAAGCAGGTGAGTATACCCAGAGTACAATTTTCAAAGAGCCAGATGGTGGTGGTGGTGGTGGTAGGCAGGGAGGGAGATTCTCATGGCCTGAACACGAAAACTTTCAGAGGGCACAAGGGAGCACAAGAGATCAATTTAACACACACTATGGCTAGCAGGTTTTGTACTTTTATCATTCTACTACTTTTCTTTTATCCTCAAAATTCCTCCGTCCTCTCCGTCACCTTTCACTCAACATTGACCAAACTCGCCACTCGCATTTTCTTCCGCTGCACCGTGTCCTTTGCCTACTCCAAGACTCTAGTGGCCAGGGACACTATTACAGCCTCACAGGGAGATCAGAGGAGCCAATATTAGTTAGGGATGTAAGAGCAACACAGCAAGTCAGCCTGGAACACCGGGGAAAGGAGAACACATACAAGGGAACCAGAGGAACAAAGATGCGCAGTACTTTAGGAAGAGGGTCAAGGCAGCGTTGCATTTTCGTAGTTTCTGACCAATAACGAATGCAAAAACAAACAAACAAACATTAATAAATAGGAGTTTTAACGCTAACTTCAATTTTCTATCGTTATTTGTGTAGGTATGAGAGTTTGAGGCTTAAAAGTAATAGAGATGAAGTGGTGAATACGATAATCTGGCAATGCTGGGTCAAGGTGAAGCACTGAAGCCTCCCTGTGAATTAGGGAAGCACTAATCTGAAGATGTGGAGCCTCCCAGTCATTAAGGGAACACATAAGGAATCTCAAAGGGTATCAAGTGAAAAATGAAACCTCTTAAAGAATATGAGAAACACGTCCACTCACCGGATCAAAAAGAATGCACACCACATCGTATAGGATCAGGGAAACACACTACTCTTTTAGATCAGAGAAACAATACCAAATAGGGTCAGAGAAATGCAAAGTACTATACAGGATCAGAGAAACATATAGAAGCTTATACATGATCAAGGGGAACCATTTTACTGCATGACAGGATCAGGAACATAATCTCACAGGGGACCAAAGGGAACCACCACATTGTCTCCTGTGCTGCCCGGGCCCAAGAGTTGACGAAGCATGTTACACCGCAAGCTGGCTGCCTCCCTTACTCTAGTGGTTACTGATAGAATCCTTTCATTGCACACCATCAAGGATATTCATGAAGGTATTGCTGTTAATTGGACACACTTGTTATCTTGTCCTCCCCAGAGCTAATCTTTTCATGCCACCAGTCACTTGTATAAATTCTGAGGTGCCTGGGAGTGGAGTTTGAGCCTTGATTGTGTGTAATGCGTATCTCTTGTAGTTAACTTTTTGGGGTAGACATTGATCATTGATATTATATGTGATAGGATCATGTGAGAAATATGTATTGTTCTGTACATGTATTTTTTTTTTTTTTTTTCCTTTATCGTAAATACTGATGAAAGAAACACAACCTTTACTTTAAAAGCATATTGTAAGACAAGCATATCCATCATATGGACAAAATGCTGTCCAGAAGGCAAAACACTCACTGCATAAACTTGCATCTCTGGAAACCTTTGCTCATGATATTGTTGGCATCTTGGGGTCAAGAGGATGGATGGCTTTGCAATTTTGTGGCCAGACAGCTTTTTCACCTGCTGTGTGTTTGCTCAGCATCCCCCATCAACTCAGTACTGCTCCTGCACTGAGCTGTGAGTCAGTCTGCCAGTGGCAGTACATTGGTTACACTGAGCTTGGCAATTGCACAGCACCTGAATGGCTTGTTCTTGTGGGTAAGGAAATGTTGATCCTTCTGTGGTTGCAGAAATCTGTCGATTTCTTTGTGGTTTTGAGACCAGAAACTTGGAATTGTGTGGCTGTTTTGGAATTGGACTTGAAGTTCATGCATTGCACTTAGCTGAGGCATTGACCTGGGGGTTGGATGCTGTCTTCCTGCCTTGCCATCTTTGGGTATCGATGTATCACTTTGTCTTGACAATGTGTCTGTGAATGGCATGTATAAGGCTGGTGCATAGTATGGGAATGGGTTGTAAGAGCACTGCATTGATTGTCTCAGTTCAAGTTCTTGGGGGATGGATTGTGGTTTTTCTCCAACTTACTATCATGTCTCAGCTGTAATGCATCTCATAAAATCCAACAACAACAAATCTTCATTTACTGGCACATGTCTTAATCTGTAAAGGAATTCTTCACCTAAGGAATTAAGGTATGAGAACAGTAAAATGCAAATAGGCATGAAAGAATACTGGTGGCAGTCTTGTGGTGTGGGTGTGAAGCCTACACTTGGCATGAGCACGGAAGGTTGAAAGTAAAGGCAGTAAAAATCAACACAGTGAAATATGTTTGTTTAAAAAGTGGGGTTTGGATTGCAGTTGAAGGATGATATTTTACTGGAAGGTTTGGGCTTTGAACAAATATTTTGAATGAAAGACAGGCAAAATAAATGAGAACTAAACTTATCATCAGTAATCTAGGTGAGGATAAATGCTTTGTAAGGTTCGGGAAAGATATTAGGATAAGTCAAGAGGGCAGGGGGAGAAAACTGTTAAATGGCAGGGTGATAGGATTGAGCCAATTCTGCACCCCTTTTATTTATTTATTTTTAGTAAGTTATTTTAGCAAGGTCTGTATCTAAGTTAGCTCTTCAGTTTTCATGATGGAAGAGAGACAGGCAGTGTAGGTTATTTCATCAGGGCAATCTTTTTACTGCGAATTTTTTTTTTTATTTTGGAAATATAACTTATTAGTAATCATTTTGTGAGAACATCAAAGTTTGCAATGTACATTATGTATGAATTTTTTGTTAGCTTTATGGTTTTCTCAGTTTTGTGGGTCCCTATGATTTTTGTTCTGAAGAAAACAATATACAGACATCAATATCTTGGAGGGGGGGTGTAAAATACTATCCCGCAACAGATCTTTCCCTCTTCTTCTTGCCTCCATTTCCTCTTGTGCTGCTGAACCATGCCTTACTTAGCAAACTGGTTACACACTCCCAAAAAAATGAAGAACAAGAATACCTCAAGCTTCCCACATCTCAAGTGCAGTAAACACATTGCTGGTTTCCTGCACAAGGGTAGATCCTGAGTCCTTATAGAGCTCCCAGCCAAGGCAGCAGAAAAGCAAGTAGCACCTGGGATCATTCAGCTGGCGGAGTCTTGAACACGAGAAGAACGCATAGACATGGAAGGTTAACTTTACTGGGCCTCTGGAACTTTGGGTAAAACTGATAATCCCAACAAGAGTGTCTCACAGGGATGTCGGTGTTTGCCAGTGGGTGGGTGTTTACTATGCTATAAGATAAATGATGGCAGAGTGTTGCTGCCCAGAAGAACCCCCAAAAATAAGTTGATTTCTAACTGCTGTGATGGGCGTCCCCTACAGGTGGGGTTGGGCAGGCACGTTCAGATGGCCGGCAAGAGAGGAACCGCAGGAGTTATCAGCCTGGTGCACCCTCTCTCTGACGCACCATTCATGCTGAAGAACACCGCCTCGGCCCACGGTTGTAGTAGCCATTATGGGAAAAAATCTGCCTCCTGCCCTGACTGTGTTTACCGGGTGCGACGTGGGACGGGGAGTCGAAGGTCATCCGACTTCGGAAAGTGTGTGTCCCCGCCGGTCAAAGTCCATCAGTGTCGCTACTGTGCTTACACCACTAACTTCACCACTAACTTGATTAACCACATGCGAACACACACTGGAGAGAAACCCTTCCAGTGTCCTCATTGCCCCTATCGTGCTAACCAGAGAACTAACCTCACCATGCACATGCGCACTCACACTGGCGAGAAGCCGTATGCCTGCGCCCAGTGCCCGTACCGCTCCTCCAGGAAGGATGCCCTAAAGAGCCACCTGCTGAAGCATGCCACCCGGACTACCACAGATGACTCCACCCTCTCGTAGCAGGGTGAGGGCAGGTGGCATAAACGGCAGCCCTGACCAGCCTCCTGTGCGGTCTGCCGTGGTCTGGTGGACTCGAGTGCTAAGCTGAGTGAGGTGTAATGCTAGTGTGTAAGACCAGTGGGCTTGTTTTGTATCAAGTATTTCAAGAGCAAGTGAATGTGGGAACAAGAAATTTGCCTGATTCAGTGTTGACCTGACCTGTGCCCAGATGGGTAGTGTGTTTTGCTCAGCTGTCAATGAAATGGAGCCTGTCTGTGTCAGTCTGTGGTAATCAGCACGGACTTAAAGTACTTGATGAAAGCCACCTTTTATGTGAGGTCTTGTGTTTTGTAAAAGTGATTTGATTTATGAAAGCCATAAAGTTGGTTAGTGATAGAAGAGCCTGCCAGTACTACTCATTTGCTTTTGTTGTGGAGATTATGGAGGACCATTAAAAGCTATAGCATTGATGGGTTTGTTTTATGCCATCACTCTGTGCCTGTGCTGCTGAAGGGGAAGGGTAGGCATGGCTATGCAGCGCTGGGGAGCGGGTACAAAGGGAGGAAAGCATGCTGGGTATACACACACACACACACACAAACACTAAATAGCTGACATTTCTTAATATATTTCAACTTTACTTCGGTTAAAAAATAATGAAGGGTACATCAAGCAGTCTTTTCTTCCTTGACTTAATATTTTGTGTTTTGAGGTTTCACTCTTGCCCTTCTTGTGAGGGAAAGGGGCTGTCTGTGGTGTTGACTTAGTGCTGCTAAACTCTTCTTTTGAGGCTGATCACATCACCTGGGGAATGAAAACACTGAAAGGCAAAACATAGCACACCAAATGGGAAGGGGAACAAAGAATTTTTGTATACTTTTGTTTAGTTTACAAGTTATTCTTAAGTCAAGATTATTATTATTATTATTATATTGCTATTATTATTATTATTATTATTATTATTATTATTATTATTATTATTATTTATATAAGATGCCTTGCTTGCAAGGTAGTTAGTCAGTGGTGAGTAAGACCAGCGTACCATCAACAGATGTCGCCGGGGAACACCGATCTGAAGACGAGGAGTGGGGACATGTTAGCGTCCAATAAGGGGGCAGTAGCCCAGGGCAAGATCCACCATTGCCCTTACTGTGCGTACCGATCCAACAAGACCACCAACCTTTATAATCACGTTCGCGTTCACACGGGAGAAAAGCCGTTTACCTGCCCCCACTGCCCTTACCGCGCCACCCAGGAGACCACCCTCAAATTTCACATCCGCACCCACACCGGAGAGAAGCCGTATGCTTGCGACGTCTGCTCGTACCGATCGATCAAAGTCAGCACCTTGCGGAGACACAGGCTAACACACCAGCTCACATCCTAATAGAGTGAAATGTCTGTGTACCTTTGTATGTTCCCTTTGTTTTGAGTGCATGCCATTATCACCTGGGCCCTACTCATGACACAACCACACTCACATCATGGACAAGGGCACACACACTTCAGCTTCCTCGTATTGTTTTGTCACACACTCATTTCCTCATGCTTTTTGGAGCTAGAGTAGACATAGTTAAGGAAGGAAGTTATCTGTAGCTAGTTAACTCATTTCTCTCTCTCTCTCTCTCTCTCTCTCTCTCTCTCTCTCTCTCTCTCTCATGTACGATACCATTTTCCTGCGAACCGTTGAATATAATTTAGTAAAAAGGTTTAACAGTTGTGATAATAGACTATAGACATTCCAGCCTTGAGGTAAACTTTATACCAGCATCCTTCTGCAATGGTTTCATCAGTGCATTCCTATATCTGTCTTTTTAATGTTTTAAAATCCAAATGAATTGTGGATGCCTGCTTGCCTCACAGTTAACTGGCAGATAACCCGTTTTTGGAGTTTGTATAATAATTTCATTAGACACAGGTACCAGCCCTGTAAATATGAACTATCTCACTCTCAATGAATTTTTAAGGGACAAAAGGCAGAACTCACTTATCCATCATTTAATCTCAAGCCAGTATTGCATCATTAGTATTAAGAAAGATGATTTTATAGGAAGAGAGTAGTTGCTTTTGGCTGCCATATGAGCGTTACTTTTCCCGGGTGAAGAAGGTTTGTGCTTGTCAGAGGCATTTTACTTTGTCTCGTGTCAACCAAGTGGGCGTTGATTTGTCCCCAAGGCTGGAGTCCCATTAAGTTAACCCGGTAGCAGCGGGGACCATGTTTCTTAATGGTCCCTCCAAGTGAGAAAAATGAGAAAAAATCACCCCTCACACAAACCATTTCATAATATACATCAAATCATTTGTGATCAGATTATGTATCATCTTCTTTGGGTTTTTTATATCATGGGATAAATTTGGCCCGTCGTTGCTACACGGTAAAGCCACAAATTTGGCCCGTCGCTGCTATGGGGTTAAGCACTGAGAGAGGTCTTGAGAGGGCCCTAGCGAGGAGGAAGAAAGCACATATGTTAAAGTAGCCACATTCCATATATTGAACTATTCTCTCTCTCTCTCTCTCTCTCTCTCTCTCTCTGTCTCTGTCTCTCTATCTCTTGAGGACATTTATTAGGGACCCTTTGATGTAGTGTAATGTTTTAGCTTTGCACATACAGCACTGAGTGACCTTGTTTTTCTATATACAAAAGGATATAAGGATATGTGTGTGTGTTTGTCGTATAAGCAGGCAGTGATGAATCTTATTAGTGTGAATTTGGAGTTTTGAAAAGGGCATAACCAATAACGTGAGGCATTACATTATACACTTTCCATTTTACATAAGCTTTGATATATTAGACTGTGAGCAGGGTGGGGGGTGGGGGGGGGTGAGCAGGAAGGTTGGCAGTGGCTGGGGTGGTGAGGGGTGGCTGGCATCCTACTAAGACGGGCATCGTCCCCTCTACAGGTGGTCTCGGGTGTTGGGAGAGTAGCGGGAGCGAGGGAGGGAGCATCGGCCACGTCACCCGGAAAGACCCACCATTGCCCCTTCTGTCCCTACACCACAAAGAAGAAAACACACATGACCAGTCACATCCGCGTTCACACTAAGGAGAAGCCATTTCCTTGCCCCTACTGCCCCCTCCGCTTCACTCAGAAGGGCAACTTACGGACCCATATGACCACCCACCTGCGGAAGAGCCTCTTACTGAAGGAGACTGAGATCCCCGCCCACACTGGCTCTGTCTTGTAGGGAGAGGAAGGATCAGTTGTACATACCTATACATATATGTAGAGTGAAGAGATTTCAAAATTAGGTTATTTGATTTTCTTATTAATAATGTGCTTCAGTAACCTCTTAGTATCTATTGTTGACACAGCAAGTCACAGAGTTACAGTGGCTAAGGATATCAAGAGCTGCTGGACAAGTGCAGACCCATGAGAAGTATGCAAATGATAGAAAACCTTTTGTGTGAAGAAGCAGCACTTGGTTATCAGTACTCAGACTCACCTCTGCAGTCACCTAGCAGCACAGTGCTTAGTTTTGCCATGCCTTACAGTATATATGTCACAAATTAATGTTGTGAACTCAAAGAAAAGAAGAAAAACTGATTTTCCATTCTGAACACAATGCCTTCTCACTAGCCTTGTGGAGAAAGAAGAGCATTTCATAGTTTGGTGTGTTGCCGTCACCCCACTGGAGAAGAGACTCGTTCCTTTAAGACTTTCCGTGATTGCAAACGAGGCATGTGGCTAAACAGGTGGGTTGCCCACAGGTGGAGCCTGGGGCTGCTGGAGCGCTGCCCGGCTGGGTTGGGGGGGCTGCCGCCAGACGAAAGCTTCATAGATGCTCCTACTGCAGCTACTCCACCATGTACACCACGGGGCTGAGGCGTCACCTGCTCACTCACACAGGGGAGCGGCCCTTCCGTTGTCCCTACTGCCAGTACTGTGCAGTCACCGCCTACCACCTCAAGCGACACATTCGGGTGCACGGCGGAAAGTTTCAAAACCAAGGGACGGCCGACGCCAGGCTCTGAGAAAGCTTTGTTTCTCTCCCCAGCCAGTTATTGCTTGCACAGGAACATGTGCATACAAGGTCATTATATATTTAAACATTTTCCATTATAATCTACTTCAATCTGGCTTGAAATAGCATTATAGTTTGCTCCTAAAGGCCATAAAGATAACTATGAGTTGGTAGTTATGACGGCTAGCCAGGGTAACTCAACTTGGTGCAATATTTTATTTTTGTATTTTGTGTACATCCTGAATCGGATTAGATTTTTATAATTTTTGTTCATTATTTTTGGTCACTTTAAAGGACAAACTTGTATAGCCTGTAGAGGGTCACTTACACAGGAGGCTGTCTCTGGTGTGCTGCTGGGTGCTGGCTCTGAAGGTCATCCTCACATGCTGCAGGGGACAGTTCCATCATAGCTGCCTTGAATTTTGTTGTTAGTGCTTTAGCAGTCTTCTCCTGTACATACGCTTAAAAGTATACATATCCAACTGCTTTTATATGTGTGAAAGGACCAAGGTTGTATCAGGGAAGGAAACATTGTATTTAGTTTTTGTATGTTGCAGTAATATTGCAGTGATATTAGAAATGGACATTGCTGTCATGCAAATACTCTGCGGGTTTCCATTGTCTTTTGTCTGTCATTCCACGCCTGGAGGCATAATGTAGCTGTCAGAAAGAGGTTTAATCATACATTATATAGTTAAAAAAATTACAATTGTAACACAAAATCTGAGAGCCCTATTTTTGTATTAGTTCTGTAGGCTGTGTTGTTACCAGTGTACATCACCACACACCCTCAAGGAAACCTCTACCTCCACTTCCACCTTGAAGGCTGCGTGCTAATGCAGCTCACCACCACTGGTCCTCAAGGGCACATGGAGTAAGGGTGTTTGACTGGTAGTTGTGGGAGACACTACACCCAAACCTCCCTCACATGCTGGGCAGGGGATGTGTGTAGGCTGTGTGTTGTCTTAGATAATGATATAACCGAGGCAGATGACCCTCAGTAAGCAGGACGTAACCAACAGGTGGGGCTGAACAGAGGCCGTGTGCGGACGCGTGCGAGGGGGGCAGCAGCGAGGGCTAGGAAGAGGCTCGCTCGCTCTGCCGCTGCCAGCGTCAAGACACACCACTGTACCTACTGCCCCTACACCACCACTAACTACACCCACCTGTTGCGCCACACTCACACCCACACGGGGGAGAAGCCGTTCTCCTGCTCCCGCTGCCGCTACCGAGCCACCACCAAGGAAAACCTTAAGCGCCACGTGCTGACCCACACCGGGGAGAAACCTTACGGCTGCCCCTACTGCCCCTACCGTGCATCTCAGAAGGAGAGGGTGAAGGAGCACATGTACACTCACACAGGGGAGAAGCCGTACGGGTGCAGCATGTGTGCCTACAGATGCTCCCAGAAGGGGAACCTCAAGAGTCACATGATGACCCACCGAGCCAACACCTGAGTCCCTTCTAGGAAAGTCTGGAGCTCCTGAAGGACAAAGCAACATGGGGATAAGTGTGTGCAGGAGAACCATTGACAAGTGGGGAGTGGTGTGTTCCCAGAGTGATGCCAAACACACCCAGCATGTGGTAGGCAAGATAAAAGTAAAAGGGTGGATGTGGAGAGTCAGGGTGAGTCACTGTTGGCCATGATGTAAGACCCACAGTCTGTGCAGCAGTGAGTGTGGCGTTCAGCATGATTTTTGGTTAGGAATTCACTAGTAAGAAACATTTTTAAAGTAAATTGTCTCTACGAATCTTCGCAGCAGTGTAACAAAAAGGGGATGTTTGCAGTACATCATTTTAAGATGAATTATAAAGTATGGTTGTGATTAATCATATAAGTAAATATTTTATTAGAAATAAATGCATCTTTCTTTAACCATTAGTACCACATGTAAGTCCCAACATTTTTTTGAGAAAACTTATAGATAGTATATAAGGAAATAATGCTTTTGGAAGTTTTCGTTTTGGGCCCAATAGAAGTAAGGATGCCTGAGTTGGTAGCATTTATAATGGCAGAACTAACATTTGAAATCTATGATTCTTAAGAGTTTGTACAAAAGGGAAACTTCAAAAGTACTTGAAGGGAAAGGAAGAAACATAAACCAACCATTTCCATAATTTTTTTGCATGAAAGTTCAGTTCATCAGAGGGGAGGCGGGGGTTGCTCTGCGCCACCCATGTGCTTGTTGTGTGTGGAGGACAGGGCAGGACAGGACAGATGGGAGGGGGGGTGAGGGGTATATTTCCTATGTACTACTTGCCACTTGTCTGGAGCCCAGGAGTGTGGTAGTATTACGAGCATTCCTCTGCAGGTGAGGCCAGAAAGCGTGGGTCAGAGGAGAGGGGGTGTGCGCCTTCTGCTGCCCCGGGTCCACCAGTGTACCTATTGCTCCTACTCCACCACCAATGCCGGCCACCTCAAGAGGCACTTATATAAGCATACCGGGGAGAAGCCGTACTCTTGCCCCTATTGCACTTACAGCTGTACCCATGACAGCAACCTGAAGGCCCACATCCGGGTTCACACGGGAGAGAAACCCTACACCTGTGACCACTGTCCTTACCGCGCCACACAGAAGGGCACCTTGCTCGCCCACCTCATAAAGCACAAGCAGCCTTCCTCATGAGTCAGGCGGGGCATTGTTGTCTTGGCTCTGGGCTGGGGGGAGCAAGAATGATGTGATAGTGTTGGGGGACTGTAAAAGAGGGATGTTTGATTGTTGGTGTCATTGTTGTTGTTAGTGTTAAGGGAAAAGAAAGGGAGTGGGTGGGCATGGGCAGGAGGGAGAGTCAGGGGTTTCGGGAGGGAATAAGTGTGGGTGAGGTCTATGTCAGAGAACATTTTCCTTGGTATTGCCTGTTTTGTTTAGGGGTTAAGAGTATGGCAAATTGTTAGTGAGAGGGTGTGAGGTACTTCATGGGGAGGCATTGTAAGAGGTGAGGCAAGAGTGGATAGAATAGATGCACCATCCACACTGGGAGTAGAGGGAAGGGGGGGAGGGAAGAAGTATTAAAAAGGTGAAAGTATTCTTCACCGGTGATTAAACTGTGATAGTGTTGAGTCGGGTCCGAGAGACAGGAGGATATGAGCAACTTGTAGTTGTTCTTTGGGTAGTGAGCCAGTGTATTGTTTGCCATCCTTCATTCCCTCACGTTCATGTTACAAAATTTGTCCATTGGAGGGTGTGAGGAACTTGTCATGAGCTGGTGTCCTAAAACTCATCCTTCAGAGAATGCTGCCAAACACTGCAGCAAGTTCTGGTATTGTCTGCCACAGTCATGAACCAATGTTCACAGAATCTGCTGAACATTATCCTTTTTCCTTAGTCAAATCTGTGTTATTCACTCACTGAGTGAAACTACTAAATCAAAGTAGTGAGAAATATAATGTTTCTTGAAAGAAACTTGTGATATGTGTGAATCAATTAGTTGTTATGTCCGTGCCTGTCAGTACCCATCTGTGTGTCTTGATGGCCCCTGTCATGTCACTGTCCATCATTGCTTACTTGTCCATTAACACACACACACACACACACACACACACACACACACACACACACACACCACTCCCATGGTTCAGTGGATAAGCATTGGGTTGCCATTTCATCAGTCAGAGGTTCTCGCCATGCTCAGGCCAAAAGATTTTCCTGGTGATAAGCAGCAGTTGCTCTCCCCCTTCAGTAAGGGGGAATGGGGGTGTAACATTTGAGGTCCCAATTTTGTTTTATATTGGCTAACAAGCTCCAAAGCTCTTTCTGAAAGGGTACTGGGTGGCAATCATGAGTCCAGCATGTGATAAGGCCTTGAGTGAATTACACACACACACACACACACACACACACACACACACACACACACACACACACACACACACACACACACACACACCTATGTCCAGGTGAGTGTGGGAAGTGTGCCCGATCACAACTGCTTCTTATAATTCAATAAATAATGATTGTGCCAAACGAGTGAAATTTTCTTCCCTCAGTGTTGTGAAGAGCATGCGAGTTTTTGAAGTTGCTTTCAAACTGTGATTGTTCATAATAATACCTTCCTTCAAAGCCTGGGGTGGGAAGAGGGGGGATTTTATTGATTGATGTGGATGCCAGTTTTGGGGGAGGGAGATAAGTTGTGGAGCATAATATACAACTTGTAGTGGGTCTCTATGGCTCACCCTGCCACGTTGCTTACTCCACACATGCACAGCCGCATCTCTGGCAGGGCTTACACCTTGAGGGGATGCTGTCTGAATGAGATGCTGAGTCTGTATGTGACTTGTTCTGCTTACAAGGAACCTTAAGCAGTGTGTTCCAGGCTAACCATCCTTTTAGGTCTGCCAAGAGGTTCATTTAAGTTTTATCCTTATATCTGCCATTTAATTGCCATGTTTTTAGTTCTTGTGCATTTCCCATATTCTTTATTATAATTATTGTTTTATTTCTTTGGGGGGAGGGGGGGACTAGGAAGAGCTTTCCAAAAGGTGATCAAAATATTTATCTCCTAGCTATTAAAAATATATTTTTTTTTTTTATATATCAAGTATTTAATCATTTTGCTTACTCTGACACCTGTTACTTTTCCAAAGAAGAGGAAGCCTATGTGCTAAGCTTTCTCGGTGGACACCCTCTGTTAGTATTGCTTTCATAGCATCATATTCTAAGTGAATATTAATGAACCGAAAATTCACAATGGAGTCAAAAGGTTGATGCCTTAGAGGAGCTTTGTTCAACAATGCATTACAGCCCATCAATAGGTTATATAATGACCTACTTGTGTTCTTTGACTGTGTCAGTACCTTGGAAAATATGCCATAAGTGTTAAACTGCCCTGAGGAGCTGTGCAAACATGGTAGTGAGGAGCCATCACTAGAGAATAAGTGTGATTAGCAAGCCTTTTGTAGATCTTCTGACAGTGTAAGTCAGCACAAGTTAAGGGCTGCACAGCTCACTTCTTAAATAGTCCAGAGAATAAGACGCCGCCTCCTCCACAGGTGGAGCAGGGGAGTAACAGTCAGTGGCCGGGTGGGAGAGGAACCTCTGGGGGCTGGCAGGACCCAGCGGCTGCCACCAAGGTGCACCAGTGTGCCCACTGTCCCTACACAACCCCCAGCATACAGACTCTCAAGAGACACGTTTATAAACACACGGGGGAAAAGCCGTTCATGTGCCCGTACTGCTCCTACAAGACCACCCGCAAGGCCCTGCTGAAGGAGCACGTGTACACCCACACGGGGGAACGGCCATTCTACTGCCCGTACTGCTCTTACAAGTCCTCGCATAAGAGCATCCTCAAAGCCCACATCCGCACCCACACCGGGGAGAAGCCTTATGCCTGCGTGTTCTGCCCTTACCGCGCCACCCAGAAATCCTCCCTCAACACGCACCTTCTCAAGCACAGGGTGGAGGGGCCGCCTGTCTAGCACACCCCGCACAGCAGCACTGGTTTACTTTGCACAAGGGGAAAGAATGCACTGTTATGCACACATGCTTAATATTGGGTCTTTCTTGCCTCTACTACCACTAGAACACAGCAGCCTTCATGGTGTGTGCTATTGGATGTTGTTAAAGGGGTTTGGAGGCAATATGTAAGTTTTCCATGTTTTTATAACTAGTATTTATTTTGTTTTATGTTTATTTATTATTTTTTATTTTATTTAGATTTTGCATGGGAGTTGAAGTGCCTCTGTGTGTGTGTGCGTGTGTGTGTGTGTGGATATAGTTATGTGTAGGTATGTTTATGGATCTGAGTATTTTTGTGCTTGCATGTGTGTGTGTGTGTGTGTGTGTGCGTGTGTAGTGAAAGCATTGCTGCCATCCCCCCCTGAGAGTGTTCATGCTAGGGCATCCTCCTCAGGTGTGGCGGGAGACAATTTCTCAAGAGGGTGTGGGAAGGCTGCCCAGGGAAGGATGCCAAGGGACTCCCGGCCCTGCCACCATTAAACTCAGCTGTCCCTCACCTCCGTCCCCCTCCTCCACCTCCGCCTACTCATCCACCGCTGCCTCCTATCCTACTGTCTATGCCTCCCTCTCCTCTATTTCCACTTCCGTTGCTCCGTCAGTCTCCATTTCTCCGCTTCCAGGCACCTCACTCATCTCCTCCGCTCCCTCAGCCTCATGCTTCACCTCCTCATTCTACTCAAACCAGCAGGATATGCCTCCTCCCAATCCTTCATCTCCTCCGTCTTACACTGTCGCCAACCCCTCTCGTGCTCACTCCCGCCAACGCATCCACTCACACCTTCCTCACAGCCTCCACCCCCTGCACATCTCCCATCTCCGGTCCCTCTCCCAGCCACCCCTGTCCCCTCCGCCTCTCTCTTCCACCCCATTCCCTGGCTCACCCACCTCCTCCACCGTCAACGCCCCCAGCCTCGACACCACACAAATGGATGATCGGAAGCCATTTTCCTGCGAGTACTGCCCTTACAAGACCACAAGGAAGACTGCCATGAAGGAGCACATCAACAGCCACACCGGGAAGAAGCCGCACGCCTGCCCCTTCTGTCCCTACCGCACCTGCTGGAATTCCTCTATGGTGGTCCACATGAGAACACACACTGGGGAGAAACCTTACTCTTGCCCCCACTGTAGCTACCAGGCCACCCAGCGGTCCTCCCTCAAGGCCCACCTTCTCACCCACCAGTCACAGTCACTCATCGCTACCACTGCAACCACCACCATCACCACCCCCACACCTACTTCTATTACCACATCCTCTCCTGCTGCTACTACCACTACTACTACTATTGATGATGATGATGATGATGATGATGACAACCCTGTGTGTGTTATCTCATCTACCGCTTCATTGAACTCCTTATCCAACCCTTCCTTGCCCCCCATGACCTCACCTCCTCTACCTCTCAGTCCTCAACAATCCATGACAGTGTTGGATTCCGCTCCCTCCGTTTTTGGCCCTCAGCAGAATGCCCCCCTCTCCCCTCCCACTCTCCCCATATCCCAGGAGTCTCCCTCGTCCTCCCCGCCACCTTCCTCACTCAGCCTCGGTATGTCCCAGCAGTCCTCGTCAATACCATCATCAGTTGCTGCTTCCGTTGCCTCGACCCTCGCCTCCCTCCTCCCCTTCCAGCACAACCCATCATTCTTCCCCTCCGGACTCTCTTCCCCTGCGCCTTCCCTCACAAACCACCACCCCCACCACACACCTTCCTCACTCTTCTCACACCTCTCCTCCTCCTTTGCCATGCCTCCATCACCCTCACTTGCCATCCTCCAGTCCTCACCCCTTCAGATGCCCCAGACCCCCGGCGTTGCCATCCCCCACTCCCCATCTCTCAGCACTCAGCAAGCCCCCTCCCTCTCCTCCCACCAGTCCCCTCTCCCCCGTTAATCACTTCAGCCACCTAGCCACCCTTGCTGACGGGTGACCACACTCCTTACTAAGAGGTCTGATAGGGACACTAGTGCATGATTGTGACACATAAAGTTTAATACATATACAGAGAAGACCCATTACTAGTACACGCCAATACTCATGCTTTGTTTTGGTGCTGTGTTCCCGTCAGAGTGATCCAGATAGACTCGGTGGGTGCTCTTCCAGGGTTTCTCTCTCCCTCTCCTTACTTCCCTTCCCCAAGTTCACATACTTGATGGGTGTTTGAAATATGTCACAAGGGGTTGCTTTTACATAGTTTTTTTTTCTCTCCAACTGTGTATTGTAGTTAAAGGCTTGTGTTCATTTTTTTACCATTTAACCATAATTTTCTCATTGCTTAAACATCATGGTCAGCTGGTGTTTCTTTTGTATTTGCACATGATTCACAAATGCATCAGCCATTTGACTCACACTTGTTGGACGTCTCCTCAAAGGAGGAAGGAAAACACCCTTCCCAGACGCCACTCACCTCAAGAATCCCGTGCACTTACAAAAAGCTGTTAGAGTTGAGTCTCATACTTCTGCTTTATGCTGTGTTCAGTGTACCCAATGGTTGTGAAAAGCATTTACTGTTTCTGAAGAAATATTTCATTACTCATGACAACTTGGTATATATATATATATATATATATATATATATATATATATATATATATATATATATATATATATATATATATATATATATATATATATATATATATATATATATATATATATATATATATATATATATATATATATATTTATATATTGACATGCAGTTTAGACAATGTACATAGTATTTAGTATCAAAATACCACTTAATGTATTAACCCATCCATAGCTTGGTCGTACATACCATAAGCCTCATGAATCTCAGTCGTGAGACACAACCTATACATGCGTGTTTCTAATAGAGCTTTTTAGAATACAGACTCGCCTTGCCACAAGCTTGCTAATGTCTTAACCCCTTCACTCCGGCGACGCCGACATCGGCGTCCGACAGTGTCACCATATGGAAAGGGCTAGGCCTCTTCTAAACCTCTTAATCCTCTTCCATTTCCTCTTAATCCTCTTCTAAATCTCTTAAGAGGAAATGGAAGAGGATTAAGAGGAATTTAGAGGAGGATTGAGAGGTTTAGAAGAGGATTAATCCTCTTCCATTTCCTCTTGACCCCATCCATACTGTGACGCCGACGTCTGCGTCACGGATGGAAAGGGTTAACCAAACAAGTTTTCTCAATTTAGAGGAAGTAACTGACTGACAGGCCGGCAGCCCTGTTCAGTGTTAGCAGAGAAGCAAGTGCAGAAAACTGTCATATTCCAAAGTATTTCCTGTTCCTAGTATTTACCTCAAAGCATTGACTGTCTGTGAAGATATTCATGCATTTGAGAGTTGTTCCTGGTTCATATGTTTATAGCAGCGATGATAGGCTCCTTAGATCATTTTTTGTTCTGGTGCACTGAAACCCTGTCAGTTGTGTGTTATGTTATCAGAATGGCAGAAGACACCTGAGAATTGATGTGTGTAAATTGATATTAAGTGGGGAGGGATTTGGGAACTTTGGGCATTGAAGAGGCTGAGGCAAGGGACAGGAATAGTTTGAAGCATGTCAACTTAAAAGATTGTGGGGAAATCTGATGTTAAACAGATGCTGGGGAGGATGTTTAAGTAAAAAAAAAGTTCAAAAGCTCATTTCTTTAAAGTATAGTACAAGTTTAGTCTCTAGTCTTATTATTTTGGAGGGAGAAGAAAATGAAACTCTGTAGAAACCCCAACCTACTGTGTATTATTAAGTAGTATTGGGGGTTCCAGCTGAGGGGGGGGGGGGGTCGATTCAGTCTGCATTTAGCAAGTCTCTTAACACGGTAGCAGCAGGGATCATGTTTCTTAATGGTCCCTCCAAGCGAGAAAAATGAGAAAAAATCACCCCTCACACAAACCATTTCATAGTATACATCAAAGCATTTGTGATCAGATTATGTATCATCTATTTTAGGGGGTTTATATCATGGCACAAAATTGGCCCGTCGCTGCTACACGGTAAAGCCACAAATTTGGCCCGTCGCTGCTACCGGGTTAAGTAGTATTGGGGGTTCCAGTGGGGGGGTGAGGTGTCGATTCAGTCTGCATTTAGTAAGCCTTTTAAGCAGGGAAGCAGCATGCTGTATTATAAGGGGTTGCATATGGTGCTGTTGCATGTGCTCATTTTAGTTTTCTGGTTTTCATCATTTATTTATTTTCATTTCAAGTTTTTTACCTATTTATTTTATTTATTCTCTTCTCTTTCTTCCTTCCTTTCATCTTATTCCTTTTTGTCATTTCATTTTCTTTGTTTATCCTTCTAGATCGGCCTGACTATAGGTAGGGTGGTTAGCCAGTACAGGCATTCTCAGACATACAAAAAATAGCTCTCGAAGGTTCATCTTTTCTCGGCAAAGATTAGTAGTTTCATTAAAAGACATCTTCACTTCTCACATCGGCTATTTCTAAAGGTCAAAGAAGGGATCAATCGGGTTCTAGTGAGTGGTTTCTTTAGGTTCGTGGTACAGAAGAAGGGTCAAACTACTCCTGGAAATGCCCAAAACTTATACGAAAGCCTTGTCAAAGATGTGTGTTTGTGTGACGAAATATTTAGTTATACGGCTCGAAGTTAGACCCACCAATGTTCCTGTGTCTGGTACGAACCTTACTGTAATACGATTGTGATGCCTTGTTCTTTCCGGGCCTTTTTTTTTTTCTATAATTTGCCAGTTTCATGTAATTTTTTGTTATATTTTGCCTCTCAGAATTTTGTATTTTTTGGATAATTTGCCACTTGATTTTTCTTTCATTTGGATAATTTGTCACTTTGTAATTTCTCTTCCATTTGGATAATTTGCCGTTTTCATAATTTTTCCTTTCTTTTGCCACTCGTAATTTTTTGTTTTTGCAATTTCCCACTTTGTAATGTTTCTTTTCTTTGGACAGTTTGCTACCTAGTTTTTCTTTCATTTGTCTATTATGTCTCTTTCCTTACCATTTTTCTATTGCTTTGGACTATTTGCCACTTTATCATTTTTTCTCTCATTTTGATCATTTGCCGCCTTCTCTGCGAGGCCACGAAAACACGTGCTGTGAAGGAGACAGAAGGAAGTTTCTGATGTATACATGTTGGTGAGTCACGGAGGGGAAGGGCATTTGGGCTTTGGAATGTCTGTTCTCCATCTATGAGTATTCAGAGGGCTCATTTGGTTGCTACGAGGCTGGATCTGCTTTTGTTGCCAACGCTTTTTAGTGTGTAAGCAAGTGTTTGAGTAGTGTGTGTAAAGGTGGGAGGGAGTACTCAAGTGCAGGTTTCTACAGGCACAGACTTGGATTCCTTCTCTGGGACTTTAGATGATCTTCAGTTATCTGTTTGTTTGAACATGATTTAAGGTTGGGAAAGGAGAAAGGAAGAAGTTAGGTATCGAACTGGTTAATGAATGTTGAATAAACAGTTAAATTCTTTGTGCAGATCCAATTGAAATTTCAAAGGAAGGTCAAGGATTTGTTTACTGCGATGCACAGGTCGAGCTGACTGGCCTCTTGCCAACCACTAATATCCTTGTGTGTAAAGAAATTCAGATTTGTTAAGCATTAAAATCCTAAAGTGTCATTTTATTTTGGGCCTGTGTGTATGTGTGTTTGGGAGTGAGCCATTGAATGTTTTAAGGATGTATTATTTTTCTATTATATGAGAGCTTTCAATAAACTTCTATGGAATTTTTGTTAATTTCATTACCTTTTTTGGTCATAATATTATGAACTGAAAGCTAAACTGCTGGATGTTGGGAATGTTACAGAAACTGGTGTAATAATATTTTTTGTGTACGCACAGACCAAATACATCTATTTAGAATGGTTGAAGTTCACACACATGAACAGGAGGGAAAATTTCATCTAAATGTCAGTACTTCAAATGCACTCATGAATGTTATCAACAAGGAGAGCCTGTTGCTAACATTTGCCAGTGTTTGCAGTTTATATCTTATCTAAGAATGTGTTCTTATTGTTGGAGTGTGGAGGCTCTGCTCCCCCGGTGGTGGAGTGTTGGCTGGAGGTGGGACAGATGTAGCCTTCAGTGCACATGACAATGACCAGTAAGATGAGCCTCCTCTTCAGGTGGAGCGGGAGACAAACCCACAGTGGAGTGACAGAAGAAGAGCCTCGGGCGAGTGGCCAGTCCCCACCCCTGTTGGGAAGGTGCACCAGTGCCCCCACTGTGCCTACTCCACCACCGACTCCTTTAAGCTTAGGAGACACACGCTCAAACACACGGGCGAGAGACCTTTCACGTGTCCGTACTGCTCCTACGGCACCACACGTAAGGAGCTCCTGAAGGAACACATCAACCTGCACACGGGGGAGAAGCCGTACAGCTGTTCCTTCTGCTCCTACAGTGCGTCTCAGAGGAGCTCCCTCAACGTGCACTTGCGTAGACACACGGGTGAGCGCCCCTACACCTGCACACTGTGTCCCTACCAGTCAGCCCACAAGGTTTCCCTCAAGAACCACATGCTCATCCACAAGATGCCGGCCAACAACTGATGCAGCCTTGCCCTTGAAGGGACTGCTGGACTCGTGCAATATAGAGTGTGTGTGTGGGATGGTTTCCCTGCCACCATAATGCAAAATGTAAATACTGAAAATTTCAAACTAACCTTCATTGATGGAAGATTAATGCATTTGGTCACTCAGTAATTCAGACTCCTCTCAGAGTTGTAGCTTCTCAGTATTTTAATTGAGGAAATGATCATGCCTCTGTTACCAGTGAATCACTGAGAGCGGCTTCATTCACATTCCTTTTGGTTGAGCTCTTTGCAGAATATGAAGACAAATTCCAATGACACAAAGGACTCCTTTAGAATAATTGCTGATCAACTTACAATGTTTGTTTATTTGTTTATTCTACTATGAATTTCAGTAAATATCACTTAAGATTTTTTAGCTCCTCATGGATAATTTTTCAAAGACCTCGATTCATTACTTCACTGAGTCAGTAATAGTTATTACTATAGTCTGTTTCATTTCATCTGTCCACCAACAAAGTGGGAATGTTGATGGATGTGGCACCTGCACATTACTAGTTCGTAAATACGTGAAAATCAACTTGTGATAAAGAAAATATTTTAAAAGAGGGAAAGGAGGAACCATTCATGGTTTCTAGTCTGTAATAACTGTAATAAAGAGCAAAGCTTTATGGTATTTACAATGTATAAGTAGGTTTCCGGTGAAATAGAGAAATACAAAGTTTAATGAAGTTCTGTATTTTATTTAAGTTTGTATGTTATATATTATTGTATACAGAAAGCTCTTCTGGAGCACTTGACTCTGGCCACGGGGGGAACTCTAAACCGGAGTCAGTAACGATAGATTTAGTATTTCCCTTGTGAGCATACGTCCATCACTGATCTGCCTCTCCTTATCAGCTGACAGAATTAAACAAAGATGGATTTAACCCGGTAGCAGCAGGGATCATGTTTCTTAATAGTCCCTCTAAGCGAGAAAAATGAGAAAAAATCACCCCTCACACAAACCATTTCATAATATATATTAAAGCATTCGTGATCAGATTATGTATCATCTATTTTGGGGGGTTTATATCATGGCACAAATTTGGCTCGTCGCTGCTACACGGTAAAGCCACAAATTTGGCCCGTCGCTGCTACCGGGTTAAAGACTGACAGAGTAAGATGCTGCTCCACACCACACCACCACAGCCTCCCTGCCGCACACACCACTCCCACACTGCCCTACACACCACAGCTTCCATCACACACACACACACACACACACACACACACACACACACACAGATACATACACACACACCACAGCACAGCCTCCCTGCCACACACACCACAGCTTCCTTCACACAAACACACCACTCCACTGCCTCCCTGCCACACACTGCTCCTCACACACACACGCACACCACAGCACAACCTCCCTCACACACTACCACATCGCTACTTTTCTGTTAACAAGGTAGCAGTGTGGTAATGTGAGGGAGTGGTGGTGCCTCGCTGTGTGGTGGGAGTCGGGTGTTGCGTGTGTGTGTGTGTGTGTGTGTGACAATGTATTACTCTGTGGCAGTCTCTGAGTTTAACCCGGTAGCAGCGGGGATCCTGTTTCTTAATGGTCCCTCCGAGCGAGAAAAATGAGAAAAAATCACCCCTCACACAAACCATTTTATAATATATATCAAAGCATTCGTGATCAGATTATGTATCATCTATTTTGGGGGGTTTACATCATGGCACAAATTTGGCCCGCCGCTGCTGCACGGTAAAGCCACAAATTTGGCCCGTCGCTGCTACACGGTAAAGACACAAATTTGGCCTGTCACTGCTACACGGTAAAGCCACAAATTTGGCCCGTTGCTGCTACACGGTAAAGCCACAAATTTGGCCCGTCGCTGCTACACGGTAAAGCCACAAATTTGGCCCGTCACTGGTACACGGTAAAGCCACAAATTTGGCCCATCGCTGCTACACGGTAAAGCCACAAATTTGGCCCGTCACTGCTACACGGTAAAGCCACAAATTTGGCCCGTCACTGCTACCTGGTTAAGTTTGTTTCAGACCTATCACTCGTACATTACTTTTAGTGCAGTCACCTCACATAACTCATCCAATTCTGCACCCTTCATGTTCATCTCCTTCGTGAACATATTTGTTTTTTCCTTATTACATCTTAGTTATTTTCTCGTAAACTTGCCTTGACTTGATAATATCTTGCATTATTTTCCCCTTTCTACTAGTACGGGAAAGGTCAGCATATAGCAAAATCAGCAGTCTTCTGTCTCTTAGGTCTGTCCCCTTTACCATTCATGTTACCCATGCACCTCGTCTGTTCACTTCACATGGTATAGTGAACCTCTTTGGACTCAAGCCTTTATTAAGCAAGCAGACCATCAAATACGATTAAAGAAGAGTGTATCAAGACACCTCGCCATCCAAAATTGACCTCTCTTTTGGCCATTCTATTCTTTTTTTCTAAAAAAAAATTTTTGTTGCCCCTGAGTTGCTCTCTGCTGTAAAAAAAAAAAAAAAAAAAAAAATACATGACATTTGAAGCATCGTACTCTCATCTTTGTTGGATATTAAAAGAGTTATGTGATCTCTCATAGAAAGTGTTATAGGAAGGGAAATAAGAATATCTCTGAGGCAGCACAGGGTTTTGCCCCCCCTGGCTGCCGGTGACTGGCAAAAGTGTTCCTTTGGTCGCTGGATACCCCATCCCCATCCTTGCCCTGGCACACAGCCTTGTGTCAGGAGGATGTGTGGTGTGCAGTGTATGTGATGTGACAGTTTCTGCATGTAAGCTCTTTGTATGAGTGTATATGGCAATTATATTATTAGTGCTGATAAACATTATTTGTTAAGTAAGTCCCCAACAATACCTTACTTCTAAAACACTCCACAGAAGTTTTACTGAGTTTTTGGCTTTTAGCATCCAAGACATTCTTTCATGCCTATCTGTTGGAGCCCTAGGTCCCCCCGTGCCCCCTTGAGAGCAGGATCTGGTACATTTAATTTGTTTGACAATGAAAAGTAAGATGAAGCCTCCTCCACAGGTGGAGCGGGAAGCTAACTTTGAGTGGACTGATGGCGGAAGAACAGGAGAAGAATGGCAGAGCTCCACCTGTGTCAGCAATAATCTGAGGAGCAATGCCTTAAGGCAGACAGGGGAGAAGCCATATACTTGCCCTTTTTGTTCTTATAGAACCTCAAGGAAAGCTCTCGTGGAGGAGCACATCAACACACACACAGGGGACCGGCCCTTCTCATGTCCCTACTGCCAGTACAGTTCTTCCCACAAGAGCATCCTCAAGGCCCATATACGGCGCCACACGGGCGAGAAACCTTATGCCTGTGCTCACTGCCCTTACCGAGCCACCCAGAAGTCCACCCTGAACAGTCACATGCTGACACACAAGGGGAAGGACCCAGTGGCCTGAGGGCACCAGCCAGTGACCATTGGCCACAGAGGTGTTCAGGGTCTTAGTGGGCAGCATGTCACACAGGCCCTCTGCCCCCCACACACCTGCCCCATGCCTCATGTTGTGGCAGTGGTCCTCTGACACACTCCAGCCCCGGCACAGTGTTGTGTTCCTGGTGAAGGAGTGCCAGTCAGGGAGAACTGTGAGAAAAGACTCATTTTTATCTTAGGTTTCACTCAGAGAACCAGACAGTGACATGCATGTTCTGGTTGAGATTATTTTATGCCTTTTGAGGTGATATTTTTGTCCATTTTATAGCTTAAGGAGATAGAAAGCAGTATTGCAGCTTAATATTTAAGGAACTCTGCTATGTTAATAATGCAGGTTATAAATAGTTGATGGCACCTCCAGTTTTGTAACCAAAAACTGAAGGAATAAGTTCAAATGCTTCTTTAGTCAAGAAATGCCAAGTTTTAAGAAAGTGTGTTGATTGTTATTTCATACATCAACAGAAAAGTCCAAGTCAGATGGTTAACTTAAAATGCACACAAATAAGGGCTTTGTAGTTAGACTCATCAGTGCAAAAGTGTTGGACTTCAAAGTACTGTGAAGGGGGGAAAAATGCTTCCACAGACATTCACAATAAAGATCTGATGTAAGAACCTGTTTACTTCCTCACAAGGCCGCAGCTGCTCCTGTCAGCTCCTCACTCTGAGGAAGGTGGAAACTTTATTTGGATTTGAGGATGAAAAAGTACAAGGGAATATTTTTTTTCAACACTAGCAGTAGATACACCTGTTTGCATTTATATTTTTGTCTTCCACATAATTATTACATCCTATTATGATTTTTTTCCATCCTTGATCTCGCCACTTCACAAGCCATTCATGTCAGCACCTGCTTGTCCTCCTCTGTGCCTGTGTCTGTCCATCTGCTTGCCACCTGGGCTGTCCGGTGGATCAGCTTTTAATCAGCTGGTCGTGGTGATCCCATACCACACAGCACTCAGAAACACGGAGGGCTGAAGCACTCACTGATGCCATGCCAGTCTCCTCCTATGTATTTATTGCTTTCATTGAGTGTGCAAGGCAGAGCAGTCTATTTAAAACACCTGCTTATAAACCACCTTGAGATGCACACAAGTAAGACGAAGCCTAATCTGCAGGTGGAGCTGGGAAGTAACTGTCATTGGAGTGAGGCAGCACAGTCACCACCCGAAGAATGGCCGGCTCTGGGTAGTGGAGGAGGAGGAGGAGGAGGAGGAGTAGTGGGCAGCAGCAGCAGCAAAGTGCACCAGTGCCCGTACTGCACCTACAGCACCACTTACATACACACGTTGCGTCGGCACACACTTAAACACACGGGGGAGAAACCCTTTGCCTGCCCTCACTGCTCGTACTGCACCACCCGCAACGCCCTCCTCAAGGAACACATCAACACCCACACCGGCGCGCGGCCCTTCTCGTGCTCGTTCTGTTCTTACAGCTCCTCGCACAAGAACATCCTAAAGAGACACATAAGGACTCACACGGGCGAGAAGCCTTACACGTGTGGCATTTGTTCCTACCAAGCGGCTAGCAAGACTAACCTCAACAGCCACTTGCTAACCCACGAGCCAGGCCGGGATCCCCCCACATAGGGTCTGGCTCTGCCCCCATGGCTCAGAAGATGCAGGAACATGTGGCCTTCCTTCATGATTTACTGACAGTATTAGGTTATTTATTCTCAGTGCATATATTCACTTCCCCTTCAGTTCAGGAGGCAGGAGTGCGGCCGGTGCCCTGCTCGCTGGTCCCCTGTCTGTTCTCCCAAGTTAGCTGTTACTAATGTTCTGATGAATAGTTTATCATATTGGAATAGTGAGTGATATGTTAGCATTTATATCAGTCGTTATGTATGTTGAGAGTCTGGCACATTTATCTCATAAGTGACAAAATTTTAAATAACTTCTCTCATGTTTTGCTATGTTTTTCATCATAGACATTTGTGAAGTTATCTAACAGAAGTAGCTTGTTTTTGTTTTATGTTATCAAGGTTTTAATGTTTTTATCTCAGGTTTAATTTTCACAAATAGTTCAAATTCTTCTAAGGAAACAACAGGCATTTATTCTTTTAAATATACAAAATTATTTGATAGTGGGATTAGAATATTGTGTTACCTTGAAGTACCAGTGCACTTAATTCATATTATTAGACTTAGTATACAAAGAAAATCTATTATGTGTCAATTTGGATCGCAGAGAATGTGAGAGATTATCTTGTTGTGGTAAGCTGTCTCGGGGAGCTGGGAAACAGGCGGGTCATTGCAGAGAACAACAGGACAGCTTGGCATGGGTCTATATATTCCTATTGTTGGGAACACTATTTTTTGTAGGCTAAGGGCCACTTTCACAGTCACTTTGTTTGTTTTGATCGTTACCAATGGCGGCGATCGACGCTATAGTTTTCCACGTGAAACTGGCCAATGGGGTAGTGGCGGCTGCAGAGGAAGCAAGAGGTGTTGAGAGTGTGTGGTAAGGTGTGGGGCTAGGCTAACCCCGCAGCCGCCACTACCCCATCAGCCCCACTACCCCGCCGCCACTACCCCATCAGCCCCACTACCCCGCCGCCATTGGTTACGATCAAAACAAACAAAATGACTGTGAAAGCGGCCGTAAGGATTGGTCAGGGAGAATCCAGCAGTGTATTGTATCATCATTATCTTGGTCCATATCATGAGGCATCCACCACACCAGGAAAGCTCACCCATCACCCATGCCATCCCTCACCCATGAGTCTTGTTCTATGCATGGTAAATGACTAAGGAGTAAGCAAATATATATGAGTAAAAGTTTCTGATGGACTGTAATTTACCCATACTCATTGTGCTGCTTTTATGGGATTTTGTTGCCTCTTATTGTTTTGATTTTTCTCTTCAAATTGCATTAGAAAATATTTTGTTAATCTTTTCTGAAACCTTGATTTTTTTACATTAATGAGTAAGCACATCAGCTCACCTGTCACCCAAAGCACTAATCTAAGCAGGGAGGTGTGGGAACTGTCATTTGTTTGTCCATTTCCTTGATTTTATTTATTTATCGTATTTTTAATCTTAAAACCTTGTATTGGCCAACTAGTAAGACGGGGCTCCTCCACAGGTGGAGCGCAAGGCAAAGACTGATGGCAGGAAGGCGACAGGAGAGTGGCAGGGTCCCAACTCTAGCAGCTCAGGCCATAAGTGTCCGCATTGTGACTACGCCACTGCTAGCATGAATGAAGTCTGGAAACACATAGCTCTCTCCCACTCTGGGGCCAAGCCTTACTTTTGCCCTTATTGTTTGTACAGAACAACCAGAAACTCCCTCCTCAAGGAACACATCAACACACACACTGGTGAGCGGCCCTTTGCGTGCCCCCACTGCCCCTACAGTTCCTCCCACAGGAACATTCTCAAGCGACACATTCGCACCCACACGGGGGAGAAGCCGTATGTCTGTACACACTGTCCATTTCAAGCAGCCAGTAAAACTAATCTCAACAAGCACTTGATGATACATAAGAGAAAGGAAGATGCAAATCAACAGTACCTTTAAAGTAAAACTCAAATCTGTTGGGAACAGGGAGACACTTCTTGATGCAGAGAGCTTGATGGGTGAATGTGGGATTAGAATGATGGAGTTTAGCATTAGTGGAGCTGTGAAGCTGTTTGACAACAACTAAGATTGAGAAAATATTTGTTAATTCAGCATAGGCAAAATTTTAAAAATTTCCAGTATATACTGGAAAGTATTTACAATCATGTTTTCCTCAAGATCTCAAAATCAGTAATTACTAATCTTTTCATCAAACTTATGGATCAATGGCTAGGTAGTGAGGGAGTCACCAGGGAGCTCTTAGTCAAAGTTTGACCTAGAAGGATGCAATGTTACTAGTACAAGCATATCATGTTCTGTTGGTTCACTGGTAGAGCACATCTGCGGGAGACACGGGTCAGCCGGTTGTTAACACTGCTCATGAACATTTTACTCTGATGAACTACTTCAGTCTGGCCTCAGTGTAGCACTCTCATGCCCCTGCTGGGCCCGTGGGGCCATGGAGGTTCCTCCGTCCAAAAGTACACACCTGGCATGAGAGCCATTCTTTGCACACGCCAGGACGACTGAACTAGTTGCTGTCCCGGGAAGTGCTGCTGTGGTGCTGTGGCTTGTAATTTTAACCTAATTTTGCTTTAGAATAACTGCTGCAGTAATGACAGTTCCAAAGTCAGGTCACTACATGTTTTAAATGTTTAAGTATACAACTTTTATTTATTTTATATTTCAAAACCTCTATTGATTAGTGAGCTTGAAGGTGAGCCGTGTGGGAGTGGCCGGGCAGCCTGTGGCGCCTCGCTCCAGGCCCCGTCAAGTGTTGTTAACTCAGTAACAAATACAAACTTCCTTCCATGTGGTGTTTTTTGTGTCTTCACTTTCTGGTATAAGCTAAGGGATCTTGGAGGGTATTAAGATGTTTCTCTGATTTATCTCCATTGGTATAAAAATAAGATAAGGCCTCCTCTTCAGATGGAGCGGGAGAATAACTGTGAGTGGCCGGGGGAAAGAAGGACAAGAGGCGACTGGCAGGGTGGGGCAGGGGCCACCACTGCCAAGGTGCACCAGTGCCCACACTGTGCCTACACCTCCACCCTGCTGCATAACCTAAAGAGACATATCTTAAAGCACACCGGTGAAAAGCCATTTGCTTGCTCTTACTGTTCGTACACAACCACCAGAAAGGAACTCCTGAACGAACACGTCAACCTACACACGGGAGCCAGGCCGTTCTCCTGCCCGTATTGCACCTACAGTTCCTCTCACAAAAACATCCTCCGCAGACACATGCGGGTCCACACGGGGATGCGGCGCCACGTGTGTCCGCACTGCTCCTTCCAGACAGACAACAAGGGCGTTTTCAACACACACTTCAAGATTCACATGCAGGAAAACACTGTTTAAGGCCTTCTGGTTTACACAAAAATGAGTTGCTGCCTATGATATAATAACTGAATCTGGGAAGTGAGTGTTCCAATATTATCAATACCTATTGTGATGTGTGAGGCAGATGGTGATGGTAGAATTACTGTTTGTATGTCAGTGGCTGTTTAGGCAAGGCAGAGTAATGATATTAATTTATTACTTCTTTGTACCTGAGTCCTGGGATTGCCAACTTAACTTGGAGCAATGTAGCAGCCATCATGGGCAGCTGAGCACCACTGAGGAGTGAGAGCACTTCCATTGCCTCACCTGCAGACTAACTGTTCATAGCTGGTGCCAAAGAGGTGGTACCTGATGCCATTAACTTAGCTGAGTTTGTACCCTGAGCTGTAGGCTGTGAGGGTGTGGGAGGCAGTAGTATAGGATGTCTCACTCGTCAGTATGCCAAAGCCTCTTGCTGAGCGTGTTCAAGTGTGATGTAGAGAACTTGTGAATGTGTTGTGTGTACTTAACAGTTAAGAGTAAGATGAAGCTCCTCCTCTACAGGTGGAGCGAGAGACTAACTGTGAGTGGACTGGTGGCAGGAGAGCCAGAAGGGACTGGCAGGGCCTCACCTCTGCCAGCAGATTGCACCAGTGTCCCCAGTGTAGCTACAACACAACCTTTATCCATAACCTTAAGCGACACATTCTCAGACACACAGGAGAGAGGCCCTTTACCTGCCCGCACTGCTCGTACAGCACGGCCAGGAAAGACTTGCTGAAGGAACACATCAACACTCACAGTATTGAGATGCCATTCAGCTGTCCCTACTGCCCCTATAGCACCTCGCACCAGTACATTCTCCAGCGCCATGTTCGCGTCCACACCGGGGAGAAACCGTACGCGTGCACATATTGTTCCTTCAGAGCCACCTGCAAAACTCACCTCAACAGTCACTTGCTGTCCCACAAACATGAAACCGAGAGTGAAGGGCAGTGAGGTGGTAGACAGTGGGTAGGAGAGGCAGGCAGTTTCAGTGTGAGCCAAACTTCTGTATTTGTCTTACTAGCAAGCTGGTGAGTGTCTGAGGGAAGTCTTCAGGCCACGGTGCAGCTGGGCATCATTTCAGTAGGGAGCCACAGACTTTTTAATACATACAGACCTTTTGTGAGGACTTAAGGGAACAATATAAACAGTGTTGAAAAATGATAACTGAATTTTTTTCATTTTAAAATCTTCTAAAAGCTATTTACCATTCATTGAAATCTTATGATAGGTAGATAGGGTGATCTCTTAGGATATATTCAATAGTGCAAAATGTTGTGACTGGTACAAAGCTTAACCTTGTGTTTTCAGTGAGTCCAGACATTCCTCTTCATCCATTTCGTTACTAGGCAATCAAGACACACTAGAGTACACATCCTCGCGTGGAGAAGATGGTTCCTATTTGTAATCCTTTGCATCAATTCAGAACCTTAGGAGGTATAGCTTTTTTTTTTTTTTTTTTTTCCCCTGGTAAACCAACTTTGCCATTTTGGTCTTTTGGTGAAGCCCAGATGCTGCTCCTTAATGTCAAGTGCCATAAAAGTTCTGATGTTAGTGAGTCTTAGTAAGTTCTCTGTCTTTGTTCAGTTCAGAATTGGCTCATAGCAAATGTTTAGGAAAATTACACAGAGATTATGTTTAGCTGCCCAGCACCAGTAAAGACTTTGATCATGCTTTGATTGTCAGTGAATTTGGAAAAACAACAGAATACTGAACAAGAAGTGGAAACATGAATGTTTTAATTCTGAGGGGTGTTTTAGGCTAATGGTCAGTTAGTGTAACATAAAATTTGCCCACACAGGCTTGCAGCTTAAGTTCCCAGTAAGATAACAAAACCTCATCTACAGGTGGAGCGAGAGGCTAAGTATCAGTGGACTGATGGCGGCAGAGCAGAGGACAGGCAGGGGCTGGGCTCCGCCAGTAAGGTGCATCAGTGTCAGCACTGTGCCTACCAAACGCCAGATTCCTATAAGCTGAAGAGACATACCTTAAAGCACACAGGGGAGAGGCCTTTCATGTGCCCTTACTGCTCTTATAGCACAACTAGGAAAGAGTTTTTGAGCGAGCACATAAACACCCACACGGGGGAGAAGCCCTTCTCCTGCCCCCACTGCCCCTACAGCTCCTCCCACAAGAACATCCTGCGGCGCCACGTGCGGCGCCACACCGCCGAGCAGCTCACGTGTGCCTCCTGCCCCTTCCAGGCCATCACTGAGGCCGACCTAAAGAGTCATATGCGGCTGCATGGTGTAAAAGACCAGAAAGTATAGGTTAGGTGTAGAGCATTAGTTTTTCAGTTCTTAGAACATTTTGGTTTATTGAATTTTGAATGATTTTTATTGTCAGTGGGAGCACCTGTTGAGACCATAGTAAAAGGGCCTCTGACAGTCTGCCAGTTTGAGAAATTGTTTCTCACCAAAAGTGTTACTTTGCTTAGTACATATTGAGTTGGCAAGCAGTTTGTGTTTGCAGCATAATGCACAAAAATCACCGGTGTGATTGTCAGGGCATTTCAGCAAAGCCTGGGCTGTCTGGGCACACCTCACTCCATCAAGATGTGAGACAGACCACCGCTGGAAACTAAATTTACTCCTTCAGCTGGCTGCCACACTGCCCACTGAAGGCATCTTACATAACATTGTTTATGAACCTGCTCCTCTTTATACATCAAAATCTCACCTCGCTTAATTTTATTGCCAGGAGACTTTTTAATAAATTCTTTGGAACAGTTTTGTTTTTGCATTTTAAAGAGAACTGTATCAAGTTTAATAGCTTATGTAGTTTTTGTGCTGTTGAAATGCTGGAATGTGTAAATTAAAAGCCTTACTGAAAAATTTCAGTTGAGGTCTTTGGGTGTACTGAAGTGACCATTTTCTCATCATGGATGGGACTAAGAATGAGGCTTTGCTGCCATTCTTGGCTGCCTCAGAGTGTCACCTGAAGGAAAGTGGCAGTTGTTTGACTTGTCATTTGAGGTGTAAATGGTCTTCCAGAGGCCTGGGGTGCCGTGACACACTGAAGCCTCAGCTTGCCAACACTGACGGCTGTGAGGGTGCTGCCTCTGAAGGCCTTGCCTCTGCGATGCTCTGAAGGAGGAATCCCAACCAGTTGTCAGATGACACAGTTGGAGTGCCAGGGAATGTTCTTTGCACTGACATGTGTCAGTTATGGAATGAAGTGTGTCTTTAAGCCACAGTATAGTGCTGTAGCCGTACAAGCATGACCTTGAGTTCATTGAGGAGTTATTCTCAAACACCAAAGAAAGCAAGATGCTTACTCTAGAAAGTCTCGTCCTTATCAATAAGCCATTTTTACCCATTATTTATTAATTGATTTATTTATGTATTTACAAAATGACATCAACTAGTTTCTTGGAGGGGAGCAAGCTTGTCCCTTGGCACTTGGCAGCAGTTGTGATGACTTGCTGCAGACCATTTGGGTCACATTTGTGAAACTAAGATTCTGAAATAGACTCCCTAACTTCACCTTCTCTCTCCCTTGATGATTCTGAAATTCACAATAGAATTGTGATAGATTCCGAGAGTGTCATTTAGAGTCTTAAGTGCCATTATGAAGACCTTGAGATAGCTCAGGGCGGCGTCCCAGGCCATACAGGAAGGAAGATGGATGCAACAAAGTAAAGCTCATCTTTTAAATCATAAATACTCAAACTAATATGATATTTACCAATGAGATGACCGCTAGAGAAAAACATTGGCAACTCTTTAAGTGATGTTCTGGTACAAAATTATCAGATATTTTCACTACACCAAAAATGTAGTCAATGAATTGATATTAAGTTTCGATAGAAGCTAAAGAAATCTTATGTTTATTAAATCTATTAAAAATTATTAATAGAAGCATATTAATTTCACATATCTTATGCAGGGAGTTTTGTGTCCAAATGGTTGGCAAAGTTGTCAGTTTCCACCATGTTTTTATTCTTCATGTGCATCAGCGTTGTGTAGTATTTTTTCCTGTATCCTGCGACTGAATGTGTTGTTTTGTTGGTATGATTTTCTTAAATATCCTGTGAAGTCCACTGGCTCATGCTTTCCATTCTGTAGCGTCATGAGGTTGTCCCCGTGATCCCTGAGCCAGGCCAATAAAGCAAAGGATGCCGTGAGTTGAGTGTCTGAGTGCTGTATCCCCAAGTGTCTGTTTCTTTTGTCTAAAGCCTCCTTCTTGTTTGTTTCTTTTGCACTAAACAAGTAAACTTGTGGCTTACAAAATGCAATTGGTCCTTGTGTTAAGCCAAGGAGATTTGGTCAATTTATTACTTCTGGAAGTTTTTTGTACATTCCCCACATTCAAAAATGCTTCTATTTCAGCAAACCTTCTTTTAAGGAGCTCTGTTTTTTAACCAAAAAATGGATTTTACTGAACTGTATAAACCTAGCAAACATAACTGTTTTTTGTTTATATAACTTGTTATTTATGAAACTTTTTTTAACAAAAGAATTAACAATTTCAACTTGATACAGCAGTAAACTATACCAAACTATATATTTTGCTGTTGCTTAATATAGTACCTTGTACCTGTCAATACCTACATGTAAAATGAACTTTTGGTTATAACTATTATTATATATAGGTGTTAACTCCAATTAGTACAGCAAACACAAGGTTTATTGTGAAGGGGAGCATGAGCAGCTGTAGAGCCATGCAGACTCCTCTTTACTGTTGAAGCATTTCTAAATGCAGAGACTGTACATACTACTTCCAGAAGCAACAAAGTTACCACACCACAGCGGCCTAACACACTGGCGCTGTCTTGCAGAGTGACAGATAAAGGTGTCACTGATTGTCCATGTCAGGCCCAGCCCCAGAGGCTCCACATCTGGATCCATTTTAAAGAGTCACATCACTGGTCAACAACATTGTGATTACCAGATGAAGTTCTGAAAAATGATGATGAAAACTCAAGGCGTGAAAGAAACAGAAATTATATTTCAACACAAGGAGAGAGTATAGAATTGGAGCCACCTGTGTCACAGCATAACTTGAAACATTATTGAAGTTCTCTTTGGGAGGATGAGAGCTTCACAGTAATTCAACAGACGCAAGGAAGTAACAGCCGTGTGTGGGGCAGGAACACCCTGCTGACATCACATACTGTCACTAGTCTTTGTTGTGTCATTTTCTGAGCCTTGCTGCCCATTTAATTCAGTTATCATTGTAAGAACAAACTAAGAAAATTACAATATATTCTTTGGTAGAATTTAGTCTTTGGAGGAATATTAGAAATATAAAATTTATAACTATTAGATTTATTGGATATGTCACCCCAAAGATTCTGGTTTATAAAGGCATTTGAACTTTTTGAATCACATCATCCTTCTTAAAAGGTTGATAAATGGTGTCAGAGGCTTCCCATCAGATGTGGTCTGAGCGGCACAGGCAGGAAGGACACACTGTGTGAGTGTCTGGATTGGCCAGTACAAACACTCAGACGTCACTTCTCTAAAGTTTTAGTTTTCTGGACAAAATTCTGGATAGATGCAATTCTACTGTACATACACTTTTCTAGACACTTTGCCGTGACTCCCACAGTGTCTGCCACTCAGCGCGGACAGTGGTGACATTGTTTTTATTGTGTTTGTTGGGGACTTGCCCCGGAGGACTCCCGGGCTTGGTAACGTAGGGTGGGCGAGGTGACGCACCCCCCGACGTATGCCCCATTGATTGATTGATTGTCCATGAGTGTGAGGATGGTGCACATTGTATCAACGTTAATCCATTATTGGCACTATTTCTTTTTTTGGTGATTACCACCGCCATCAAAACATACAAATAGGGAAGAAATAATGTTGGTCATTGCTTGAATTGATTTTTTTAATTGCTTACTGTGGGTAATAAGCCTATGCCTATGCTGTCTAAGCGAGTCTTACTCATGCATTGAGGAGCATGAACAATTACCGTTGCAATTTTGCACATGTCATTGAAAGCCAAACTTAAAGTGGTCGAGTAAAAGTTTGGGAGAATCGTTTCATTTTTCAAAAACTTTTTAAGTCCGTATCATAAATTTGTTTCTGGAATTGTAGTTTTCCAATCATAATTGGATTGGAGTTTTGTGAAGTTTATTTGATTGGTCCTGTGTGATGTAAACTACTGGTTATCAAACAGCTGCTGGTAGTGTTGTGGTGCACAGCAGCAGTGGTCACCCGCACATGGGCCACACCAGCCCGGCGCTCATGCTGGAGGGGCCGAGAGGCTCTCAAGACTAGTATTTATGTGCTGCCTTTAAGTTTCCTCAGATTTTGTAAATTTTAGAGTAGTATGTATGGACAGCAAGAATAGAAAAAATCAATAGGTAGTCTGTATTTTATGAGACAAAGCAGGGGTTCAAAAGATTCTACAGTGACCAGCCTCTTTGACAACTCATAATATGTACTTGGATCTGGGAAATGCTCAGTAAAGGGCGTGAAGTGCTAAGCATGAACAACAGTAATGCATGTCTGTGATAAGTCACTTCATTGTAACTGTTGTATCCAGAAATTACACAAACACTGCATGTCACCATGTCAGCAGCAGCTGCTGCAGTAATAAGTACCCACACCAACCCCCCACAAACACATGCACACACATGCACACATTGTCATTTTTTATCTTGGCAGTGGCCCTGGCCAGACAAGTAGCTTGCTAAGGGTCATACCTTGTACATAGAGAAAGCATGACCAGCTGGGGCCTGATGGCTGTTGTGTAAGCTAAAGTGAATGACTCCTTATAAGTGTACTGTAAGAGGCCTTGTGCCAGGGTTGAGGACCGCCAGTAAGACAGACGCATGTCCCCTACAGGTGGGGGCGGAGAGAGGTAGCGAGGCGTCTCTGTACCCACTGCCTGGCAACACCACCACCTCCACCACAACCACCACCTCCACCATCACCACCAAGACCCACCGCTGTCCTTACTGCACTTACGTCACCATAAAAACCACCAACCTTGTAAGACACATCCACACTCACACGGGTGAAAAACCCTTTGCCTGTCCTCACTGCCCCTTCCGAGCCACCCAGGAGGATAATTTAAAGAGGCACGTTCGTACTCACACGGGGGAGAAGCCCTATTCGTGCTCCCTTTGCCCTTACCGCTCCCGGCAGCAAGGTAGTCTGAAGAGGCACGTTTGGGCGCACCATAATTAAAGGTAACTGATCTACTCTGAGAAAGTTCCTGATAGTGTCTTTCCTCTCACCATGCTGGAAAAGTTCCTGATAGTGTCTTTCCTCTCACCATGCTGGAAAAGTTCCTGATAGTGTCTTTCCTCTCACCATGCTGGAAAAGTTCCTGATAGTGTCTCTCTTCTCACCATGCTGGAAACCAAGAAACACACTGTCCATGGCTCCACCTTCCTTCCTCCCTGTGTTGGTAATAGCTCCTGTCTCTCTTGCTGTAGTGGTTGATGTAGACTCACCTTGAGCCACATCATCACCTCTTAAGAAGTGTATTTCTTTTACTGACAGATTTCATGTGGCATGTTGAGGAAACATCCTTAAACACACTGACGCTTTTGCCAATAAACAAAAGCTGTGTGTTTGTTGCAGTGAGTCTCCTCAGCTAACTCAACTGAAATATGTCTATAATATTAGAAATATGCTGAGGTGATTGTGTCTAGTAATGCAAGGTTTATGATCTCTCCATAAATTGGTAACACTTTATCTAGTAGAAGAAATGTTGCTCAGGTCTCTGTTCTCCACACTATAGAAACATTGACTTGTTTTTGCAGCACATGTGTAATGTAGTTTTTGTATTGTGGTTTATTATTTTTCCAGAAAAAAGTGACGCCTTCAACAACTGTGGCCACCCACTCAGGGGAGTCCCCAAGAGGGGCGGGATGCCAGAACTATACCTACATAGTGATGGATCCAACTACATGTTTGGTCTCTGAATTTTATTTATTACTGACAAGATTAAGTACCTCAGATTTATGTATAATCTTGCCAATTACAACCATTCACCCATGTTCCTTTGGAATATCTTGGCTGTCATTTATAAATTGTAATAAGACAAGGGAAAGCAAGCCAAACCTATGCAGCTGCTTGTTTATCCTTTCACTGAAGTCCAGCACTTCCTCCTCCCGCCAAACAGTGAACAGTCCGCAGCACACCACAGCTGGGATGAAGTCTTCAACAAAGTCCAGCGATATTAAACTTCCTTCCATCCAACACGTAGGAGCAGGATAGTATCTGGCTCATGCACTGAAAAGCACTCTGATTGATTTAATGATTAACACAAACACATGCATCCTAAACTCTGGCCACATCGAAAAAATAATTGGAGGAAGGAGTGGTTTGTACTTGTTGTGAAGCAAAGTTAGAGTCACTAAGTGACCTTTTCAAACCTGACAAAAAAAGGACTTTAAGAGCAGACAAATGCTTTTTCTTAAGATCTGAAAGGGTGTTGTGGTTTGCATGATGATGAAAGTGACATGAAATTTGACGCATTTGAAGTTTACAGATTCTCAAACAAGTATGCTGAGGTTCTGATGTAGAGAAGCATTTATTTCTAGTGTTAGAAACAAGAGTGGAGTGTACTGCTGAGACCTCACCCAGATTATGCAGTTCAGTTTTGGTCCTTTTACTAAATCATCACTGAGAATAATGACCAAAAGGATCCAAGGGGTTAGCAACTCTTCATACATCATCGTGTATGCTGCTCAATGATTCAACTGAAGTATTGAAATAGATTATGGGGATTGATTGATTGATTGATTGATACTGATAAAAGATAGTAGGAGTCATAGCATTGGGGACCGGCTGGATAAATTCAGGTTTGGGAAGCAGACAGGTTCAGGAACAAGGCAGTGGATGTGTGAAACAAATCAAGCCAATGTTGTTGAAGCATAAAATAAAGAAGCAGGTCAAAGGAAAGATGGGGAAGATGATGATAAATACCTGATTCACAGAATCCATTATTTATGGGTTGAATTGTCCCTTTTGGATCCCCTTATAAAGAATCTTTGTGTATCTTCGTGTTGAAGAAGGATGTATAAATGCTTTGGAGGATCATTTTTTATTGAGTAAGTTTTTATGACAACAGGACCAAATGGTGAGTTGGGTGTGTACACCAACGATGGTAATTTTTTCTAAATGGTCATCAGGAGACCACCTGACTAAAACTCCCCTGGTCAGTAATAACAGGAGATTGTGTAGCGTTTCATCCAGTTTGGAATGGAGCACGTCACATGGGAAGTAGAGTTCTGAAGGAAAGTATCTCCTGGTGAGTGACACTTTAAGAACAGGTTTAACCATAGTGATGTAGAGGGAGCCAGTAATATGGCAGCAGGCAGGCTAGGGCCAGTACAGGGACTAGTGAGTAAGTCAGCCACGTTGGCAGATGGCGGCAGCGGCGGCGGCAGTGCTCGGGGACACTCAGCAGAAGGAGCAACAGAGGAGGAAGACGGTTCGACTCTGTGAAATTCCAAGTGCCGAGAACAGCAACGTCAAGACCATAGGACTGTTGGCAGAAGGGGAGAGCCTACCCAGACCCACCCCTGCTGCCCCCTCCACCCCTCGCCTCCACTACTGCCCTTACTGTGCCTTCACCACCGCCATCACCACCCAGCTGAGTGAACACCTTCGCATCCACACCCAGGAGAAGCCGCTCCCATGCCCCCACTGTGACTTCACGGCGGTACAGGTGGAGAGCATCCGTGCCCACATCCGCACCCACACAGGGGAGAAGCCCTTCGCCTGCGCCCACTGCCCCTACCGCTCCACCCAGAAGGGCAACATGAAGAGGCACATCATCAAGCACCACTTTGTTGTTGCTTTTTCCAAGTGATGCAGAGTGGCTTGGCATCTCTGTGCAGGTAATGACGGTGATGATATTCCTGACAAATATAATTATTGCTATGATATATACATCTTTGTTTACCTAAAAATATTTTACCACCATCAATGTTAAGGTCATCACAAGGAAGAAGTCTGGCCTGAGATGTGGCATGTAGATGTAAAGGTAAGTCAGTTTTATTAGTGTTAAGAGGGCATGAACTTGTCTAACATTGGTAAAATAAACTTTATATAATTTTATTGCATCTCCACTTTCATATATTGGTAGTGCCTTCTCTTATCCTCCTCACATTACTTGATAATGTTCATTTCTACTTGTTTATCTTCCTCACATCACTTGATAATGTTCATTTTTGTTTACCTTTCCATATCACTTGATAATGTCTCATTTTATTTGTTTAGTCACTCATAAGTCCAATCCATTTGCATTTCTAATCATCTTGAGTTTCCAGGGATTTTATCCTTTCAGGGTTCTGTGTCCCTGCCCATGGCTGGCAGCCAGCCCAATCCCTGATGTGGATTGGTTGGGACAACGCTGTGTATTGGGAGAGTGACCACTTGCTGCTCTAATGCAATCTTGCCTCTATTCTGTTCACTGCATCCTACCCAGTGCTTCTGCCTGAAGACAAGCTCACCACCCATGGAAAAAAATTATAGTATTTGAAATTCCAGCAGCTTGTGTTGAGGCAAGAGTGCTTGGTAGGAGGCAGTGAGCAGGAGCAGCATAGAGGCAAGATGATGTCTAGGGAGTGGGTGGTCAAACTTTCCCTTTCAGTACAGCTTTGGGTTGGGACGGACTTTCAACTCCAACCCCGTGAAACTTGACTTGCTCTAATAAAGCAAGACAAGTGGAAGGGCCAGGTTCAAGGCTCCAGTTGCAACCCAAACCCAATGCTGGTGGAAGGCCTGACCATGCAGTGGGCTCCCGCGATGCATCTGCACCGGAGGAGCATGACACCTCTGGCAGAGCACAGACCCTGGGGCCATTGCATCCAAAGCCCATCTGTTTTGGGAATGGCAGGAGTGGTGCAGAAGCAGCACTTGCCTGTGGAACATGTAGTAGAACTTGGAGATGAGGAGGCCTGGAGTGGCAAGATCAGTAGTGGGGGATAAACCTACTTCTGGCCCAGCATGATCAATAGTACACATCTTTGTGGGGTAGTTATAGGCATCTCCAGGCCAGCCAACTGCAGCCAGTCATTCTTAGAGTTACTCCAGTTGGTAAACACATAATGTGAGTGAGGCTGAGGCACACCTCGGACTTCATGTCTCTTAGTTCAGTGTACACTTCTTTTGAGATCTTTTAAAACTGAAGAGTTGTTCTATGCCAAACCCAACTCTGTATTCTCTTCAAGGTGTATACTCCCCCTCCCCCACCCCCCCAAAAAAAAAAAATCCTACATTATTATGAATTTATAAGTAGGAACTGACAACTGAGATGAATTAATCCTTAAACTTAAAGTAACCTATGGAGACTTTCAAATCACTCAGCAGTATATATATATATATATATATATATATATATATATATATATATATATATATATATATATATATATATATATATATATATATATATATATATATATATATATATATATATATATATATATATGCGTGCAGTGGCAGTATCGTAACCAATGAGGTTCATCCGAGGTGCGTCTTTGCTGCCTATGCGCAGAGCTCCCTTGTTTGGGGTATTGGGAAAGGAGCAATACGGCTACCCTCTGACTGGGAAGGTAGCCTACCCCATCCTCACCTTCACGTGGTGCGCACCGTTAGTATACCCTGCGGGGTAGAACCAACGGGGAGGGGGGCAGTGACCATCAACTGCTTTGTCTTAATCCTTTTAGCCTTGACAAGGAGCAAGTCTCCATAACACCACATTGGACTGGCCACCCATTGGTGACCTCTAATACCTTTATCGAGTTTTTAGAGGCAGGAGTGATGGCCAGAGGGCAGCAGAAAAGAAAGGAATGTATGAGACTGGTGTCTATTAATGTGAATGGTTTAGGTGGTGAGGAAAAGAGGAGAGTGATGATTGAAAATTTTGTAAATGGTAGAGTGGATGTGTTGGGAGTGAGTGAAACACATATTCGAGGAACTGGTGTGAGTGATGGTAGAGAGGGTATGTGGGAGGGTGTGCCTGGGGGGGTTGTATGGACGGGGATAGATGAGAAGTATAGAGGCAGGAGTAAGGAAGGATGTGCTATTGTGATGTCTGAAAGAGTGTGGAATGGTGTGACTGATTATGGTTGGAAGGGATCAAGAATTGTGTGGGTGAAAGGAAAAGTAGGTTTAGAAAAGTATGCATGGGTTTGTATTTATGCACGAGTAAATGTGAAAAGTAAAAAAGGACTGAGAGAAAGGGAAGTTTTTTGGGAGGAAGTGAATGTATGTTTGAAGAGTTTTGAGAAAGAAAGGAAACTTATTATGATGGGAGATATGAATGCTAAAGTGGGTGATGAATGTGTGATGGATGTGGTGGGAAAATGGGGGATACCTGGGAAGAATGAAAATGGAGAGTGCCTGGTGGATGTCTGTGCTGAGAGGGGAATGTTCCTAGCGAACACCTTCTTTCAGCACAAGAATATCCACCGATACACATGGAGGAGGGGAGAAGATAATGAGCAAAAAGGATTGATTGATTATGTGGCAGTAGATGAAAGGCTTAGAAAAGAAATTTGTGATGCAAAGGTAGTAAGAGGAATGTTCGATGGATCTGACCATCTTGCAGTGCTGGCAAAGTTAAAGATGAAAGAAAAGTGGGTGTTTGAAAAGAAAGGTGAAGTAAAAAAGGAAATACTGAAGATAGAAAAGTTACAGGAAAAAGAAATAAAAGATGAGTATAACCGTGAAATGGCAGAGGCCTTAAGTGAAAAATGGGAGTGTAAAAGATAATACAAATATTGAAATTTTTTTTGGAACATTTAAAGAAATAATGGTAACTACAACAAAAAAGTGTTAGGGATGAAAGTGGTGAGAGATGGAAAAAGAAAAGGAAATTCATGGTGGCCAGAAGAGATAAGGAGGATAGTAAAAGAGAAAAGGGAACTTTTTAAGGAAACTCAAGAAAGAAATGTGTCTGAACAAGTAAAAAGGGAAAGGAAAAATAAATATAGAGAATGCAAAATGAAATTAAAACAAGCAATGAAAGAAAGTAAGAAGAGTTGATGAAGACTTTGGAAAAAGACTAAGTGAAAAATATAAAGGGAACAGGAAATCATATTGGAAAGAAGTAAAAAACGAAAGAAATGCAGAAAATATCTCCCCAAGTAAAATAAATGAAGTTATGGATGAGAATGGAAAGATGTTGAAAGATGGGGAAGCTGTGAAAGAGATGGAGAGAATATTTCAAAAACTTAATGAATTTTGATGATGGACGTCCAGCAGCTGTAACAGCAGCAGTTTTGAGTAGAGGTAGAGGAGGAGTATATAAAGAAAGAAGTATAACATATGAAGAAGTAAATCAGGCAATAAAGATTAAAAAATGGAAAGGCAGCAGGAATTGATGGAATCACAGCAGAAATGTTGAAGTGTGGAGATGAAATGAAATGGATGGTCAAGATATGTGAAGTAGCATGGGAGGGGGGGGGGTGCCAGCAGACTGGATGAAAGCCATCATTGTCCCAGTTTACAAGGGGAAGGGCAAGAGAGGGGAACATGGGAGCTGTAAGTCTCCAGAGTATACCCGGAAAGGTATATGGAAAAGTCATAATAGAGAGGGTGCAAAGACTTACAGAAGAGAAAATCAGTGAAGAGCAAGGAGGCTTCAGGAAGGGAAGGGGATGTGTGGATCAGATATTTGCCTTCAGGATGGTGGTAGAAAAAATAAAAGCAAAAGGAAAGAAACTTTACGCTGCCTTCGTGGATTTGGAAAAAGCTTATGACAGAGTCGATTGGATTGCATTGTGGGATGTTTTAAAGATTTATGGTGTGGGAGGAAAACTGCTTAGTGCAATAAAGTCTTTCTATGAGGATGCATCTGCATGTGTCAAAATTACTGGAGAAACAAGTGAACATTTTGAAATAAAAGTGGGCTTAAGACAAGGGTGCATCATGTCACCATGGTTATTCAATATTTATATGGATGGTGTCATTAGAGAAATGAAGGGCAAAGTTGGAGAAGTTGGAGTAAGACTGTTCGATGAGGGAAGGAAGTGGGTACTGAATTCGATACTGTTTGCTGATGACACAGTGCTCATTGCAGAAAATGAAAGTGACCTACAAAATTTGGTCAGTGTTTTTGATAGTGTCTGTAATAGGAGAAAGCTGAAAGTAAATGTCAACAAAAGTTAAGTGATGGTTTGTGAGCGAAGTAGAAGTGAGGTTGTAGATTTTGTATGCCCATATAGAGTGGGAATTGAATGTGAAAAAGAACGCAAAATAATTTTGAATGGTGAAGAAATGGAGGAGGTCAATGAGTTTAAGTACCTTGGATCAGTTATGTGTAAGCATGGTGGTATGAAGGGAGAGATAAGAGAAAGGGCATTGCAAGGAAGAAGGGTGGTAGGGTCTTTGGGACGAATCATGAATGGCAGAAGTGTGAGCATGGAGGTAAAGGGGGATTTGAGAAATACAATAATAGTACCAACCCTCACATATGCAAGTGAAATGTGGGCCTGGAATGAAAGTCAGAGGTCTAGAGTGCAGGCAGTGGAAATGAGTTGTTTGAGGAGTGCTTGTGGTGTGAGTAGAATGGATGGAATGAGTAATGAAAGTGTGTACGAGCATTTTGGAATGTGTCACAGGGGTGAAGGGAAGACGTGTGGAGTGGTGGAAGAAGTGAAGCGACAGACCTTTATATATAATATAAATATATATATACATATATATATATATATATATATATATATATATATATATATATATATATATATATATATATATATATATATATATATATATATATATATATATATATATATATATATATATATATATATATATATATATATATATATATATATATATATATATATATATATATATATATATATATATATATATATATATATATATATATATATATATATATATATATATATATATATATATATATATAGCTAGCTAGCTATTTAGCTTGTAGCATGAACAAGTAGCTGGATCCTGCTGGGAGGTACATGGGATAAATAGGGGACTTGCATGGAGACTAGATCGGGGGACCCATGGGAATGGCATCGTAAGGTGGTTGAGGCAAACTCCCCTTGATTGACTGATCTTGTGCCAGGGTTGGCAATGATTAAATCAAATTGATTAAATCATTGATTTTTTTACTAAAAAAATCATTTTTTATTTCTTTATTTGTTATCACTCAGCAGTATATATATATATATATATATATATATATATATATATATATATATATATATATATATATATATATATATATATATATATATATATATATATATATATATATATATAATTAAAAAAAATCACCAACCCTGTCTTGTGCCCTTTGCATATGATGCGTGTTGGCTTGATTTTCTCTTCATGTGGGTAAAGACAGAGGAACATTGAAAATATCTTTATTACAAGGGCTGAGTTACCACTTGTAACACAGTACATGACATCACAGAAATATTGTACTCTATTATGAATTAAATTAAAAGTTTTCATACAACAAAAAGGAAAAAAAATGAATTATTCTAGAAAACCAACAGCTGATATTCACTTTTCAGGCAACAAAAACTTGAGCTCTTGTGCTGTCAAACTTAGGCTTTAGAAGCAAACCCAATAACACCTTATATCCTACAAAATAAATTAAACTAACTAAAATTTACATTTTCAGTATTCACACATAAAAGATATTAAAATCCAGAAACACCTCATCTCTGGCGTCATTTAGGATCAAGTGACCAGTGAAACACTTCCGCTACACAAGCACACACACAATTGACACTTTACACATTGGCCACACGCCCAGTGCTGTCACCTCACACAGTGGCACACGTCTGCTCATACCAGACTGCTGGAGTACACAATCCAAAGGGAGAGGGAGGGCATGGATAAGCAATGTGACATTTGGATAGGTAAGAAGTTATGAATGAAAAGAAAAAGTATCCTGACATCATTACAAAGGGCATGAGGATATTTCTAGTTAATTTAATATGGGAAATGGAGGATAAAGTAAAGGGGCAACTATAAAATATCACCACAAGGTGTAAATAATTAGCCTAATGTCCTGGACGTCACTTTGGTACGGCCAGGAGGACAGTGTGTTGGCCGCCGGCCTGTGCTGCCACCACTGCCCGCTCAGCCAGCTGCTTGCCTCCCAAGGGCACCGGCACCAACTGGTCCTCTTCATCTCCTTGGGCCAGCTGGTTGTTGGTGCCCATGCCAAAGCCAAACACCTGACCTGAAGAAGAGAGAACTGTGTTAGGCGGGTATTTCACGGGAATGATTTTAGTTGAGCATCCATAAGCAAATGCTGACAGATGGGACTCTGCTCATGGATCATAGGGGGTACTAGAGCAGACCAGGCTGGAGCTATTTTATGCTTCTCAGGCAGCCTGTTCACATTATCCTGGGCGCCTCACTTCACCCTGATTCGCTGGCTGGTTCTTATGCTTCTCCCACCTCAATGACGTCATCAGCCTCAAACTTGCTCACTCCTCTCTCTTTACTTTTTCACACTACTTTGAATTTTTATATGTAGCTTCATAGATAGTTTATTTATAGTAGTTTATAGATAGCTCTCACTCAATCTCCTCTCTCTCTCTTATACTACTTTGAATATTTATAGGTAGGGACTTTGCACACATCTTATTTATTCCAAGTTGGGTTCTGATTAAGTCTTTACAATCAAATGTTTTCGATCCTCAATACTACTCATGCCTACTTGTTATTCATTCACCTTCTGCCTTCTCTGTCTTTAAAACTGTTTAACATTACATTTAAACCTCCAACTGTATTTGTATCAACTGAGCATCTCTTAAATTCACCTCATTCATCCAGGTGAGGTGAGGAAGGGTGAGGTGTATCTATATCTATCTATCTATCTATCTATCTATCTATATCTATATATATATACTGATCATAAATGCATTGATATATATTATATAATGGTTTGCGTGAGTGATGATTTTTCTCATTAATTCACTTAGAGGGGCCTTGAAGAAACATGGTCCCTGCAGCTATTGGGTTAAAGGCCCCTCTAAGCAAATTAATGAGAAAAAATCACTCATGGAAATCATTATATAATAGATATCAACACATTCGTTTTCAATTTTTGCATCCTCTATTTTTGGGGATATATGTTAAGCCAAAAATTTGGCCTATCACTGGTACCGGCTTAATGATGAAAAACAACATTCAACTTATTCTTTTCTTTTTGGTTAGTAATCGATAGGGACATACACCAAGGGGCGCGTCACCTCATCCACCCTACAATGCCAAATCCGAGGGTACCTCCAAGCAAACCCCCATCCCCATCCTAAGTACCTCAAAGCAGGAGCCATCAACTTGCTCTAGGCATTCCCTGGGCATCCTCTACTCAGGGTTATATCTCTTACAGACATAGATAGCCTGATGGGCGGGGTCAACTTCTGGGTAACATGCCACATGCCCATAGAGCCAGGGTTGACATTCATGAACTATGCTGGTAATAGGTCTCAATTCAGTCTCGAGTAATCGCCAGTTTGACAAAGTTATTCCAGAGATATCCAATTATTCTTTGTAGACACTTTACCAAAGACATCAGTCTCTCCGAGTCACAATTCAGTGTCCATGTTTCACAGCCATAGAGTTAGGGAAAGACCACAAGCGCTTTGTTCTTTTACAAAGGTATCAACACCATATACACATGTTGAGTGAGTAAAAAATGCCAAAGGCAAAGCCAATCCACAATAAGACATTGATGAGACCCACCGTTGTTCTGCATATACCACAAAGGAATGTGAAATTTTCCATATCAATGTTCTCACCTCACACATGAACAAACTGTACGGTTTCATCTAGCAAGCCTCCAAACACCTGTACCTTGGTCTTGGTCCAATAGCAGCAACATATCAATAAAAAGAGTATGATCACTGGAATGAAAAGTCTAACTGATAAATTATAGAACAAAAGCAACCGTAAAAAGGTAATTACAAAAGGATCTTGCAAAGAGCAACTTCCAAGACAAAGGTTTCAACAATATGGACTAGTTAGAATGAATAGTAAGTTCCTACAATAACTTTTGGATGCTTTCAAATAATTGATACTCAACTGGAAAGAACTTCCTGGGTGTAATTTCAACGGCATCTGTTTGCTGCTGTCTTAATAAAAGGCCCTGCTAGTGAACAAGGATACATGTATAAAGGGAGCATTGGCACTGTCACGCCATATCTTTCACCCAGTTTTCCTATTTGTAGCCCTTCTATCACTATGATTCGTGAAATAAGAATATATTTAATTGACATGGTAATATAAAGCATCACAAAGGAGTAAATGAGGTGTCTGGGGTGATGATTATTCCAAGGTTTGCACACTGCGGCCACGTCACAGTAGCCGCCACATGCAAGCCTCAGAATAATCACATCGAATACCTCACTAAGTCTTCTCAGGAGTTTCATATTACCCACATCAGTTCAGTATTGATGCTGTAAATCTTGTTTGGGGCTCTACATTTTTAAATTCATACACTATCTCATTGCATATGTGTGTGATTAGTATAGGATTCTTTTATGATTTCCTGAAGAAAAAAAATAAATACTCCAGCAGTTAGATTACGAAAGTGACGCTATATAATGATATAAGCACAACTGAAGAAATAAATGGATCACCACCAAGCCATGCTCCAGCCATTACCCACCTCCCTCCACCACGACGAGCGAGACGCACTCCCCGGCCGAGACGCTGGTGGCCTTGTGACTCTCGAGGGTGGGGATGGGCGTGGGCTTCACCTTGTCCTCCTTTAGATCCCCGAGACCCAGCCGCCCATACTCCCGTCGGCCCATGCAGTGAGCCACCCCATCCTCCGTCAGCGCCAGGCTTTGGGGGCAAGACAGATTAAGCATTTTTTATATTGATGGTAAGAGACACAGGGGTAAAAAAAATTAGTAACACATTGCTCTGAAAAAAAATGCTGAAAAATACTAAACACATACATAGCTCCCCCTCAGAAATAAGAGTACTAAAAATGTTAAAAACAAAACATGGGAGATGAAAGAGACATGTATTAGTGGAAGGAATAGCTTGACGATCTTTTTATATTTTCTAACAAGCAGATCGGTAAGAAAGGTGTGCCATCAGGAATACTAAAGACTTTTAAATACATAACTGAAGAATTATTTGCATATGGAGTAGAACATCAAATTTTGTGCTGCTTAACTACTTCCACAAAAACATGCAAAAAAACTTAATCTGAGAAAATTGAGGCATCGATCCTACGAGAAAAGGTTAACTGGTTTCGAGCTCATCTGAAATCTAGTCCAGTGTTCACTATAGTCAAACCAGAGTGGTGAGTCCATTGTGGTGTTGGCTCCCGCTGGTCCTTTCCTCCCCTCTGCTCTGCCACACAGTCCCAACACCTACTTTTTCCTCTTATATGTTACCTATTGCTAACATATGAGAGGAAGAGAAAGGTGTTGGGACTGTGTGGAAGAGCGGCTGGGAGGAAAGGACCAGCGGGAGCCAGCGCCACAATGGACTCGCCAATTTGATTTCACTATAGTTCACAGAGAAAGCTGCATTTCTCAACACCCACTGTCATAACCAGGTTTGCCTATAGCCTTCCTAGCCTTATTTAGAGGGAGCCATACCTCACCTCCTTTAGTCACTTCTTACAAGGGTGGAGTTAGCAGATGTACATGTCTCCAGATAAGAATGAATCCACTTCAGACAAACACTAATGAGGGAAGAAAGTGCTGAGGTGAAGATAATAAATTAAGAGTGAGAGAGAGAGATGACTGGAGTGGGAGAATACTATAGTCTTCCAAATATGTCGAGGCCAGTCTGGCATAGGCTTCTGTGGGTCCTTTCCTCCCCTATGCTCTGCCACAGTCCCAACACCTATCTCTTCCTCTCATATGTAAGCTATAGGTAACATATGAAAGGAAAAAATAGGTGTTGGGACTGTGTGGCAGAACAGAGGGGAGAAATGGGCCCACGGGAGCCAACCCCAAAACGGAGTCGACAATTTGGTTTCACTACAAGAGATGGAGAATACAGAAAACAGAACTATAATGACAAGAGCAAGAGAGAGGTCATAAAATCACTTGTAGCCTGATAGAGACTGAGTCCGAGAAAGGAAAAAATGAGGAGAGTAAGAGACCAATGGAGAACTAAGAGAAAATGATATTCAGGTAAGTAGACAAAAATGGAAAGGTAAGAAAAAGGAATGCTTAAGATGAGTAAAGAAACAAACATGGATTTAGTATGAGGATGGAGAAGCTCAGATAAGTAGATGACGATGTAGGATAACGTGAAAATACCGAAACTCCAGATATGTAGACAGGAAATGGAGAGGCATGTAAAAAAATATATAGAGACTGAGTAATACTATGTGAAAATGAAGTTAAGAGAAGATGGCGCCACTATAAACACTTGCCTGCGCCAATACGGGCTGGGGTCGACTACTATCCAAGCCCCTCAAGCAAGCCTACAGGCGCTATAGAAAAAAAAAAAAAAAAGTGTGGATAATGATGGAAATTTCAAATACACAGAGACAAGAGATGGAGAACTATGAGAAGATGAAGAACCCCTGACAGGTAAATTGTTTGAGAACAGGAAAAACAGGTAAGTAAAGAAACTGAAGGAGCAGTAATATAAGAAAAAACAAAAAGGTCGAAAATTATCAGATGACAAAAGATGAAGTGGTACAAGAAAGAAAGGATGAGATAAATAAGAAGACAAGAGATGGAGGGATATGAGGAAGAGAGGTTGAGGTAAGCAAAGAAAGAGATATGGAAAGGATGATTGAGAGAAGAAGACGAGAAATCGAGAATAGAAGGTTGAGATGACACGAGACAGAGAATGGAAAGTTTAACCCGGTAGCAGCAGGGATCATGTTTCTTTATGGTACCTCCAAGCAAGAAAAATTTTTAAAAAATCAACCCTCACACAAACCATTTCATAATATATATCAAAGCATTTGTGATCAGATTATGTATCATCTATTTTGGGGGTTTATATCATGGCACAAATTTGGCCCGTCGCTGCTACACGGTAAAGCCACAAATTTGGCCCATCGCTGCTACTGGGTTAAGTTAGTTAGAATACATGTAGAGCAGTGATATGAAATAGACCGTTTAATAGGTAAAAGGAAAAGAGATGGAGTGGTAGGAGAAAGGGTTGAGATACGTGGAGAAAAGAATGGAGAAAGGGAGGTTGAGATAGTTAAGAAGACAACAGATGAAATAATATGAAATAGGAAGGTTGATAATTAACAAGCGATGCAGTAATATGAAAAAGGAAAGTTGAGATAAAGGGCCGTATTACAAGTCCAATCTGACAAGTTTCAGGTCCCTACAAAGGTCAGTTTAGGGGCCATATTACAAGTCCAATCTGACAAGTTTCAGGTCCCTACAAAGGTCGGTTTAGGGCCGACAAATCAATCCGACAAGTTTCAGGTCCCTACAAAGGTCGGTTTAGGGGCTGTATTACAAGTCCAATCCGACAAGTTTCAGGTCCCTACAAAGGTCGGTTTAGGGGCCGTATTAAAGTCCAATCCGACAAGTTTCAGCTCCCTACAAAGGTCAGTTCAAGGGCCATATTACAAGTCCAATCTGACAAGTTTCAGGTCCCTACAAAGGTCGGTTTAGGGGCCGTATTACAAGTCCAATCCGACAAGTTTCAGGTCCCTACAAAGGTCGGTTTAGGGGCCGTATTACAAGTCCAATCCGACAAGTTTCAGGTCCCTACAAAGGTCGGTTTAGGGGCCGTATTACAAGTCCAATCCGACAAGTTTCAGGTCCCTACAAAGGTCGGTTTAGGGGCCGTATTACAAGTCCAATCTGACAAGTTTCAGGTCCCTACAAAGGTCGGTTTAGGGGCCGTATTACAAGTCCAATCCGACAAGTTTCAGGTTCCTACAAAGGTCGGTTTAGGGGCTATATTACAAGTCCAATCCGACAAGTTTCAGGTCCCTACAAAGGTCGGTTTAGGGGCCATATTACAAGTCCAATCCGACAAGTTTCAGGTCCCTACAAAGGTCGGTTTAGGGGCCGTATTACAAGTCCAATCCGACAAGTTTCAGGTCCCTACAAAGGTCGGTTTAGGGGCTGTATTACAAGTCCAATCCGACAAGTTTCAGGTCCCTACAAAGGTCGGTTTAGGGTCCATAATACAAGTCCAATCCGACAAGTTTCAGGTCCCTACAAAGGTCAGTTTAGGGGTGGTATTACAAGTCCAATCCGACAAGTTTCAGGTCCCTACAAAGGTCGGTTTAGGGGCCATATTACAAGTCCAATCCGACAAGTTTCAGGTCCCTACAAAGTTATTCATCCCGAACTATGTAGGGACCCGAAACTTCTTGGATTGGACTTGTAGTATGGCCCCTAAACCATCCTATGTAGGGACACGAAACTTCTTGGATTGGACTTGTAGAATGGCCCCTAAACCGACCTTTGTAGAGACCCGAAACTTCTCGGGTTTGACTTGTAACCTATGTTCAAATTTAGCAGGAACATTCAGGAAAGCCAAGAACGTGCAATGCTTCTCCCCACCTGTGATGCTGTCCCCCTGAGATCTGCTTCCAGGTCTTCCCGGCAAAGTTCTTGAGTAGCACCGGCTGGAATTTCAGGTTGCTGTCCTCATCCCCTGCAAAAAATGGCTACAATGAACATTCGACTACACTGGTTTAGTTTCTACACTTTCAAAGTTTCAATATCTGTAAAGAGGTTATATGCTTGAAAATTTTTACACATTACTTATTACTAGTCCTCATAGCAGAAAAAAAACATCATAAGGAAACTGAGGTATAAAATGAGTTAAAAAGTAGGATAAACAATATTTTGATGGTATTTCATTATGATGGACAGTGAATGCCTTAAAAACCTCAGATTCACAGATGAAATAGTCTTGCTGAGTCTGAGGAAAACTTGCAAAGAATGACCAAGGAACTAAACAGTCTGAAAGGAGCTCTTTAAATGTGTGAAGGAAACAAAAGGTATGTTCAATAATCAGTGGGCAGGACATCAAATAATGACCAGAAATAAAACACTTGAGAGTAAAGGAATATACACATCTAGGACAAATAATGAGTGCAAATTCAACCCTTGAAGAATAAATGAAGAGAATAGGAATGGAATGGAATGCTTTTGGAAAACAAAGATACTTCATGAATGGCAACTCTCATGACTGGCCACTCTTCCTGAGGAGCAAAGTGTACAATCAATGCATCTTGAGTCTTAACATATGGTTCAGAATCTTGGCGCCTCACAACTTTCCCAGCTTGACTCTTGACTTACACTGAGAGACAAACAAGCACAGTTGACAGGCAACCTTGTCACATTCCAACTGGCAGACAACTCACCCATCTGGTTGTAGTTATTGAGGCCAAACCCATATATGTCGCCGGTGTCCTTGGCCCGAACGAAGGTGGCCAAGCCGCCGGCCCACACCTCATCAAACGCCACAGCCTTGCGCCTCCTGTACACTTTGAGGGGCTGGGGCTCGAGCAGAGACTCTGAGGAGAAAGGTCAAAGTTAGAAGGTTGCTAAAATTATGCTTTATCATTTATATTTAGCTGTACAGCCTCATTTTAAAGCTGGTTGATAAATAAATACATGAATAAACATAAAGAAAATTATCTGAGAAACTGTAAGCCTAAGTGTCTGAATCAGCCTGGTCCATGTCACACACACACTCAGGTACTTTATCATACATGAGTGTAATAGTTACAGGTATCATAAATATACTGATATCAGCAATTTCATATTTATCATATATTTCATTAAATCCATATTTGTTAAGTGTTTGGCAAACATGGCCATGGGTACTCAGAATAGTACTTTCTCGGGTTTTAAAGTGTGAGTGTTCCTGGGTCTTTTCTTGTGGGTGGCTAAAGTATTGCAACTGAAGGACATGACAACCCAGTAGCAGCGGGGATCATGTTTCTTAATGGTCCCTCCAAGTGAGAAAAAATCACCCCTCACACAAACCATTTCATAATATATATCAAAGCATTTGTGATCAGATTATATATCATCTATTTTGGGGGGTTTATATCATGGCACAAATGTGGCCCGTCGCTGCTACCGGGTTAAGCACAAAGGTAAGTCTAGAGCAAGTTACCAGCTTGACAAGTGGTCAGGATGAATGGGAGAGTTGTTAGTCTGTAAGGGAGGAACCTATGTGTCTGTGTGTGCCAAACAACGATATCAGTGATTTACAAAGTTACAAACACATTCATTCAGGGAACACAAGGAAGCATTGCAAGGTAATGGTTCATCTGTGACTTTTTTGTTGTTGTTGTTGCTGTTGTTGTGAAGGGGGCAGTAATATTGGTGGATCCCTACTGACATCCTGTATCTGAATCCTGCACCCACATACTCTCTTCACAAAGTTATCCTCATTCATTCTACCATGAACTTCTTTTGCTGAGATTCTTACTTTTAAAAATCAATCGGAATCTTAAGACAAAAAATCTTACTGAAAAATATGCATGGTCACAAAAGCAAGTCATACACATAATAGGAATGCAACCAGCAAATCAAATGTCACAGGAATATGAAATAGCCCTGTGTAAAAGGTAATCTTTTGTGTCCTGCATGTGGGGCTATCTGTTTGTGGCATCCAAACACTCACGTATTCCATTTCTGTTTCTGGAGGTCCTCGTGGCAAACACCTCCGCAATCCTCCCCAGCTGGCCAGACTCTCCGCAGCCGAAGGTGAACACCCGGCCATCCTGGGCAAGCAGCGCCAGGTGGTTGTTCCCTGAGGACACCTTGATGATGGGCACATCCGCCAACACCTGCTGTGGAGTCCTGTGTCCATTGCCTTCCGTCAGCAGACCCAGCGGACCGTTGTTGTCCTGTCCAGAGAAGACTGATGGATTAGAATAGCAGGTGCTATGGAAATACATATACAAATAAAAGATTAAAAAAGGCTCATGTAACTAACTGGCATCTTAAAGACTTGTTATTTCCCTCATTGTCCTTATGTTTATAAATTAAGATGACAAACAAGTGCACCTCCAGCAGAAATGGTTTTACTTTTACTGTTCCAGCAAAAGTCTGTACAGGTAATCAGGTTTACAGCAACAGTAAGTGTCTTTACACACACACACACACACACACACACACACACACACACACGTCTGCAATATGAGACTAGATTGGAGGAACTGGGCTTACCAACATTGGAAGAAAGAAAAGAGGAGACCTGATAGTACTGTACAGGAATACATGTGGAATGGGCGTGTTGGATAGAAATGATTTCATCAAGATAGAAGGGAGGCAACTAAGAGGACACCATAAGAAATTGAGGAAGGGGACTTGTTAGAAAGACATAAAGAAGTGGTTTTCCATACAGGAGTGTGGATGCATAGAATGGACTAAACAAAGACATTGTTGAAGCGGGCAGTGTCCATATAATGAAGGAAAAGTTGGACAAATATAGATTGGGAGACAGGACTGTCCGAGCTTGAGCTCAGGCCCTATATACTATAAATAGGTAAACACAAATAGGTAAATTCAAACACACACACACACACACACACACTTCAGAGGTGAACCCAATCAGGCAAAAATTAAGTCTCAATATTGATATCCTCAAGTTATTCATATAATACATATACCTATATCATAAACAAAAAAAATCCCCTCTCTTTTATTACAATGCTTGAGGTAATCAAATATACAATCAAGAGGCAGCAGCAAGCCTCTCCACCCACACGTCCTATACTCACCCTGAAGCATCCCCACACAAACACCTTCCCCTCATCTGTGAGTGCCGCAGTGTGGCAGTCCCCGGTGGAGATCTGTACCACTTTGGCATCCAGCTCCACCACGCCACTAGTGAAGGCATCCTCCTCCGTGGCGGTGTGGCGGCCCAGGGCACCCTCGTCATTACAGCCCCAAGTGTGTATCTGTGGAGGGAAGATAAGACTGCTAGGTACTGGAGGACAGAGGTGATGGTGTTGCTGACTGTGTACATCTGGAGGTTGGGTAAAGCTGCATGTATTGGAGTGCAGAGGTGTTGGTGAGTGTGGGTGTTGACTGTGTACCTGTGGAGGTTGGATAAAGCTGCATGTATTGGAAAGCAGAGGTGTTGGTGAATGTGGGTGTTGCTGGCTGCTGCTGGGTGCTGAGGAAAACAGGTGTGGGCACAGACCCCTTAACCCTCTCCAATGATGTCATACACACAAAATATCCACACCTTTCTTCCTAAACAAACACAATGCATCAGACCCACAAACTACATGTAACAGAAAGCTAACGGGTTCCAATAGTTTAACCCCTTGACTGAGGATTTCCTACAAGAAGACATCACCAAGCTACAGGAATGGAACAAAAAATAGCTGCTACAATTCAATGAAGAAAAAATGTAAAGGTATGCACCATGGGAGGGGATATCCAGCATACCAATACCACATGGGAAACACTCCACTATCCACCACAGAGGCAGAGAACGACCTGGGAGTGTATGTTACCAGGCTACCAATGAAAGCCAAATTTGTGCCAATCGCAGCAGACGGGTTAATGGGCACCTGGCTTCTCTTCCCACCAAATCTTTCAGTGCAAGATAAGCTTAGGAAGTGAAATACTGAGTGGAAGGAGTAGCCCACATTTCTAAAATTGAGGACAGAGTGCATGCCAATGAGATGAAGTTACACAGGTACAACCAACTTCAAATTTAATGGAATGATTTACCAAATAAAATCATGCATGTCAAAAGTATACACAAGTCTAAGAAATTATGCATAGTGATAAAATATGAAGCATTACAAGCTTGACTCAGTCCTTTAAAAATACTAGCTAGGTAGAATGCACATCTCAAGACATCTCTCACTTCAAAACTGGCCCTCTCTTTTGACCATCCTCTTTCTATTGTACTTTATAGGAGCAGTGCTTAGCGGGCTTTTTGTTTTGTTTCCGGCCTTGAGCTGATTACTATGAAAAATAAATAAATAAACAATAAACAAAAAGGCATAACGGAACAGTGGATTGCATGCTGAGCTAAGAACACAGGCTCTTACCTTTCCATTTTTATCCAAACATACTGTGTGAAGGCCACCAGCAGCTATGGCCACGATGTCCTCCGAGAGATTCACTAAGCCTGGCCGGGTCTTCTCCTGCACATCCGGGCCCAGACCCAGTTGGCCGATATCTCCCATGCCCACCGTCAGCACCACACCGCCCTCAACCTTGGGTGCCTCAAGCTGAACTGTGAGGGTGGACAGATCACAGAAGGCATATATAAGTAGAGATTATGGGGAATACTATGAGGATCTGAAGAGTACAGAGACGGACAAGTTAAAGAGAGAATATGAGAAGGATATATATATAATGGGGAATGAAATCAAATATAAGGTTGGATTGTGGGGGTGAAGGAAGAGATGGAGATGGGATGAGACAAGTAGAAAGATGATGCACTCAAGATCTGATGAATAGAGAAAGACACATCAAAAAGAGAAGTGAAGAATCAAGAGAAGTAGAGATGAGATCAAAGAATGAAAGAGGTGCTACTTAGCAAGGAAATTGATGTCATGTGAGAAATGTAGAAAAATGGCGAAGTGCATGGTGAAGGTAAAGAGGGAAAGGAGAAATATACGGGGAAGATGTAAAAGGGTGGAAATGAGGAACGAAATAATAGAAAATAAAATCGAAACCTGAGGGTAGAGAACATCATGAAGGGACAAGACAAAATGAAAACCTTGGAAACCACCAATAGGAAAATAATGAGAAGGAAGAGGAAAGTGGGATACTGAAATAAGAAACGTGACAGAAATTAAAGGAAAATTATAACAAACAGGTAAAATGTTAACCAGCCAAAGATGAAAGTGACAATTACAAATATAACAAGCCAATAAATAGGTATAAGCATGTATGAGAGGTTTGATATGGGTGTGACAGAGAAATGAGTGGTCAAATGGGTGAAGCGTGATACGATGAGATGGTTCGGAAACGTAATGAGAATCAATTTGTGAAGTGTATAAGGGAAAGACTGAGGAAGGGGATGCCAGGGGAACTATTGGAGTGAGAGTTGGAAGTAGCAGGATTGAGTGTGCTGAAAAGGAGCGCCAGAACAGGAAGAGATGGAGACACTTCTGCAGTGGCCTCCCCCCTGCAAGGAAGGCCCGGTGAGGGAGCAGCGCATCGGGGATATAGATTGATAAGCATAAATATATAACAAGACCAAGACAAGTAGAAAAAAATACTACAAAGGTACAGAATAAACACAATCCTATTTTAACACTAAAGGCATCACTGAAATAATAAATGGAATACAGTGCAAAAATGACCTCAACACCCAACAGAAAACCACAGTGATCATTACGTTTGACTTTCTTGGCCTCGGTGACCGGCTTCTCTGTCTGGGTGCGCTTCCGGCCCCGCCCTCGGCCCGGCTTGGCTGCCACATTGTTGGTTGACAGCCGGTTGTTCACTGCTTGGGACCTTCTCGGCATGGTCTGCGGAAGGGTTGGTATTACTGTTACTGTGATCCATGGAAGGGTTAAGATGAGTGAATGCAGTGTGTGTGTGTGTGTGTGTGTGTGTGTGTGTGTGTGTGTGTGTGTGTGTGTGTGTGTGTGTGTGTGTGTGTGTGTGTGTGCTTGTTGCTACTCCTGTTTCCAAAGATCCCAGCTTAGTAGTATATATAAATAGATAGATTAGATAGAAGAAAGGGCATCAAAGGAAAATAAAAAAAATTGATATAGGCCCAAACTAGGTCCCCCCAATGAGCAGACATGGATAGGATAAATAAGACAGTGACAGTAAAACAAGGAGAATAGAGAAAAAGGGGGAATAAAATGGATAAATAGAGAAGATGGAAGAAGACAATGGGGACAAAATGGAAGAATAGGGATAATAGAAGAGAAAAAAAGGGGATAAAATGGAAGGATAGGGATAATAGAAGAGAAAAAAAGGGGATAAAATGGAAGGATAGGGATAATAGAATAGAAAAAAAGGGGATAAAATGGAAGGATAGGGATAATAGAAGAGAAAAAAAGGGGACAAAATGGAAGGATAGGGATAATAGAATAGAAAAAAAGGGGACAAAATGGAAGGATAGGGATAATAGAATAGAAAAAAAGGGGAAAAAATGGAAGGATAGGGATAATAGAATAGAAAAAAAGGGGATAAAATGGAAGGATAGGGATAATAGAATAGAAAAAAAGGGGACAAAATGGAAGGATAGGGATAATAGAAGAGAAAAAAAGGGGACAAAATGGAAGGATAGGGATAATAGAATAGAAAAAAAGGGGACAAAATGGAAGGATAGGGATAATAGAATAGAAAAAAAGGGGACAAAATGGAAGGATAGGGATAATAGAAGAGAAAAAAGGGGACAAAATGGAAGGATAAGGACATGAAAATGCAAGCTATTTTACAGTGGCAGCGGCATCACCGTCACAGTGGCCAGCACCAGAAGAGGCGACGCGCTTTCGTAAACATTATCCCCTATTTTCAAGAGTAAGAAAAAAAGTCCTTGAATTGGATTTTGAAAGCGTTTCCATGACTGTTGAAGGTTTGTAGAAAAGATATATGAAGAGCTAGTGAGGTTTTATAAGGAAGGTAATGAGATACTGGCACGGTATTAAAACGAATCTTAACTCAGAGGGCTGTACTTCTGTAATAATACTGAAATCTGTAGGTGACACTACACAAGAAATAACAAATTTTAAAAGCCATGTTTCAATTCAGTCCAGGTAAATAGGGTATAGGGAAATATGGGAGTATGGCAGTTGTAAGGCAGAAAATCGAGCTAGAAATCAGGAAAATAAAACAATTGTAGAAAATTACTAAAGGACCGGAGAGTAATTAGGGAATGGACTGAGGTAAATCTTAAGAATAGCGGCTCCTAGCGGGTGCGCATTTAGGGCACGGTGTGGTGGTAATTACAACATTTCTAGCACGTACGACGGGATTTTGACAAGCGGACAGGCAGGTTTATGTCTCTTTACTTTAGGGCTCTTCCCTTTCTTCACCCCGGAGCTCGCAGTCTCATCGTCCATTGACTTAGAAGAAATTGTGAGGCCAGCGTGGAAAAATACACACCTTGTGACATAAACATGGCTGTCCGCTTGTCTAAACCCCGTCGTACGTGCTAGAAATGTTGTAATTACCATCACACTGTGCCCTAAATGCGAACCTGCTAGGAGCCACTATTCTTAAGATTTACCTCAGTCCATTCCCTAATTACTCTCTGGTCCTTTAGTAATTTCCTACAATTTTTTTTTCCTGATTTCTAGCTTGCTTTTCTGCCTTACAACTGCCATACTCCCATATTTCCCTTGCCTTCTCAACCTTCCACAAAATCAGTTTTACACAACAGAAAGTTAATGCAATTCTGGACAAGGTTTCAAAGACCTGGGTAAACAGCTTTCCTGGGAGGGAGGGAAGGAAAAAATCTGAACCTCCACCTCAAATGAAATGGCTGAACAAACACCGGGAAAGAGATAACATGGATATAACTGGCCGGGAGCAAATTCTTTCCTCCCCTCAACCTATGGACTTCCAGGTAACTCTTCCATGTTCTGGGGAGTCTATGAACATCCAGCCTCCATAAATAAGACATACCAGACTTGCCATTGCCCTCCCTGAATCCAATCCCAGGCAAAAAAAATTAAAAAAAAATAATAAATGCAAGTACGTATATATTTCAAAGCCTACACAAACTACGGACTACCAGATAATTCCTCCACGTCCTAGAGAGTATATGAACACCAGCCTCTATAAATAAGACACACCAGACATGTCATTGCCCTCCCTGAATCCAATCCCAGGCAAAAAAAAAAATGCAAGTACTTATGTATTTCAAAGCCTACACAAACTACGGACTACCAGATAATTCCTCCACGTCCTAGAGAGTATATGAACACCAGCCTCCATAAATAAGACACACCAGACATGTCATTGCCCTCCCTGAATCCAATCCCAGGCAAAAAAAAAATGCAAGTACTTATATATTTCAAAGCCTACACAAACTACGGACTACCAGATAATTCCTCCACGTCCTAGAGAGTATATGAACACCAGCCTCTATAAATAAGACACACCAGACATGTCATTGCCCTCCCTGAATCCAATCCCAGGCAAAAAAATAAATAAAAATAAAAAATGCAAGTACGTATATATTTCAAAGCCTACACAAACTACGGACTACCAGATAGTTCCTCCACGTTCTAGAGAGTATATGAACACCAGCCTCTATAAATAAGACTCACCAGACATCTCATTGCCCTCCCTGAATCCAATCCCAGGCAAAAAAATAAATAAAAATAAAAAATGCAAGTACGTATACATTTCAAAGCCTACACAAACTACGGACAACCAGATAGTTCCTCCACGTTCTAGAGAGTATATGAACACCAGCATTCATAAATAAATATCGCCCAGGAAAAAAAAATACCCCAAGAGATTGTTCCCCGCAAAGCTCCATTTCAAAGGCTCACCAACACTTAACCAGACGCTCCAGTGGACTCGTTCCTATCTATATATATGCTCAGGGTCTCCACTCACCTTCCGCGACCCCTCAGTCAGGCCTCCACCACACATGAAACAGGAAATTGAGCGGAGACGAGGAGGAGAGGTGCCCGGGTCGTCGCCGCCTTGCCTCTGCACGTGGTCTTGTTGTGGGGGAGTTTTGGCGCCAAGTTCAAGTGACGGTCGAGTTGCGCCTGATTCTTCTTCTTCTATTTCTTCTTTTTCTTCTTCTTCTTTTTCTTTTCCTTCTTCTTTTTCTTTTTCTTCTTTTCCTTCTTTTTTCTTTTCTTCTTATTTTTCTTTCAATATGAGGTAGGCCAGACGATCGAGTTGGTAGAAATTAATGTGAAGGACGGAGAGAGCAAGTGGCTGGATTGGGGAGGGAGGCGATGTAGAGGAAAGGGTGTGGAAATGAGTAACGAGATAACAATTAAAGAGGAGAGAGGAAGGGAGTAGAGTCAGAGGAGGGGGAGAGATAGATGAAGAGGAGTGGCAGGAGAGAGAGAAGACCGGGAGGAGAGAGACAGGAAGGATCGAGAGACGGAGGAAGGGGGAGACAGAGAGAAGAGAGGAAGAGAGACAAGGGAACAAAGAGGGGAGAGGAAGGGAGTAGAGTCAGAGGAGGGGGAGAGATAGATGAAGAGGAGTGGCAGGAGAGAGAGAAGAGGGAGGAGAGAGCTAGGGGATAAGAAGGGATCGAGAGACGGAGGAAGGGGGAGACAGAGAGAAGAGAGGAAGAGAGACAAGGGAACAAAGAGGGGAGAGGAAGGAAGGTGAGACAGAGGGAGGAGAGTCGAAGAGAGAAGAGGAAACAGAGAGAGGATTGGGGTAGAGACGGAAAGGAAAAGGCGAAATGGGAAGGAGGTGGTAGGGGGATGATTCACAGATAGGTATACCTTTTTTTATTTTCATTTTTATTCATTTTTCACTTATTTATTTCTATTTAGTCCACTTTTTTAACCTTCTGCTTCCGCTTCTATACCTACCGCACTTTCTATCTTCCACTTTATATTCCGTCTTCCACAAATATATTTATATAACTACTTACCTGTTATATATTATTTTTATGAAATATTCAGATTCTTCACTTTTTGTTATCCACTTTAGGGGAGGTACTGCCCCCTCCCTTGTTGTGCTTTCCTTCCTACCATTGTATCTTTTTAATTTCATGGTGCTACCTACACATGTATTAATAGTTGTATAATCACACTCTGTCCTGCCTGGGGGTTGGGATGGCATGTTCCTCCCTTCTCCCTTGTTGTTTACCTGCAACAATAAACTATCAATCAATCTCTCTCTCTCTCTCTCTCTCTCTCTCTCTCTCTCTCTCTCTCTCTCTCTCTCTCTCTCTCTCTCTCTCTCTCTCTCTCTCCACTGTCATCTCAGCCTCACATAACTCTGTATTTGTGTATTTCAATCATGTAAACTTTCTTTGAATATAGTTTTTACATATTCATTCGGTTATTCCATTTTTTTATATCTTTTTAATAGCTCTGAATGACTGCTCCTTCCCCATTGAATTTAACTTCTATTTTTTTCTTTCTTTTATTGATTGATTGATAGTTTATTGTTGCAAGTAAACAACAAAGGAGAAGGGAGGAGCATGCCATCCCAACCCCCAGGCAGTACACATTTAACACCATTTAAATTTCTCTTTACACTAAATATGAGTCTTCTTTTTCTTTTCTAGTTATATTTTTTTCCCTCGAGTCCATATAATTCTTTTTATCCTCTATATTTGCAGTAAAATTTTCTAAGGTTATTTTTCAGATATTAACATGAAGCAAAAGTGATTTCCCTTCCAAATACCACCCCCCCCCGTTTCCCGTCCCGCCTGTCCTTATCGTGTTTGTTATGTTACAACACCGCGACAACGCGCTCAAAGTTTTCCAGAGTGCTACGTGGCCATTTTGACGCGAATCCGGCTAAATATTTATTGAGGGGAAGGAAACTGCTTCACAACCTCAGCGTCATGTGTGATAGGAGGCACCGCCCAGTTATGCTACGCACGTATAATAATAATAATAATAATAATAATAATAATAATAATAATAATAATAATAATAATAGATTATTATTATTATTATTATTATTATTATTATTATTATTATCATGGATAATTTACAGTTTCACCCAACCAACGATTTTTTCACGTGGCTCATGTTTTTCTGGTGATAGATGAAATGCATTACATGATTTTGTACCTCATTTCCGTTGCAAATGTCTACTTTTCGAGTTATGCCTCTTTTCAAGTTATGCCTATCCCGTGGTTTGGCGGCGGAAGCGGCCACTGGGAGGTGAGCAGTATTGCCATCTTTTTTTTTTTTTTTTTTTTACAGCAAAGAAAACAGCTCAAGGGCAAAAAAAGAAAAAAAGGAAAGAATAATGAAAAAAAAACCGTTAATTATTGCTCCTGTAAAAAGGATTCAGAAGACTCCCCGAAAGAGAGGTCATTTCCGGGGGTAGAGGTGTCGTGATACTCTCCTCTTGAAAGAGTTCAACTCGTAGGCAAGAGGAAATAGAGATGGAGGAAGATTGGGTAAATATGGAGATTTACTACGCCCCTCCAGTATTGCCCCCACGAGAATAATAACTTTTCCAAGGTCTCACATACTGCTGTACTTCTCTAGTTTTACCGGCGCATCATACATGTGTGTGTGTGTGTGGGGGGGGGGGGGGGGGAGCAGCCCCCTGGTTAGGAGGGAGGGTCGAGGGGGGCGAAGCCCCCCCGTTAGAGGTACATAGCTGTCACCATCTTCAACACTGAACATCCTCGGTCTATCCTTAACTCAAAATCTTAACTAGAAACTTCACATCTCCTCTCTCACTGAATCAGCTTCCTCGAGGTTGGGCGTTCTGTATCGTCTCCGCCAGTTCTTTTCCCCCGCACAGTTGCTATCCATATACAGGGGCCTTGTCCGCCCTCGTATGGAGTATGCATCTCACGTGTGGGGGGCTCCACTTACACAGCTCTATTGGACAGAGTGGGGTCTAAGGCTCTTCTTCTCATCAGCTTTCCTCCTCTTACTGAGAGTCTTCTGCCTCTTAAATTCCGCCGCGATGTTGCCCCTCTTTCTATCTTCTATCGTTATTTTCACGCTGACTGCTCTTCTGAACTTGCTAATTGCATGCCTCCCTCCCTCCCGCGGCCCAGCTGCACACGACTTTCTTCTCATGCTCATCCCTTTACTGTCCAAATCCCTTACGCACGAGTTAACTAGCACCTTCACTCTTTCACCCCTCACGCTGGTAAACTCTGGAACAATCTACCTTCAGCTGTATTTCCTCCTGCCTACGACTTGAACTCTTTCAAGAGGAGGGTATCAGGACACCTCCCCTCCCGAAATTGACCCCTCTTTCGCCTACCTCCTTGGATTCTTTTTAGGAGCAGCGAGTAGCGGGCTTTTTTTATATTTTTTATTATTGTTTCTTTTTTTGTGTGCCCTTGAGCTGCCTTCTTTGTTGTAAAAAAATAAAATAAAAATAAATTGATAAATACAATCTCTCTCTCTCTCTCTCTCTCTCTCTCTCTCTCTCTCTCTCTCTCTCTCTCTCTCTCTCTCTCTCTCTCTCTCTCTCTCTCTCTCTCTCTCTCTCTCTCTCTCTCTCTCTCTCTCTCTCTCTCTCTCTCTCTCTCTCTCTCTCCCCGGACGCTATATCCTTTCTCTCCCTCTCCCTAATCTCCCTTTCTTATATTTTCATTCTATTATTTTACTTATCATTTTCTTCATTCCTTTATTTTCGTTTCCTTATTGTTTCTTTTATTATTCCCCGTCTTTTCCTCACTTTTTCTGTCTTCTTTTTTTCCTCTTGTCTTTCTATCCCTCCACTATTCTCTATTATAGCTGTTTTTTTTTTTTCGTTCCTCCCAGTTTCTTTTCTCTTTTATCCTTTTCTTTCTTACCTCTTGCATTCTTTTTTTTTGTCTCCTCTTCTTTTCCATGCCTTTCTTCTCTCTTATTGTCCTCTCTCTCTCTCTCTCTCTCTCTCTCTCTCTCTCTCTCTCTCTCTCTCTCTTTTATCACAGGAAACAAGAGAAAAAGACGTTACATGACGGAGAGAGAGAGAGAGAGAGAGAGAGAGAGAGAGAGAGTAAACGCATGGGCATAATATATAAGAACATAAGAACATAAGAACGCAGGAGTCTACAAGAGGCCGGTAGGCCTGTACGAGGCAGCTCCTTTGACCCTAAGCTCCCGTGTATCTAACCCCACCTAATATCGCTGTCCAAGTGAGTGCACTAAAGTGTACTCACTGGGGGGCGGAGCGTTTGAAGAAAGCAGTGATTGTGGGGGCTCAGTCGTCATTATGGACTTGGGGCTCGGCCTGGGAGGAGTAGTGTCGGGATTCGCTGCGCCCAATTCAATCTCAGGATGGAAACTACGTTCGCATCGGCCACTCCGCCTGCAGGTGTGTGTGGGGGGGGGGGGGCAAGTTTTTTTTTACAGTATTGATTAAGACTTAATTGACTGTTTGCGTAATCACGTTTTACTTAAGCGGTATTACAAGACACCTTCGCTTCTCACATCATCTATTTCTAAGGGCCAAGGAGGGGGGCAGTTGGGTTTTAATGAGTGTTTCTTGAGGTTCACGGCACATAAGAAGGATCAGACTACCACCAGGGTCATAAAACTACTCCTGGAAATGCCCACAACTCCTATGAAAGCCTTGTCAAATATGTGTTTTTGGGCGGCGAAATGTCTTGTAATACGACCCTGCCGAGAAGGCGGGTAGATTTAGAGATGCAGGTCGGTTCTGCCAACTGCCCAGTTCTCCCCCTTCCCAAAAACTGGCAATGGACCGTATTTTTTTTTTTTTTTTTTTTTTTTTTTACGTTGTTGCCTATTGCGCCGGTAGCCATCTTCCCGGTGGGGCCTGATGGTCGGCCCAAGGCTTCTTCCAGGTGGGGCCTGATGGTCGGCCCAGCCCGTTCTGGCGCAGGCGAGTGTTTATAGTGGCGCCATCTTGCATTGGCTCATGCTGCCCCCCGGAACTCTTACTTGATTCGCTTGGACGGCTTCCTCTAGAGTCCGGGTTGATGGGTGGTCTTCAGGACAGCATGTGGGTAGTTTTAAGCCACTCGGCGGTGACCGAAAAATCCGAGTGGTAGCGTGAGGATTCGAACCCGCGTCGTCCATCACGCGGCGAATGTGGGTCCAGTACGCTATCACTTCGGCCACCGCCTACCCACTATACAGGCTATACAGGCTATACAGGCAGCCCCACATATGGCCACTCAACTCCAGGCTGAATTTTCCATAGAGTTTAAGTTTTATACTAGAATGCGTCTGAGGCTGTCTCAGGGATACACGGCCATGACTGCTTCTCAGTGCAAATTGGCCAAGTTAATTTGGACAGACTGTAGTACCGGTTGGATTCCCAATACCGGCGCTTAGGGCCCAGACACACGGACGACTCTGTCGTGCGATTTTTAATCGCCTCTAGTCGCGAGTAGTTGATATAACATAGGTTTCAATGGGAAAATCGCTTACCCCAACACACGGGCGGGTGTGTAAAAGCGACCACGCTGGGTAGTCCCAAGTACAAAGCGCTTGCAAGGCGATTAATCGCTTGGACCCCCCCACACATGGGCGACATCCTGTCGCCTTTCCGAGGTACCGGAAGTGATCTGTCAGTCAGTCCTCGCTCATCACTCCTTGCACTCACACTGGGCAGGCAAGATGTGATACTGTGTGTGTGTGTGTGTGTGTGTGTGTGTGTGTGTGTATATATATATATATATATATATATATATATATATATATATATATATATATATATATATATATATACACACACACACACACACACACACACACAGTATCACATCTTGCCTGCCCAGCCGAGTCGCTTTACCCCATACACACGAGCAGGGCCGTGCAGAGGGGGGGGCGGAGGGGGCTCGAGCCCCTGCCCCTTTGAACCTTGATGCCCGAAGTGCCCTTTTGCAGCATACATAAACCGGAAAACATGGAAATCAGAAGGAGTTAATCAGTGGAGAAAGGCTCTTGATAGAATTAAAGGTCACAGTGCCTCAGAATCACACATGTGTAGTATGGTGAGGTGGAACAATTCAAAAAAGAGATCACTGGAGGTAGCTTTCGAAATGGGTGACCGTGCATCACAAGCTGCTAAAGACAGGGAAAGAGAAAAAAACAGAGAAATCTTGTCCCGCTTACTAGCCACCACACTTTACCTGGCAAGACAGGGATTGCCTTTCAGAGGAGATGATGAGAACCCGTCAAGCCAAAATAGAGGTAATTTCATAGAGTTGGTAGAGGTATTTGGTAAATATGACAGTGTAATTAAACTGCATTTGGAATTGGTAAAACAGAAGCAAGGAACTGCTAAAAGACCTCTTGTCTCACTCCTCTCCAACAGAAGTCAGAATGATATGATTAGAGCTTTGGCCATATCAGTAAAAAGAGTGATCCAGAAAGAAATCCAAGAGAGCAAAATCTTTTCAATTCTCATGGATGAAACCACAGATGCTGCACACACTGAGCAGGTTTCTTTTGTCATTAGGTATGTGCATAACATGAAAATCAATGAGCGCTTTCTTCAGGTGTGTAACATTCATAACACAAGGGGAGAATCTCTTGAAAACTTAGTGATAGATCTACTTGAAGAAAATAATCTGAAGTTGGAAAACATCAGGGGTCAAGGTTATGATGGTGCTGCAAACATGAGCGGACGCTTTAACGGACTTCAGTCAAGAATCCTGAAAAGAAATCCAAAGGCATTGTACGTACACTGCCAGGCACACTGCCTTAATCTGGTGCTGGTTGAAAGTGCAAAGTCAAACCTCTGTTTTGTCAGCTTCTTTAACTTAGTTGAAAAACTTTATGCTTTTGTGGCCAACTCATCCAAACGACACTCTGCATTTATTGAAATGCAGAAGACGATGTACCCTGATCAGCGACCACTGGAACTGCAGAAGCTGTCAGACACGCGTTGGGCCTGCAGAGAAACAGCCCTTTGCACTCTGAGGAAGGTCCTCCCAGCTGTCATGGAGTTTCTTGAGCAAATGACACAGCAAGACCCTCCAGACTCTTCAGCAGGTGATGCAATGATTCTACTCAAGAGCATCAACTTTGAATTCTTCCTGTGTTTGGAAATCACCTGTCCAATCTTCCAGGTAACTGCGATGGCTTCTAATGCTTTGCAGCAGAAAGACATGGACCTGGGTGCAGCATACAAAGTTGTTAATGGAGTTTTACAGGAACTGGCACACAGCAGAACAGAGGAGAAGTTTGATAATATGTATAAACAGGCTACAGAGAAGGCTGCATCAGTGGGCCTGGACCCTCCAACTGAGATTCCTGGTCAAGCTAGGAGGAGGAAAATGCCAGCTAAGTATAAGTTCACTGCCACAACAGCTACCTTTGATCACACTTTCCCTACTTTGCAAGACTACTATCGTGTTAAAGTGTATTACGTTTTTGTGGACACAATGACACACGAGCTTCGGAGACGGTTCAAAGGAGAAGATAACTCCACTTGGGAATTCCTTAATGCTTTCCACAGCCTGATAGCTCCAGAGAACTGGAAAACAACAAATCCCCAACAGAAGTACTGCAAGCTGTGAAAAACTCTGTCAGTTCTATAACATTGAAGTAGACATATTGCAGACAGAACTTAAGGTGTTCCATGCATCATACTCATGCCCCTCACCCATCAGTGTGACATCTATTCTTACAGTGGTCAAAGAAAACAATGCACATATGGTTTTCCCTAACTTGACTGAGCTGCTGAAGACATATGGCACCCTCCCGGTGTCTACAGCTACTGTGGAACGTTCTTTCTCAAAACTGAAGCTGGTGAAAACAAAACTTCGCACCCTTTGCAGAGAGGATAGGTTGTCAGACCTTCTTTTACTTGCGATTGAAAAGGATATTCCAGTCAACCTTAGTGAAGTCATTGATATTTTTAAATGCATGGGTAACAGGAAGTTGCTGTTGTAACTGCAAGAGAAGATGCCACTGTAATGTACACACACACACACACACACACACACACACACCTTAGTGACCTTCTCTAAGTTCTCTTATCTATTCTTTCATCAATCAGTTACTTTTAGTTACATTAATAATATTATAAAATAACTATGAATAAAGCCTACATCATTGATGTCTATGATATCTGTTAATAAATGCAGGCTGGATTATGAAGCAATAAACATTTAAGATTTCAGAAATATGAACTTTATTATTACTGGCCACTCTCTACTAATTTATACATCGAGTAATTTGAGTATGAACAATGATGTGGTATGTTGTGATTCGATGTTATCTTTATGAATATGGGTTGCTACAATTCAGCCTGTTATAGTCAGGTATGCTTTTGTATCCTTTCTCAAATTCATGCTCCATGTGCCCCTTTTAAACTTTTGAGCCCCTGCCCCTCCAATGGTCTCTGCACGGCCCTGCACACGAGCGATTTTAAATCGCTTCTTACGCGATTTAAAATCGCTTCTAAGTCGTTCGTGTGTATGGGGTGGTCAAGCCGCTCAAGCGATTGTGAAGTCGCTCGTGTGCCTGGGCCCTTATAGTGACACGCTCGCCCGCCTTGCTGTGCGAGTCGCTGCCCGTCTTCCCGCCATTTTGTCCTGCCTTGTTGTTACCATCCTCCCTCCCGCCACCATTATTTTATTAATTCATCTATTAGATCATTTTTCATGTCCGATTTTCTTTTTAAAGGTTTGCTAATATATACTATTATTGTTATTAGACTATGAGGCCATCCATAATAACTATATATATGCTATTTTTTATCGAAGAAATAAATATTCAATTCATTCAGGAGAGAGAGAGAGAGAGAGAGAGAGAGAGAGAGAGAGAGAGAGAGAGAGAGAGAGAGAGAGAGAGAGATCATTAATTTATCCACCATACACAATAAGCATTAAGCAATTTGGATCCACTCGATCCTTCTATCATATCATTAACATATACTGCAAACATAATTGGGGCCAGCACAGAGCCTTGCGGAACTCCACTCATGACATTTTTCCAACTTGATGTGTGTGTGTGTGTGTGTGTGTGTGTGTGTGTGTGTGTGTGTGTGTGTGTGTCAAAGATGGAAAATGAGAGAGAGAGAGAGAGAGAGAGAGAGAGAGAGAGAGAGAGAGAGAGAGAGAGAGAGAGAGAGAATCACCTGTCCTCAGGGGCTGACCTCACTCTATCATCATGAGAAATTTTGGGGCTGTTGAGACGGGGACGGGGAGGGGCGGTGGAGGCAGGTAGGGGGAGAGTTAGGTGGCTATGGACGATGAATTAGTAAAAATTTGAAAAGATTAGAAAATAGAGAGCCCAGCTCTGGTGTTCAAGTGACAACGGCCCCGACTGTACCTGCCCATCCCTACTTTTTTTTTAATTACAACAAAGGAGACGGCTCAAGGGCAACAAAAAGGGTGTAGAAAAAAAGGCCGCTACTCACCGCTCCCACAACAGACAAAAGTAAAGAGTAGCCAAAAGAGAAGTCAATTTCGGGTGGAGAGGTGTCTTGATACACTCTTCTTGAAAGAGGTCAAGTCATAGGCAGGAGGAAATGCAGACGAAGGAAGGCTGTTCTAGAGTTTACCAGTGTAAGGGATGAAAGAGTGAAGATGCTGGTTAACTCTTGAACAAGGTTTTTTTTTTGACAGTATAGGGATGAGCTGGGTAGACAGTCGAGTGTAGCGGGGCCGCGGGAGGCGGGGGAGGCATGCAGTTTGCAGAAGAGCAGTCAGCGTGAAAATATCGATAGAAAATAGAAAGAGAGGCAACATGGCGGCGGAATTTAAGAGGCAGAAGTCTATCAGTAAGAGGAGAGCTGTGTGAGTGGAGCCCCCCCACACGTGAAATGCATACTCCATACGAGGGCGGACATGTCCCCTGTATATGGATAGCAACTGTGCGGGGAAGAAGAACTGGCGGAGACGATACAGAACGCCCAACCTCGAGGAAGCTGATTTAGTAAGAGAATAGATATGAAGTTTCCAGTTAAGATTTTGGGTTAAGGAACGACCGAGGATGTTTAATGTTGAAGAAGGTGACAGCTGAGTGTTGTTGAAGAATAGGGGATAGTTGTTTGGAAGATTGTGTCGAGTTGAGAGGTGGGGAAAGTGGGTTTTGGAGGCATTGAAGGACACAAGGTTCCTTTTACCCTAATCGGAAATGATAGCAACAGTGATGTTCCACAGGGCTCTGTCCTATCACCCACTCTCTTTCTGTTATTCATCAATGCTCTTCTTTCCATAACAAACTGTCCTGTCGACTCATACGCTGACGACTCCAGTCTACATTATTCAACTTCTTTCAACAGAAGACCCTCTCAACAGGAATTACATGACTCCAGACTAGAGGCTGCAGAACGCTTAACCTCAGATCTTGCTATCATTTTCGATTGGGGTAAAGGAGCCTTGTGTCCTTCAATGCCTCAAAAACCCAATTTCTCCAACAATCAACTCGACACAATCTTCCAAACACCTATCCTCTATTCTTCGACAACACTCAGCTGTCACCTTCTTCAACACTAAACATCCTCGGTCTATCCTTAACTCAAAATCCTAACTGGAAACTTCACATCTCTCTCACTGAATCAGCTTCCTCGAGGTTGGGTTGGGTTCTGTATCGTCTCCGCCAGTTCTTCTTCCCCGCGCAGTTGCTATCCATATGCAGGGGCCTTGTCCGCCCTCGTATAGAGTATGCATCTCACGTGCGGGGGGCTCCACTCACACAGCTCTCTTGGACGGAGTGGAGTCTAAGGCTCTTCGTCTCATCAGCTCTCCTCCTCTTACTGATAGTCTTCTACCTCTTAAATTCCGCCGCCATGTTGCCTTTCTTTCTATCTTCTATCGATATTTTCACGCTGACTGCTCTTCTGAACTTGCTAACTGGATGCCTCCCCCCCTCCCGCGGCCTCGCCACACACGACTTTCTACTCAAGCTCATCTCTTTACTGTCCAAATCCCTTACGCATGAGTTAACCACCATCTTCCTTCTTTCATCCCTCACGCTGGTAAACTCTGGAACAATCTTCCTTCATCTGTATTTCCTCCTGCCTACGACTTGAACTCTTTCAAGAGGAGGGTATCAGGACACCTCTCCTCCCGAAATTGACCTCTCTTTCGGCCACTCCTTTAACTCTTTTTATGGGCAGTGAGTAGCGGGCTTTTTTTAATATTTTTTATTATTGTTTCCTTTTTTATGCATTTGAACTGACTCCTTTGCTGTAAAAAAACAACACAAAAAAAAAACATAATGGTTTACTTGCAGCTGCTGCTCCAAGTCCTGCTCCAGCTCCAGTTGGTTACGTTCAAGCTCCTGCTCCAAGTCCTGCTCCAGTTACAATTGTTGCAGCTTTGGGGCCACAATCGGCACACATGAACTGTCCTTATTGCCATAATGATATTACCACCATGATTAAAAAATCACCTTCTGAGAAAGCCTGGACCCTTGGAATACTCTTATGTTTAATTGGGTATGTAATTTGATTTGTATGCTTTTTTTCAGTTATATATACAAGTTATGATAGCAAAATACACACACTGCATATCTGGCATAAATCTGGCCAACGAGATGGTTTCCTCCCAAGAAGACCGACTTTGTTAGCACAACTCTGTCTTCTCGCGGACTTGCAGGGAATTTATAAACTTTGTATCCCCTCTCCGGCCTGTTACTACAGCCGCAGGACAGGGAGCAATTAAGGGGGAAAGTCATTTTTACGGTCGTGTTCGGACATTTTGATCTCCTGTGGGCGTAATTTTTCGTCTAGACTAATGATGCTTTTACAGTTTAAACACTAGACTGTGAGGTACCCCTGATATAATTTTCATAAAAATTGAAGGATTTTTTTTTTTTTTAAGTTTTACACATGCTCAAAAAATTCTTTTTCACGGAAAACTATTCAAAGTAAAGGAATATCCTTTATATGAGATTTAAATGACACCCAAAGGAACAATACTACATATTATCATTTGTATATCGCAAATAATAAGTGCACAAAACAAAATCAATTCAAGCGGTAATTTTTTTCTGTAAAAACTTCCGAAAAAAAAATCACAGATCCTACAAACTTCGACATCAACGAATCTCAATATGCAGTTTTGTAGATAATTCTTTTCTGAGTATTATGCTGCAAAAAAATTAAAATCGTCCAAATACAAGTCGAGATATATAATTCTTTACATTAAAATTTTCATTTTGAGAAAAACGCACTTTTATGTTTAGGTGACAATGTACGGTACAGAGATGTTTTCTAGCACAACACAACTGTCTCGTTCCTTATCTTACTCTTCTGATAATGTTCAAGAGGTCAGATTTCCAAGGAAGCTCTTTCAGGTCATCTCAGGTCACTTCCACGGGGAGGGTGTGCTCACAATTGATTTTCCTCGAAGTAGATTTAGGCATCTGGTCCCCTCGCGTGGAGATGTGGAGAGACTATCATTCAGCACCATAATTACATATAATCACGAAAAAAATCGGAAAAAGAGGATGCAAATAGAAGATACACAAAGAGAAGTGACAGTATATATGTTTAAATCCCCCGTGCGTAGGGTAGTAGGTATTTAATTAAAGGCCACCATGACGCTCAAACGCTTGGCAGTGCGGCGCAGTACCTCCGCACGAGCCGCGTAAGTTCATATGGAAATTTAAAAAAAAAAATATTTTTTTCAACCGTAAAAATGACTTTCCACCTTAAGGCATAATTACATTATAAAGCAGCCGTGTCCGCTCCAAAAATAGGAAAAATTATGTTTTTAATAGCTCAGTTCAAAGTTGGCGCGCTGCTCGAGGGGCCAATAATGGCGCCCAACAGCCTTATACACAGGGCCGCTGTGGCAGAATGAAATGTCCAGCGTGTCCGGATGCCGTGTTTGCTGCCAGACGTGCGTGGCACCACCCTCAGGAAAAGCACCCCCCCCCCCCCCCCCACACACACACACATATATACACTTTTTACTTCAATCCAAGTAGCCTATCTCCGTGTTCGCACTAATCCCTCAACTATATTCTTTTTTTCTCTAGAATATGTTAACGTGAGACGATTTTTTTTCTTGTTTGTTTGTGTGTGTGTGTGTGTGTGTGTGTGTGTGAGAGAGAGAGAGAGAGAGAGAGATTAAGGTGGTGTCAGGAGTAGCCTATCAAGATCTTTTGTATATAACGAGATAACCTATGATTATTTATACTCATTTATTATTTTTCATATGGTTAAGCACTTCAAAATCTCTCTCTCTCTCTCTCTCTCTCTCTCTCTCTCTCTCTCTCTCTCTCTCTCTCAATAGCTCCTGTAGATATAACGGGAAATGCTTCACTCGTGTGGTACTGGTCCCGTCTCCATATCTACAGTATAATTGTCCAGTCTTTTCTTAAACTGTTTGACACTTTGCCATCACAAGATCTTCCCCTAATCCATGTCATGTACCTACTGCTCTACTTTTTCACCTGCACTTGAGACGGAAGCCTTTGCTGGAGTAATAGAGTGCAGTACATATGTTGAAGTGAGGTCATCACTCTACCTTACTTTCATTACTGCTATCATTGCTCAAATGTATTCATATCAGTTCATAGTAGTACTCAAAATAATCTCCACTTAGTCCTGTCCTTTCCACTTAGCTCATTATTGTGTTTTCCTATGGTTTTCCAGTGCTTAGTGTGGCTTCCATTGTAGCTCAGTTAGAACTGTTGACATAATCTTATATTCAGGGGGTCAGATAGGCTGCCATGCTTCAAAAAATGTTACAGAGCCTGCAAAATTTGAACCAAGCATTCAAAATTTAGTGGTGCGCAAGTGGTTAATCTAATCAGCAATGGCCACTCTAGCGGACTGCAGGGGATTTGAACTCTTTCAAGAGGAGGTTATCAGGACATTTCTCCTCCCGTATTTGATCTTGCATTCGGCCACCTCTTTTGTTTCTTTTTTAGGAGCAGCGAGTAGCGGGCTTTTTTTTATTATTGTTTTCTTTTTTTGTGTGCCCTTGAGCTGCCTCCTTTGTTGTAAAAAAAAAAAAAAGTGGTAGCTGTCGTTTAATCAAAGGTTATCTCCGATATATCAAGCTTAACATTTATACGTACATACACTCATCTACTAAATCTTACTTTATATTCATTTATTTTAAACTGGCTGATAATTTGTTAATTATTTATATTTGCAGGTGCGATTTTGGGTGCTGCCTGATTCCCTGCTGTATGGAATCCTACAAGAAAGTTGACCACACCTGCCCTCGCTGCAATGCCCACTTGGGTGAATACGAACCCTAGACATCCCATCCAGAAAGCTTTGATAATTCCATTTTCGGTTATTGTTATTCAGTAGATTCTTCCCGTGCTGGCTCCATTGCTTAATTGATGTAATTTTTTTCTTATCACCTATATATTTGAAAAATGAATACCTTATCAGATTCTAACATGTACGTACTACGATTGTGGTATGTTGATATAGTTGCTGGTAGCAGGATTCATACAACAGACAGGTCGGCTCACTCGCTAGCTCGGGGTCAGCGCGTGAGGTCATGTGTCCCACGCACCTCATAGCCTGCTTGCCACTCTCTCCAGTCAGAAAATAGCCATCCATCTATTCTGACGTGTTACACAATGCTTTATCCTTTTCAGCAGATATGCCTAGTAACTGTTCAGTGTATTTGTGCGACGATACTATACAAAAAAAAAAAAAATGGAAATACAGTGAGGTATTTTTGATTTCCTAGGAAGGAATCGGTGAGAAAACAGTGGGTGACTTGTTGCCGCCGTAAACATCAACACAAAATATGCACTTTTCTGTAATGTGCATTTCACACAACACGATTATGCAGATGACATAAAACACAGGTTGCTTGGCACTGAAAAGCCAAAAAATAAAAGACTCCTGAAGAAAGACGGTGTCCCTTCTCTTTTGCTGCTGAAGAAGCCTGTGTTTTATGTCGTCTGCATAATCAAGTTGTGTGATACTCACAAAACAGACAAGTGCATATTTTGTGTTAATGTTGTCTTTACGGCGGCAACAAGTCACCCACTGTTTTCACTAATTCCTCCTTCGGAAATCTGAAATACCGCACAGTATTTCCAGTTTTTTATAGAGTATTGTCGCACCAATACACTGAGCAGTTACAAGGCATATCTGCTGAAAAGGATAGAGCACTGTGTCACACATCAAAGTAGACGGATGGCTGTTTTCTGACTGGAGAGTGTGGCCGGGCTATGAGGTGCATGGTCCACATGACGTCACGCACTGACCCCGAGCGAGCGCGTGAGCCGACCTGTCTGTCGTATGGATCTTGCTGGTAGCATTTGAGTCACCACCCCCGTAAACAAACTGCCAAGGCATTTTTCGGTGATTTCCATATTTTGGCTAAATTAAATTTTTATCATGTAGTGCACCTTTTGGTTTAGTTGCCTTTATTGTTCTAGAGTGTGAGGTTTTTCTAAAATTTCCCATAAATTTTCTACTTATAATATGAAAATTAAAAAAATGAGATTTTTTCCCCAAAAAAGTAAAATTTTTTTTTTACTTAGGCAGTTTGTTTATGAAAGAGACTATTTCACACATCCTGTGGATTAACTGATTTTAGTGTATAAAAGAAAGTTTTACATTTTCTAGTACATTAGATTAACACTGAGAACAAATTCCTCAACATACACAAGGATATCAGAAGACTACAAGCAGGAGTGAACACGGGAGTGAGGCAGGGCTATGTCCTTGCCTCATCGTTTTTCAACACTTGTATGGACTGGGTACTAGGCAGAGTAGTGAACTTGAGTCACTGTGGAGCATCCATTGGTAATACCAGGGTCACTGACCTTGTTTTTGTCGATGATGCAGTAATGCTTACGGAGTCGCTGGAGGTTTTGGTTTACTCTCGAAGCACTGCACGGAGGCGAAGCCCTTAGGATTTCAAGTCTCCTGGGCCAAGATCAAGGTACAGGTTTTTGGAGGCATGCTAGATTAAAGAGTACAGTCTGTTCATGCGTGTGGCGAGGACATTGAGATCTTACTCTATGACTGTGAGACATGGACACTAAACAGAAACTTGGAAAGGTGAATTGATGCTTTTGGTAATAAATGTCTACGGAGAGTCATGGGATATTGCTGGAATGATTGTGTCACATCGGCGACTACTCCGTGAGACTGATTTGACATATATTACCCGAATAGTCTGTTAACGCCAACTCCAGCCATACGGGCATGTGGTACACCAATGTACTATATAGACACTGGTACACTAATGGTACTTTATAGACATTGGTGGTACACTACCCTGAAGACAATCCTGATTGAAGGAGGCCAAGGGGGCGCCTACATAGATCGTAGATTGAGCAAGTCAGTAAATCCTGCCAGGAGGTACTCAGGAAGGGAATGGGGCCGGCATGAATGCTTGCCCATGCAGAGACCCCCGGGCCTGTAGTCTTAGGGTGAGCTAGGCGACGCGCCCCAGTATATGCCCCCATTGATTAATTGATTTGTTAAATTGGTGACATAAACAGATTTCAACACCAGTACACTGAATTGATGATTTATTGATTCTGTGTTCAGATGAACCACCTAGGTTAAGTTCCATGTCATATCAATGATTACTTAGTACTATTGTTTACTCTCACTCAGTGATATGGTATATTGAAATTATAATTTGAACCAGTTGAAGAACAGCTCATATGTGCACACCTAATTGTATAAAATAAAATGCTCCTTTCCTCCCTTAACCGTCAGGGCCGTAATTTCTGGGGGGCTAGGGGGCTAACCCCCTCCCCCCCTTATGTTTTCTATGTTGGCTTGAAAATGATCCTAAAAGTCTTTATTTAAAAAAAAAAAAAGATTTCCCCAACTTGCGCATGCTTCCTTTCTCGCCACCCTCCCCCCCACCTCGAACCTATGATGACCTCCAGGCCCCCCCCAAAAAAATCTGCCAAAATTACGGGCCTGATCGTGCAATATAATGTTGAAAGGACAGTTTCAGAGATGAAGGGAGTCACCAAATTACTTATTTTGAAGAGGCTTCTTCTAAAACCAATTTTGAATAGGATATTTTCAGAAAAATAAAGCTGAGTAGTATTAAATATTAACATTAATATTAACATTAACATTAAGATCAAACCATATCAAAATTTTCATAAAATGTTTTTAGGTCTTAGAGCAAACACTCTCTCCTAAATATTCCATATTATTTGTTTTCTGGTGATCTGACAAGATTTCTGCAAATTTATGTGGATATATTACACAAATGAGATAATGTGCCATTTAATCTTGGTATTTTTCATTCACATATGCAAACATTAATATTGATTGCCAGCATACCGGAATGGAGTGAAAATAAATATTGTTTGTTTTGGCTTTAGTAAGTAAAAAAAAAAATGTTTGTTTGAATAAATGATGATTATCCTTCATTGCAAATTTCTTTGTCACTGTTTATCAGAATGGATACAGAATAAACACTGTAAACTTCCTAACATCTGCCAGTAGAATTCAGTGTCATGGGGGTATTTCCACTTCTCGAAGCACACGAGAAATTTATCTATTTGGGAGATTTTATTTTCCAACTGTCTGCTTGGGATTTGCTCCCAGTCCCCTGAGCCAAGACAGAGAGCCCTGTGGAACACCACTGTTGATATGTTTAGGGGAAGAACAATGATCGTCTACTACAGCAGTGATAGATCGGTCAGAGAGAAAACTTAAGATAAAGGTGCAGAGAGAAGGACAGAAACTCTACTCTGCCCAAGAGAGCTGTGTGAGTGGAGCTCTCCAAAACATGTGATGAATATACCATACGAGGGCGGACACGGCCCATGATATATGGATAGCATCTGTGCGGGGGAGAAGAACTGGCGGAGACGATACAGAACGCCCAACCTGACGAAGCTGAGTAATATTAACACATATACAACGAAACTAGTGGGGTCGCGGTCATGTATAGAGCCAGGTCTAGAGGTGCATGATTGGGGTCGTCTGGAAAAAGGTTGGGAACGACGTACTGTGCTACCCGAAAGCGCCGGTAGTGTTTCTTCAGGGGCCTGGTGGACGGCCCAAGACCGTCATGACGCAGGCAAGTGTATATAGAGGCTCTATTTATTCTTATATATATATATATATATATATATATATATATATATATATATATATATATATATATATATATATATATATATATATATATATATATATATATATATATATATATATATATATATATATATATATATATATATATATATATATATATATATATATATATATATATATGCATATATGTGTATAGATAGTTAAATAGATAGATGCACGTTATATCAAGCAAAAAATATACATCCATTTCTCAGTGACAATAGCCTGAACAACGACATACTCATTTGTTTTGAACTATGATTATTTTTAACAAAAGCGAGGAAGCTCAAAAAGATCATCAGCATCACCACCCTTTTTACTATATTATAGTCCACTGCAGGACAGTGTCACTTCCTAACGTTATTCACATCCTGCTACTGTAGTACTTCCTGCTCTGGTATAATGAAATAATAATAATCATGAGCAGCAGATATCTAGACATTTACGTAAATAGGGCGTTGCGTATAACCTTTTCCTCTCAAGGGTGTCTGGCAACACTACTGAGCGGCAACCGCGAGTCGCGACCGCGCCGCGCGAGAAAACCTTCAGTTAAAATCGAACCGTCGTAGGGGGTGTGTCAAGCCTTCGTACCTTTCCATCTTCACTTAATTTTTTGAAAGCCCCTCCGTCCTGCGCGGTTCCGAGAGGCGTAGTCCCCCGCACTTAGCAGCATGTCGGCAGCAGAGGCGGTGGTGTCTGGGCCGCGGTGGGTTTTGGGCGGGTTCTTGTTCTTCAGTGCGTGTAATCAGCTGTTGCGCCTCGCTGTCCCTCCTTCTGCCGCCACCACGGGCAAGAACACGGCCTGGAAGTGGAAGAACACCGCCGTCTCCCTTGTCCACTCCCTGGTGACGGGCACGTGGTCCCTTTACTGGTAAGAGAGAGAGAGAGAGAGAGAGAGAGAGAGAGAGAGAGAGAGAGAGAGAGAGAGAGAGAGAGAGGTTTGTTGGTTTTGTGTTGTGGCAGAGAGAGAGAGAGAGAGAGAGAGAGAGAGAGAGAGAGAGAGAGAGAGAGGTTAATTGATCTTGTGTTGTGCTAGAGAGAGAGAGAGAGAGAGAGAGAGAGAGAGAGAGAGAGAGAGAGAGAGAGGTTAATTGGTCTTGTGTTGTGCTAGAGAGAGAGAGAGAGAGAGAGAGAGAGAGAGAGAGAGAGAGAGAGAGAGGTTTAGTGTTATTGTGTTGTGATAGAGAGAGAGAGAGAGAGAGAGAGAGAGAGAGAGAGAGAGAGAATTTGATGTTATGGTGGAGGAAGAAAGGAAGGATGTATGGAGGAGGAGGAAGAGAAGGGGCGGGGGAAGGAGTGTGACAAGCTATATATCACATCTGTCATTCTCTTTCTCTTTTACTCAACATGTAACAACAGCCTTTCTTTGCTCATGATGCCCCCCGCTGTTCTTCCAGTTAACATTATTTCCGTTTTCTTCAACACTATGCAAAAATTAGTGTGAAGGTGTTCTTTCCGTTTCATTATAATATGTACTGTTTATATATATTTACCATTATCGTAACCTTGTAATGTCTGAAACTGTCTTATCAACCTGTGAAAATATATGTGACGAGCCAGGTGTGTTGTGTGTGTGTGTGTGTGTGTGTGTTTGAAACGTTCGGCGTGCATACCATCCTGTGAAAGTGCGTGAACGTTTTTCTTTGTCGTACAGAAGAATCCAACCTTGAAAGTGTGTGTGTGTGTGTGTGTGTGTGTGTGTGTGTGTGTGTGAAAGGAATAAGTCTAGCAGGATCAGCAGTAGGTAGTGTCATTCCAAAACCAGCAGCCAATCTTGATATTAATAACGAGTGGTGATGAAAGAGATAAGAAACCCGATCCTGTAAATCCATGGTGATCATTACCGAGCTCTTCTTCCCTTTTACAATAATGATAATAGCTACATATTGATCATAACACAATTCTTTGTTTCCCTAATACATAATGATAATTACTACATCGATCTGCGTTAAATAAAGCAGTAAATCACAAGCTTACCTGACCATGAAATTGCAATACCTTCCCTCTGTAGAATGTATAAATGATATGTGTGTCTCTGGGTATAATAGGCATAATGCTGTTTATAATGTATTGATATAAAATAACTAATAATGTAAACTTTCAACCTTATTCATGTTGCGTTGACGTTGACCTTTCTAGTCTAATAATTTGCTTGGACGGAAGTAGGTTTAGCACATGCCCTCTTGATTCACCATTCCTTGTCCTGTTGATTGTGTAAGGTTTGGGGGAAGTTACCATAAGTGTGTGTGTGTGTGTGTGTGTGTGTGTGTGTGTGTGTGTGTGTGTGTTATTCAATTCGTGTCATTCCACTATTAGTAATGCAGCGATCTTTAAATTGATTAATCATGTAATTGGATATGATCATGTTAGCAGTATGAACATAAAAAAAAAGAGATGCAGATGTAAAGGAGTTACCGGTAGTGAATGGAAAGAAAAGTAAATGAATAAAATTGCTTTACTTGTTCATCATTTACTAGTCTAGATGATGAAAAAATGTAGATATATTGCTAATAGTTAGTGGAAACTCAATATTATGTTCGTTTTGTTGATTCTTTTGTCATTTTTTTACCCTAACGTTTGCTGCGTAATGTCGTCGCTAGTTTCTTTTGTTTCATCCTTTCCTTTCTTTACATCATAAGGGTATTTTTTTGTGGTGAATGTCTTGGTTAATGGGAGCATTGGTGCCAGGGGTGGGGGAGGGAGGAGGGGAGGAGGAGGGGGGGGGTAAAGGAAGTAAGTTGAGAAAGTATTCTGGAATTAACGGTATAATCATTGTCATCATCATCAGCATAGCCGTGGATATGAAAGATAATTCGATGTGCTTACGTCATCAAAAGAACCCGTTTCTCTCTCTCTCTCTCTCTCTCTCTCTCTCTCTCTCTCTCTCTCTCTCTCTCTCTCTCTCTCTCTCCTGTCAGTCCGTTGATCAAAAAGTCAGTGACCCCTCTCTCTCTCTCTCTCTCTCTCTCTCTCTCTCTCTCTCTCTCTCAATGGTATACGTAATGCGTCATACCCTTACGCACCCCAAATATCCTGGTCCTAATCTGCTGGCTGGGATCAAGGCCTCGAGTGACTCGTAACACCTTCCCTCTTACACATGCGTATTATTGTATACTGTCCTTCCCTCCCTCTCGCTTAGGTCTTCCTTCGCTTGCAGTGGGAAGAGAGAGACAACGAGGGACGCTGAATGGCAAAGTTGAAGGCTCATTTTTTGCTTTGTCTCCTCAATCTGTTGGTAGTGGTAATGTTGGAGTGTTTTTGATGATTTTCTGTCCAAATTTGGTTGAGTGCTAAGTTCTGCAGATGGCACTTGTTGGCTACCGTATGCTATTATTATTGTCTCCATTCGGCGGTTGAAGTTGATTTAGAAAGGTTTTTATTAGCTCTCCGTTTACGTACGATTATTTTGATATTGGCAAGGGTGCTTTTCGAGGCTTATTTCGTGTAGTCGTTTGTTAATAATTTCGAAGACTTAATGTGTCCGGCAAACATCAGATGGACGGATGCTGTGAGAGATCAGTGTTGCCAAATGAAAGGTGTTTACATTTTTTTTTTTTTTTTGCGATAGGACCAGTGAATCATTTTGTTTTCGCTTAGCTGCCTCTTTAGTAATATTGACGTATATAATAGGTTCGTGATAGTAAGAAAAAGTTAGTTGAAAAATTTGGGTAGGTGTCTCAGTAGGGTTAGGATTGGGCGTGATAAGACTCATATAGCACTTTTTTTTCAACATGGCAGGCTTGGTTGTGATGTTAGACAAATACAGGGAGACTATACATACCCAGACATACACCTACATATTTCGTTAATCCTTGCATACTTATGAAGGTGATGGTGTGATTTTATGTTCTGGAATCTCTTCTTTAGTAACAATAGGCTAGCAATTTTTCTTCTAACATGGCAGGCTAGCTTATGATGTTAGACAAATACAGACAGATACCCACATCATTCGGTAAATCCCTACACACATACTAAGGCGAAGGTGTGAGTTTATTTTCTGCAATCTCTAGTCACATAAGTTGCACACCACTGCCAACATTGCGTATTGCGTAGCCTCTGAATGTGGAGACGTGGCGTGGGATGTATTGAATCAGTATGCTCTGGGCGTACGAGGAAGTGGTGACTCCCTGGCGGTGTGTGTGTGTGTGTGTGTGTGTGTGTGTGTGTGTGTGTGTAACTATTCCCAAGTCTTTTGTACCATCCACTTTGAAGTAAACGTTGGCATATTAGGAGTTTTCGTCACCAATATCAACCTTTCGCCCTAAGTATCTTTCTTTTACACTCGTTTTCACAGCCAAGCAAGATTTGCAGGTAAAAACAAACAGAGGAACGCGATTAGGGAGGGTCAGGTTTACTTCTTATGTTACTCTAAGCTTATGTGAAAATGTTCGTCTCCCTGCCAGGCCTAATCTTGGCGACTCGTTCTGACACTTTCACTTTTGCATTGGTGGTGATGGTGGTGATGTTGATGATGGTGTCGTTGGTGGTGATGGTGATGTTAAAGGTGGTTTTGTTGATGGTGGTGGTAGTGGTGATGTTGGTGGTGGTGGTGTTTTTTTTTCTTCTTCAGCAAAGGAAGCAGCTCTGGGTCAGAAGTAAATGAAAGGAAAATAGCCCGCTAATCACTGCTCCTACAAAAGAAAGTATAGATGAGTGACCAAAAGAGAGGTCAGTCACGGGTTGTTTGTTGTTGCTGTTATTAGCGGTGGTGGTGGTGGTAGCGACGGTGTTGTTGGTGTTATAATGGTGCTGGTGGTGATGGTGGCGTGGGCAGTGTCGTAGAAACCTATAAAAAGATACACAAAAAGCGGCAGGCGCGTCCCAGCTTTCACATATATAGCACCGGCGTAACCAGCAGCTCTCGTAACGCTCACCACTACTCAGCTATTTTTGTTAATCCATTCTCCGCCTCCCCAACGCAGGACGAAGGCTGAAAATATCGTCACCTTCGTAAACAGACCGCCTAAGTCATGATTTTCTACTTTACAGGAAATCAGAAAAGAATTGTCATTTTCTCATTTGGCTTAAGGTTTAGGCAGAAATGAAGAGGCCAAATCTAGGACACTCAAACCCTGAATGTCGAAGGCAGCTATACAAAAATGGGCGTCACATGTTGAGAAATTGATGTTGACAAAAACCAGGAAATCGCTGAAAAATGACTTCGGCGATTATTTTATGAGGGTGACGATATTGTCCCTGTGAAATAATAAGCAGAGCCACGTCTTGTTACATCATTTATATTTTTTATTTTTTACTTCTACTATTAACGTAAAAGGAGGAAGGATATGGACTGTACTCGGCGGGTTACAGTTAAGGGGCTACACTGGGCAAACTTTCCGTGGATCTTCAGTCAAACCACGATATCCGCTGGCGTGGTTCTCATATTTGCGTGGTTTTCTGACGTGTCCACGATCTTCCAAAGCTACGGTAGATTTCATTGAAGGACGACGGTATAACTCACCATCATCATCAGCAGCAATAACAACAAACAATTGAGAACCACGCTAGCAGAAATCGTGGTTTGACTGAAGATACACGGAAAATTTGCCCAGTGTAATAGCCCCTTTACTCTTTCCGCGTGTCTTCTGCCTTACCACACAGAGCACGTCAGCATGTGTACATAAATAGCATCAATATTCGTATTCTTCTGACCCCCTCATACTCTTCCCATTAAATCCACGGACCGGGTTGTGGTTAAAAGTGTAACTATACCTATATATCTTTTTTTATTTTATTTTCAGTGAAGCTTTACTTTCCTCCTCAAAGGGAAAATGTTTAGTATTGATGGAGTTGTAGTGTTATCATCATCATCATCTTCATCAATAGTAGTCATAACACTTTAATAATTAGTTTCACAAGAAGGAAAGAAAAAAATGTAATGGAGAACCTAACATTATTGCCAATTTGTGGAATGTAAATTACACCTTGGCGCGCATACGATCTCATCAGTGTTCGTATATTAGACAAAACAAAAATGGCAAGAATGATAATAGTATATCAACATTTTTTTTTTTAATTATTCTTCAGGCACGGAGAAAACATTTACCGATTGTATTTACCGATGTTCGTGTATATATTCGACGTAACAAATGGAAAGAATAATAATAAACACACACTGAATTTATTTATCATTATTCTTCAGGTACGCACGGACATATTTTTTACTCGGGGTATTGTTTGTTTTACCTTCACTGCTTGCGCGGGAGCTTTCACTCAACCTCCTGACCTGACCCATCGCCTTCAGAGGTGTGACGCCGAGCTGGGAACAATGAATGGCCAGTTGCAGAGGCGTGCTGTGAGCTAGCTTGAGTAGCCTGCTGGATTGCCTTACCTATTGTATCGTGTTACGAGAGAGAGAGAGAGAGAGAGAGAGAGAGAGAGAGAGAGAGAGAGAGAGAGAGAGAGAGAGAGAGAGAGAGAGAGAGAATATAGCCATTTACGAGTAGCCTTGCCTTCTGAATTGCCTTACTTATTTTGCAGCGTTACGAAAGAGAGAGAGAGAGAGAGAGAGAGAGAGAGAGAGAGAGAGAGAGAGAGAGAGAGAGAGATTTCAGCTGCCCTCTTATTCATGTGTTGTTACCTCACATTTTATTCGTACGTGTAATATTGTACGTTTACTGAATTGCCTCAAGCTCGTATGTTCCGTTTTTATCATTTTATCACATTTTATCATATTCTCAGAACACGTATATATACTTGCTTCTTGCACACGTGATTTCATTTGATAAAGTATTTCATTCATCAGATCACGGATTGGTGTGTGTGTCTGTGTGTGTGTGTGTGTGTGTGTACTCGATGTTTATGTCCGTCTCGTACAATGGAAAAAATAAGTATACAAGGACCTTAAACTTGAGCTGCTTCCGTTACTGAAAAAAAGTAGATAAAAATAAATAAGGAAAGAATATGGATAAACAAATAGATAAACTGAAGCCACCTCTTTGGATTCGTTTTTAGGAGCAGCGAGGAGCGGGCTTTTTTTTTTTTACTATTGTTTCCTTTTTTTGTGCCCTTGAGCTGTCTCCTTTGTTGTAAAAAAAAAAAAAATGAGAACAAGAAACAAGGAGCAGTATATTCAATGACCAGCTGACCTCTCGATGATGATTATGTAGTAAAAGAGGAAATACAACTTGGATTGTGCTTAAGCTGTGATACGTAAGATAAGGGAAACATAACGTAGCATACTGATAGCGTGAAAAATGAAATAATGTGTGTGTGTGTGTGTGTGTGTGTGTGTGTGTGTTGGGGGGGTTCTTCGTCCCTCGTATAAGGAAAAAAAAAGTATAAAGACCTTGTACATGTGTGATTAAAGAAGTGTAAGAGGAAAGCGAAATAGTCAACGGTTTAGAAGGCTTTGTATGATTATATTAAGTCGTTGATGTCCCTTTCATAACCTCAAAATCGGAAGAAGAATAAGAAATCAGAAAGGGGTGACGTATGAAATGAAAATTATCTATCCATCTATTCATCTACCTATCTTTATATAAGCATAATTAGTTAAAAAATATACCGCAATACATAATAGTTAAGGGCATAAGGAGACTGCATGAGACTAATAAGCCTTACGACACCCAGAGCCATATAGCCGTATTATAAGACACTCGTTCTCACATCAACTATTCCTTGGGGTCAAAGAGGGATCAATCGGGTTGTCATGAGGTTTTTTTTTAGGTTCACGTTACAGAAGAAGGGTCACACTACCACCAAGGCCATAAAACTACTCCTGGAAATGACCCAAACTCCTACGAAAGCCTTGTCGAATATGTGTAGCCTACTTGGGCGACGAATTGGTTTAAAATACAGCCCAAGCATACACACATTTGACAAGGCTTTCGTAGGAGGTGTGAGGCTTTCCAGGGGTAGTTCATTGACCCTGGTGGTAGTTTGACCCTTCTGTACCACGAACCTAAAAAAGAAATATTAATTAGAACCTGACTGATTTCCTTTTTAACCCTAGAACACTAACCTTAGAAAAAGTCACACCACTACTAACCATGGGTACATCATCCTGGTGGCCAAACTTCTTGTGGCTTCCCAGGTCCTGTGATCCACTGCAGGTGATCACTAAAAAAAAAAAAAAACAATATCCTAGGGACATGGACAACACCTGTATCACCACCCACTGGTATGGTGCACCCGAATGTAGGCCCTACAACAAAAAAAAGGTGAGAAGAGAGAGCAACGTGTGACCCCCCTACACTGTCAAGCGGGCACATGAAGCTACTGAGTTAACCTTTGGAAATTGTTGATCTGAGAGTACCGAGCTTCCTACTACTACTATAATTATATACTTAGCGCTTGAAGTAGTGGAGTAGTGTAGCTTTGGTGATGTTTGTGAGGGATGGGATGCGTGGGTGGGAGGGAGGGAGGGAGGGGGAGATTCAGTATGTAACCGTCGCCTTCTATAACGCCTTCCCCCCTCCCCCTCGACCACACCGCTTCCTTCCCCTCCTCCCCCCTCTCCTCTCTTCCCCTCTCAGTGGCGCCAATGAGTTTCACAACGCTAAAAAAAATCAATGCAGGATCACATTTACCTTCCCTTACGCCTCCACCCTTCCCCTTCCTTCCTCCCCACTACCCTCCCCAAGCCCCTTCCTTCTCCTCTCCTCCTCCCCCTTCCCTCTCCACCCTTCCTCTTTCCCTTTCCTTCTTCCCCATAACTCTACCCACCCCCCTTCATCTTCCACCTCTCCCTTTCTTTCCACCCCTTCCTTCTCCTCCCCACAACATTACCAATCCTCCTTCCTCTTCCTCCTCCTCCCTTTTATCTCCCTCTAACCCCCTCCCTTCTACTATTCCTTATACTAGGTCGAACAATGCCTCCTCCTATAGGTCCAAATTATGTTAGGTACTGTTCCTCTCCTCTCCCCCCCTTACAGTCCCCTAACTCCCCCTCATCTCCCACCCTCCCCTTGAATTTACTCGTGGACTTGTGCCCTTCTCCCTGTCCAAATTCTGTTACTGGTTCCCCCTTCTCTTCCTCACTCCCTCCCTCAGTCCCAATAATCTCTTCTTCCCTATCTCCCTCTCCTCCCCACCCGCTCTTCCCTCTCCACTGTATTTGCTATAGTATGAGATTGAAGGGAGCAGGTGTGTGTGTGTGTGTGTGTGTGTGTGTGTGTGTGTGTGTGCTTCTCGTAATATCACTTTTTAATAACGAAAATTATTTGGTCCCATTTATAGTGGTAAGATTGGTGTTATTATTATTATTATTATTATTATTATTATTTATTGTAGTTGGTAGTGATGGTGATAATAATGGCAATATTTAGTGTGGGTGGTAGTTGCAGTGGTGATACTGATGTTATATAAAATAAATACAGTAGGAAGGATTAGTACATGGCAGGAATGGTGATGGTGGTGTGTCTCAGAATAAAAATAAAACAATTAGGGGCGTGTCCATTTCCCTGTTGTTACGGAAAGCACCACCACCACCTCCTCTTCCTCCTCCTCCTCCTCTTCCTCCCGTTCAAGTTGACGCTCTCTCTCTCTCTCTCTCTCTCTCTCTCTCTCTCTCTCTCTCTCTCTCTCTCTCTCTCATACTTTATCTGTCCTCATTTCACAGTTTCGTTTTATATTCAAACTATATTTCTGTCTTCCTCAATAATCTTTTAAGTCTGTCTGTTTGTGTGTGTGTGTGTGTGTGTGTGTGTGTGTGTGTGTGTGTGTGTGTTTTAACAGACCACCACAGATCGAATTTTAAGGCTAATTACATGTCATTCAACGAGAGAGAGAGAGAGAGAGTAATCTATGATCATATTTATTTTATTGGTTTTATTGATTTGTTTAATCTTGTAATCCTGTATGTCGTGATAAAGTTTATTTAGGCGCTTGTATGTAGGTACGTACGGATGAGTGTGTGTGTGTGTGTGTGTGTTGGTAACAGTGCAAGCGCAAGCACTTTATCATGTTTGTGTGTATAAGTATAAACACAACGTCATTATTATCACTCACTCTCTCTCTCTCTCTCTCTCTCTCTCTCTCTCTCTCTCTCTCTCTCTCTCTCATTATGCAAGGTCATGAATATATGCTTTGCTTGCTTAACGATGGTGATTAATTATTATTGCTGCTGCTATTGTTGATGTTGGTTGAGGTTTTTGTTTATTCTTTTATTTCATTTATAGACTTATTGTAGTTTCTTATGTGCTATAATCGTAATATAATCTTAACAGAACGCCGCTATTCATAGACGATTGGATTCCCTTTATTCTCTCTTTCGTAATACTGTATAGACGAATTAATCTTTTCTTACTTCGTGTTTTATAGATTGAAGATACAGTGTGTGTGTGAGAGACCAGTTGGCGTTGGGCCTAAATCTATGGCTTTTAAGGGGAAGGGACTGTAGGGGTGGAAGAGGAGGACTGAAGGGGAAATGAGTATGGCAGGAACAGGAGAGGGAGAAAGAGAAACAGGAGGAAGAGGAAGAGAAGGATTGAAGGGGAAATGACTATGGCAGGAACAGGAGAGGGAGAATTGAGAAAGAGAAACAGGAGGAGGAGGAAGAGAAGGATTGAAGGGGAAATGTCTATGGCAGGAACAGGAGAAGGAAAAAGAGAAACAGGAGAAGGAGGAAGAGGAGGATTAAAGGGGAAATGGGTATGGCTGGAACAGGAGGGGAGAAAGAGAAACAGGAGAGGGAAGAGTAAGAGGAAGGTTGAATGTATTAGATTAGTAGAAGGACTGGAGTAGGTTGAGAGAGGGAGAAAGATAGAGGAGGAGGAAGTAGAAGGTAGAGTGTTGAGTAGAGGAACGAGAGTAGGTTGAGAGAGAGAAAGTGAACGAAGAGGAGGAGGAAGAGGAGAAGAGGGAAGAGGAAGAGGAAGATTGAGATTACTACAAAAGATACAAGAAAAAAAAGTTAAAATAAGGAGTAAGAGAAGATGGAAAAGAAAAATAGTTAAGGATGAAAAAGAGCGAAAAGCGTAAAGGAAAAATAATGAAATGTTGGAGGAGGAGGAAGAAAAAGGGAGAGGAGGAGGGGGAGAAGGAGGTCAAAGGAATATAATTGCTTCTTATCCCCCTTCCTTTCTTCATTAATTAATTTCTTTCAACTGTGATTCTCTCTCTCTCTCTCTCTCTCTCTCTCTCTCTCTCTCTCTCTCTCTCTCTCTCTCTCTCTCTTGTGACTCATATTACTCACAAAATTAATGAACTGCATATTTTCCCTTCATAACAACGTATATAATTGCTCTCTCTCTCTCTCTCTCTCTCTCTCTCTCTCTCTCTCTCTCTCTCTCTCTCTCTCTCGCATTCTTTTGTGCGCTTTTTTTCTCATTTTAACTTTTTTCTCTTCCTCAATCCCTCCCTTCCTTTCCTTCTCTTCCCTTATTTTTCTTTCCCTTATTTCCTTTTTACTCACCTTATCTTCCTCCTCTTTCCTTTTATCCCCTTCTCTACTCTCCATCCTTTCCTTCCTTTGCCTCCCTCCCTTTCCTTCTCTTCCTTTTCTTCTCTTTTCCTCCCTCCTTCCTTCCTCCCATGCTCCTTCCTTCTCTTCCCTTCTCTTTTCTTTCTCCTCTCTCTCTTCCCGTTATTAATTCTTGCATATCATCGGTTACTCCATTGCCTCTCTCTCTCTCTCTCTCTCTCTCTCTCTCTCTCTCTCTCTCTCTCTTCGTTTTATGTCTTTTTCCCCTACCTCCTCCTCCTCTCTTCCGTATTCCTATTCCCACGGGTGTTGTTGAGAGAGAGAGAGAGAGAGAGAGAGAGGGTTGTTGGGTGCTATCTTTTCTTTCACAATTTTCTCCGCCACCTCCGCCTCCTCCTCCTCCTCCTCCTCCTCCTCCTCCTCCTCGTAAGCCTAAATTCATTCTCCGTCATTTGATTTTTTTTTCTTGGGAGAGAGAGAGAGAGAGAGAGAGAGAGAGAGAGAGAGAGAGAACGTAGAGGATGAACGTGGGAGAAGAGCAAATAAAAGAAAAAACTTGAGTAATTGCAGAGAACACACATACACACACACACACACACAGAGAGAGAGAGAGAGAGAGAGAGAGAGAGAGAGAGAGAGAGAGAGAGAGAGAGAGAGAGAGAGAGACAGAGACGAACTGTTTGCACTGAGACGTGACCGCTTGCTTGACCGAGGAACACACACACACACACACACAGAGAGAGAGAGAGAGAGAGAGAGAGAGAGAGAGACAGAGACGAACTGTTTGCACTGAGACGTGATCGCTTGCTTGACCGAGGAACACACACACACACACATACACACACACATACACGAGTTGTCAGTTAATGATTACTTTTTCATTCATTTATTTCTCCACCCTCGTTTCTACATCTCAAAATTAACATATGTGTATTTTCCTTCCGAGATAATTTAAGAACACCATCAATGTGAAAAAACAACAACTCACGAGAACTCGACTAATCTTCTTTGTGGCCTTCGGAGATATTTGTTGTGAGAGTCAAAAGTCTGAAGATACGACTTAAAATCAACTCAGCGTGACGACCTCCCCAACAATATTTTATCCACTTGTTTGTTGACCTCCATATGGATGTCTTTCCCACCCTCCCTCCTGCCCTCCCTTACTCTCTCCTTTCTATTCCTCCCCTCCTCGTCCTCCTCCTCTTCCTCAACCTTCCACCACCTCCTTCACCATATCCCGTCTCTCCTTTCCCTCGGCCCGCCCTCTCTCCCACCCTGTCACTTCCCATCTCTCTCTCTCTCTCTCTCTCTCTCTCTCTCTCTCTCTCCAGTATTAATTTTCGCACTGATATCTTGTTATTTTCTCTTCTCATTTCTATTTTCTCGTAACAGTATAGTAAGTAGTAGTAGTGGTAGTAGTAGTAGTAGTGGTAGTAGTAGTAGTAGTAGTAGTAGTAGTAGTAATGATCAGTAATAATAATAAGAATCGGAACGCGAAGGGAAGAAATAGTCTAACGCCTACACAAGAATAGCCTTGGATAGATTTACTGACGTCAGCACAGTTAGGGTGAGGCTGAGAGAGAGAGAGAGAGAGAGAGAGAGAGAGATTGTATATCCACTGCTGAATTGTTTTATATCATTGTTTTATTTGCATGTTCTCTCCTTCGTCTTGAACCTTCTTATTCCTGTGTGTGTGTGTGCGTGTGTGTGTGTAGCCTTGACCACGGCGTCGGTTACTTTTGAAGCTAGACCCCCTTAGTCATCCTCCTCTGTACTCTCTCTCTCTCTCTCTCTCTCTCTCTCTCTCTCTCTCTCCTGTTTTGCGTTTTCTTCATTTAATTTGCCTTTGAAATCGTTGTTTTTTTTCTTCTAATATTGTTAATGCTGTCTTTACTGTTCTACTACTACTACTACTACTACTACTACTACTACTACTACTACTACTACTTCTACTAGGTACTACATAAATTCCTTCGACTGTCCGCCACCGCCACCACCACCATCACCATCTTCAACACAACGACACCCACGCACGCATTTTAATCCTTGTCAGACCCAACACAACACAGCACCCATTGTCACGATTGCTACGCCAGCCGTGTCCACAAGCCCTGGCAAGCTGCTAATACTCTGCGTGCTGGTGAATGTAAAACACTATGCCCAAATTCTCAACAGATGCTTTTGGGTCTCAACAACAAAATACTACCAATGGCCTCAAAGGAGATTAGTTGTGTTCTCATGAGTGTGTTTTTACGTTTAGAGTGCGGAAGCCTTGTCAAACTTAATCGCTTGGCTAATAAAACTAACCCCCCCCCTTCCCCCCATGGAAATGCTCCAGAACACAATCTCTACGAAAGCCTTATCATAATGTGGGTGTGTTAGTAGTCCCAGAAATGCTTGAGAATATGGGTCACACACACACACACGCACACACACACACACACACGTATAATGAAGGAAAGAAAATGGAATCGGGGAAGAAAAGAAGGAAGTCGGGGAGAAAGGCAGAAAGAATAGTGAGTAAAGATAAATTATTGAAAGGAAGGGATAAAGGAACGTAGGAAGAACAAATCACTAAAGGAAATAATGCAAAAAAGAAAAACAAAGACAGGAAAGAAGGAAGAAAAAATAAATAAATAGAACACACACACACACACACACACACACACACACACACACACAGCACGTGACGGTTAGGTTAATACAGGACTTGGCGAAGTGCATTATCATATTCATACAAAGACACGCCTGCTTTTGCTCTTTGCTCCATGATGCTTATTGTGTTTATGCTTGCTTGTGTGTGTGGTGGTGTGTGTGTGTGTGTGTGTGTGTGTGTGTGTGTGGTGGTCTTGTTTGTTTTTGTTTTATATTCATGTTTTCTTTTTGTTTTTCTTTTGCTTGTATATTCTTTCTACATTCTTTCCTGCGTCTTTTTGTTCATTGTTTCCTTTATTAATTTGTTCTTTCTACCTTCCTTCCTTCCTTCCTTTGCTTGTCTTAAACTTTATTAATTTGTTATTTTTCTCTCCTTCCCGATTTCCCGACTTCTTTCCTTCCCCCCTCTCTTTTTTTCCTTCATTCTTTCCTTCTTTCGTGCTGATATCTTCCTTTTTTCCTTCCTTTCACCTTACTTTCCTTCCTTTATTCCTTCTTTCCTTCCTGATGTATTTCCTTTGTACCTTTTATTTATTCCTAGTTATTTTTTTATGTCTACGGAGTTTAAAGGTAAGGATGATTGTGGAGGAAGAAGATGATGTAGTTATGATAGGAATAGCAATGTAGTTTTGCCTATTATTGTTGTTATTGAATACTCATCATTTTATTATTTGTTTTTCCTATTCATATCAGCTTCTCCTCTTCCTCCTCCTCTTCCTTGTCCTCGTTATCCTCTTCCTCCTACTTGTCCTTGTCCTCTTTTTAATGTGTTCTTGTAGCTCTTCGTTCTTGCCAGTCATCAGTCATCGTTCTCTACGCAGTACGTTATCAAAACCTCTTCTTGCTGTGTGTGTGTGTGTGTGTGTGTGTGTACCATGACCTAATCACCACCACCACCATCTACGCCTCTTCCTCCTCTTCCTCGTATTCCTCCTCCTCCTCCTCGTCCTCGTCCTCCTCTTGCCACACCCTAACATACTTTCTTCGTGTCATCACCCTTACTGTCCCTGTTGGTATTGTTGTTGTTGTTGTTGTTGTTGTTGTTGTTCATTATCATTATCAACATCGTTTTTTGTTCATGCTTAAGCTTTCTTCCTCCTCTTCTCCTCCTCCTCCTCCTCCTATCCTCAATATGGTAGGTGATGGTGTTGTTTCTCCTTCACCCACATCTCTCTCTCTCTCTCTCTCTCTCTCTCTCTCTCTCTCTCTCTCTCTCTCTCTCTCTCTCTCTCTAAACTTATCCTTCCTGTATTTTCTATTCCCTCTATTTTTTTTTATTCTTTTTTCATTATCTATTCTTCCTCTTCATCTGATTATTATTATTATTATTATTATTATTGTGATTATCATTATGAACTTAGGTATCATTGTTTATCATATTGTGTACGCAGTAAAGATTATCACTAATTTTTGTGGTGTGTGAAGTAGTGGCCTTGATAGCTGCTTAACCTCCTTACACACACACACACACACACACACACACACATTTATCTCTTTGGTGGAAGGGGAGAAGTAAAAGCATTGGATGGTAAAGGAAGGAAGGGAAGGAGAAAGGATGGGAGATGAAGAGAAAGAAAGAAAGGGTTGCATGTGAAGGGAAAGGGAAGAGGAAGAGGAGAGGGAGAGAAAATGCAGAAAAAGAGGAAGAATTCGTTGTGGCTTTTAAGGCTTTTTATATCAAGTGAATTAGAGTAGAAAGCAAGGTTACAAGTGTGGCTAAAAGGAGGAGGAGGAGGAGGAGGAGGAGGGGGAGCTGTAATGGATGAAGGAAAATACCAACACGTGTGGATATAATGAAAAGGGGGAAGAAGGGAGGAAGAAAAAAAAAGTATGGGTTGAATGACAAGGAGAAGGGGGAGTAGGAAGAAGAAGAAGAAGGAGGAGGAGGCGGATATGTAGGAAGAAGAAGAAGAAGGAGGAGGAGGAGGAGGAGGAGATGTGACCTTAATGGGGGAGGAAGTAAGAAGAGTATGTGGTTTGAATGACAAACAGGAGGATTGAGAAGAAGAAGAGGAGGAAGAGGAAGAGGAAGAAAGTGAAAGGAAAGAAGATAATGGATGAGGAAGGAAACGGTTATGATGTTAAGATAAAAAGGAAGAGCTGAGGAAGAAGAAGAGGAGGAGAAGGAGGAGGAGGAGGAGGAGGAGAAGGAGATTAGAAAGCGGGAAATGATAGAGAGAGAGAGAGAGAGAGAGAGAGAGAGAGAGAGAGAAGAAAACGAAGTAGTAAAATATAGAGAAATAAATAACTGGGATGGAAGACAAAATGGAGGAAGAAGAAGAGAAGGAGGAGGAGGAAAGAGGACAATGGATAAGGAAGGAAACAGTTAAGATAAGAAGGAAAAGCAAAGAAGGAAGAAAACAAAATAGATGATGATGATGATGATGATGATGATGAGGAGGAGGAGGAGAAAAGTGAAAGGAAAGGGCAATGGATGAGGAAGGAAAAGATTAACGTGAAAAAAGGAAGAACAAAGAAGGAAGACAAAATGGAGGAGGAAGAGGAGGAGGAGGAGGAGGAGGAGGAGGAAGAAGAGGATAAAAGTGAAAGGAAAGAGGGCAAAGGATGAGGAAGGAAACGGTTAAAATAAGAAGAGCAAAGAGGAAAGAGGAGAAAATGGAGGAGGAGGAGGAGGAGGTGGGGGAGAACAGGTGAGGAAGGAGGGGGGCCAAAACTCGTTACTACAGGTGTGCAGCGGAAGCAGGAGTGCGTGACCACCTGTTGCTTTCTCTCTCTCTCTCTCTCTCTCTCTCTCTCTCTCTCTCTCTCTCTCTCTCTCTCTCTCTGCTGTTTTGTTTTGTCAGTTTCGTTCACTTTTTAATTTTTTTCTATTTGTTTTTATTTATTTTTTTCCGTTCTTTTACTTTATTCTTTTTTTTTATTTCAGGTTCTTTCGCTCCTAAATATTTTCCTTGCTTGCTTCTCTCGTATATATTTGTTGATTTTACTTTGTTTCTCTTATTTATTCTCTTCTCTTGTTTTCCTACGTTTATTTTATTTTATTTTTTATTTTTTACCAATTATGCATTTTCAGTAAGCGAATTTTTAATGTTTATCTTTCTCTAATTTATTTTCTCCACGCTATTTCTCTTATTTATTCTCTCTTATCTCTTCTGTCTGTCTTTCTTTTTCTCCTACGTTTATTTTATGTATTTCTTTATCAATACTGAATTTTTTTATAAGCGAATTTTGTTTAACTTTCTCTAATTTATTCTCTCCACGCTATTTCTCTTATTTATTCTCTCTTCTTTCTTCTGTCTGTCTTTCTTTTTCTCCTACGTTTATTTTATGTATTTCTTTATCAATACTGAATTTTTTTATAAGCGATTTTTGTCTAACTTTCTCTAACTTATTTTTTCCGCGCCATTTCTCTTACTTATTCTTTCTACTCTCTTTTGTGTCTTGTTTTTTTATATATTTATTTATTTATTTCCTCATGGGTAATATACTGTAGCTTTCACAGGCGAATTTATGTTTCATTTTCTCTTATTCATTTTCTTTGTCATTTTTTTTCTCCATTTCTTTCTGCGTCATTATTTTGCCTTCCAGCTCACGCACAGGCAAGAAAATTATTTGGTATAGTGTTTCGCTGGAGACCTTTTCTTTAATGCAAGGTATTCTTATTAACATTCTTATTATTTTTTGTTCAGCTATATACTTGATTTTTATTTTAACCGATGTTCTAATAAAGGATTAAGTCGTTAGTTGTTTCTTTATGTTCTTCATCTATAACACGATTGATATTCTCCTCAGCTTCCTTTTACGGTACTACTACTACTACTACTACTACTACTACTACTACTACTACTACTACTACTATAATGATAATGATAATAATAATAATGATAATAATAATAATAATAATAATAATAATAATAATAAAAATAGTGACCCTTAAAAGAATTGCAGTGATGAGGTCAGCACACTTCCCAGGACTTTTATAACGATGAACACACACACACACACACACACACACACACACACACACGGGAAATGACGTCATTCTCTTTATTACGTTTGCGTCGATTCCCTATTTCGTTTTCTTTTCCTTCTTTTTCGTTTTCTTTTCCTTTCTCTCGTTTTTTTTCTCACCTTTATGAAGTTTTAATATTTTGCCGTTGGAAAGCATCTTTTTTTATTATTTCATGTTTTTTCTTTTAACTTTTCTATTTTGAAGCGTCATTTTCCTTCATTTTTTCCTTTTGTCGTTGTTAATGTTGACCTCTTCATCTCTCTCTCTCTCTCTCTCTCTCTCTCTCTCTCTCTCTCTCTCTCTCTCTCTCTCTCTCTCCTTATTTTACATGTTTTTGTTCTTACTTTTTCCTATTATTCTGAGTTTTTTCATCTTTCATTTCTTCTTTTTCTTGCTTCTCTAATTATTGCTGTTATTGATGTTGACCTCTTCCTCGTCGTCGTCCTCCTCTTCCTTCTCCTTTCTCTGCTCCTTCTATGTTTTGTTTCCTCTCTTTAGTTGTTATTTCACTCGTTATTTTTTTGTTTGTCACGTATTCTTCTAATGGAATTGCCTATGTTGCTTTGTATATACCTAGTCCATTCTTGTGGTGTGTGTTTGTGTGTGTGTGTGTGTTTGTGTGTGTGTGTGTGTGTGTGTGTGTGTGTGTGTGTGTGTTACTGAGATGTTCTTTTTTTGTTTGTTTTATTAGTGGTGGTCATTAGTTTGTTTTATTGTTTTGTTGTTGTTTTTCTGTTCTTTTCCTCAGCTTATTGTTTACAAGCCACAAGCAAGCAAGCCACGCCCCTCTCAAACCCAAACTGCTTGTGATTGGCGGACACTTTGAAAGATTAAAGCTGATTGGCGGCTGCTTTCCACTGTCCACAAGCAAGTCACGCCCATCCTCTAACCCAGGCTTTGTGATTTGTGGATGCTTTGAAAGGGTTAAAATCCAATTGGTGACTGCTTTATATGTTGCAGTTCACGATGTCAAGCGATTGGTGGATGCTAGGAAAGGTTAAAGTCTAATTGGTGGCTGTTTTACAAGTTACAGCCCACGAACCCAAGTAGCTGGTGGATGCTAGGAAAGGTTAAAGTCTAATTAGTGGCTGTTTTACATGTTACAGTCCACGATCTCAAGCGATTGATGAATATGCTTAGAAAGGTTAAAATCTAATTGGTGGCTGTTTTGCATTTCACAGTCCACGAACCCAAGTAACTGTGGATGCTAGGAAAGGTTAAAGGTCTAATTAGTGGCTGTTTTACATGTTACAGTCCACGAACTCAAGCGATTGATGAATGTTTAGAAAGGTTAAAATCTAATGGGTGGCTGTTTTGCATTTCACAGTCCACGAACCCAAGTAACTGTGGATGCTAGGAAAGGTTAAAGTCTAATTAGTGGCTGTTTTACATGTTACAGTCCACGATCTCAAGCGATTTATGAATATGCTTAGAAAGGTTAAAATCTAATGGGTGGCTGTTTTGCATTTCACAGTCCACGAACTCAGTAACTTTGGATGCTAGGGAAGGTTAAAGTTTAATTAGTGGCTGTTTTACATGTTACAGTCCACGAACTCAAGCGATTGATGAATATGCTTTGAGAGGTTAAAATCTAATGAGTGGCTGTTTTGCATTTCACAGCCCACGAACTCAAGTAGGCTAACTGGTGGATGCTAGGAAAGGTCAAAATCTAATTGGTGGTTGTTTCACATGTTACAGTGCACGAACTTAAGTGATTAGGAGATACTCAAAAAGGTTAAATCTGATTAGCGGATACTTTAGGTTACAATCCACAAGCTCAAGTAATTGGTAAACACGTAAAAAAGGTTAAATCTAACTTGTGGTCACTTTACATGTGGCACACTCCATAAGGTCACATGATTGGCGGATGCTAGGAGAGGTTAACGCTGATTGGTTCCGGGGCTTACGAAGGTGTGGCTTATCTTCGAGGTTACCGTGAACGGGAGGAGGGTTAAGTTATACAGTTGGCTAGACGAGATAGGGGAGATACTAAGGGCTTCGTTTTGTATCATCTTGGTCATGAGAGGCTGGTAGATAGCAAGGTTATCGTGCGTGTGGTTACAGTAGGTCAGTTGTGGTCGGAGAGAGAGGGAGAGAGATTATCGTGCGTGTGGTTATTGTACGTCAGTTGTGGTAGGAGAGAGAGAGAGAGAGAGAGAGAGAATTATTGATGGTTCTTGTTACAGGTTATAGGTTTTAGAAAGACGTGTATGATATGATTATTGAGGTTAGAGTTGATGGCTGGAAAGATACGTAAGTCTGATTGCAACATTATGAAGGTCAGTTTGAAGTGATTTTGGTGTTAGGAGAGAGAGAGAGAGAGAGAGAGAGAGAGAGAGCGTTTGTACAGTGCAAGCATTATGTCATGTTATTGATTTATTTGTGTTATCTAGTCATGTTTTCCCATTATCCTCGTTCTGAACCTTCTCATTCTAGTGTGTGTGTGTGTGTGTACAGCAGAGTCAGTTCAAGGGCATAAAAAAGGTAACAAATGTGAAAGAAAAGCCTGCTACTCAGTGTGTGTGTGTGTGTGTGTGTGTGTGTGTGTGTGTGTGTGTGTGGTTTAGTTAGGTAAGTCTGGGCACTGGATTAGTCAGCTCTGTGGATTTTTTCAGGTTACGCAAGACCACGAATATGATAACAATTAAGTAAACATTATTCCACGCGGCTTACACACAACAATCAATATATACCTGTCATGAATCATATTTTACTTCATGTATTTGAACTCGTATATACATAAACACCTCGCCATCCAAAACTGACCTCTCTTCTGGCTACCCAACTCACTATATTTCAGTAGGAGTAGCGATTAGCGGGCTCTTTTTCTCCCCCCTTTGTTTTCTTCTGCCCTTGAGCTAATTCCTTTAAACACCTCGCCATCCAAAACTGACCTTTCTTCTGGCTACCCAACTCACTTTACTTCAGTTGGAGCAGCGATTAGCGGATTTTTTTTCTCCCCCTTTGTTTTTGTTTTTTGTGTTTTTTCTGCCCTTGAGCTAATTTCTTTAAACGCCTTGCCATCCAAAACTGACCTCTCTCCTGGCTTCCCAACTCACTTTATTTCAGTAGGAGTAGCGATTAGCGGGCTTTTTTTTCTCCCCATTTGTTTTATTTCTGCCCTTGAGCTAATTCCTTTACGGTAGAAATGATGTAGTCACCCGTTTTTTTTTTCTTCATTCCTCCACCATCGAATTCGTGAAAAAACAACTCTTGCTAAACGCCATCTGAAGCAGGGTTACCATTTTACCGTACTCAAACATCGCTTTCATCACTTCCAGGGCCTCAAACTCTCGTAGCCACACAGATAACGAGATTCCAGCTAAAGTTATCGTTAAAAGCGTTACTTATTGGTGTTTGTTTGCGATAGTTGTTAGTCAGGAACCGGGAAATACGGGATGGTATTATAAGGCACTTTCGCTTCTCACATCAACTATTTCTAAAGGTCAAAGAAGGGGTCAATCGGGTTCTAATGAGTATTTCTTTAGGTTCACGGTAGAGAGGAAGAGTCAAACTACCACCAGGGTCATAAAACTACTCCTGGAAATGCCCCAAACTCTTACGAACGCCTTGTCAAATATGTGAACTTGGGCGCAGAAATGTCTAGTAATACGCCCCACGATGTGCTGTGAGTGGCTGAGTACGATAATTTGGATGTTTACGATAGTTGTGTGTCAGGAACCGGGAAATACGATGTGCTGGGTGGCTGAGTACGATAATTTGGATGTTTGCGATTGTTGTGAGCCAGGAACCGGGAAATACAATGTGCTGAGTGGCTGAGTATGATAATTTGGCAACTCTGGTCCAACGTTGCCAGATTGTCGTACTCTGCCTCTTATGTTTGCCGATTTCCGACCCCAAAACTGCTTTCATCACCCAAATAACTGCCTTCATAATATGGTTATCGTTAAAATGGTTGATTATTGGTGCTTCATGGCAAGTTATGGGCCGGAAACCAGTAAATACGTGGCTCTGAGTACGATTATCTGGCAACGGTGCTCTGGTCTGAAGTCTGTCTACCTTGCTATAGCTACGTAGTGCATGGCTGTCATTCCTCACCCTGACCTTTGTATGCGTTGGTGTTAACATGCTTGACGCGTATCATCTATGTCAGTGACCATTGTCCACACGAGGAAGAATCAGATGAAGCCAGTTTGATGTAGTGTGTGTGTGTGTGTGTGTGTGTGTGTGTGTGTGTTCGCGCAGATGTGTACTTGTCATTTAAGGATGCGGAATCATCTCTCTCTCTCTCTCTCTCTCTCTCTCTCTCTCTCTCTCTCTCTCTCATCATCATATAATCAGCTTAGTAATAATAATGATAATAGTAATAGTAATACTTTCTTCTTCTTCTTCTTCTTCTTTCGTGCCTGATTAGAAATTATACCCAAGTTTTCCTTATCTTCAAGTACAGCAGGATGCACAATTATCTCTCTCTCTCTCTCTCTCTCTCTCTCTCTCTCTCTCTCTCTCTCTCTCTCTCTCTCTCTCTCTCTCTCTCCAGAACACGAATATACTTGTCAAAATAAAGATATAGATATGCTCTACTGAGAAAAACCTTTTGTAAATAGAAACATCACTTACGTCTTAAAACAAATAAATAAATAAATGACTAAATAAATAAACAAATGAGTAATAAAGAAAATCCCTAATGCCTAATATCAAACAAAACTCTGTAAATCCTTCTATATAACGATAGTAATAATGATACTATACTAATAATAATACCAATAATGATAAGTCAACATGTTTTTATTTTATTTATATTGTCATCAGTGCGTGAGGGAGAGGAAATAAACGACCTCAATAAATCCTTAGTAACAATCAGGGTATCAGGACACCTCTCCGACCACCTCTGATTCTTTTTAGGGCTTTTTTATTATTATTGTTTCATTTTTTGTGTGCCCTTGAGTTGTCTCCTTTGTTGTAAAAAAAATAATATAATGGGTAAATAACAATGAATTCTGAATAAATAATAAGTCAACTTCATTTTTTCTTATTGTCACACGAGGGAGAGGAAATGAAACCAACGCAACATAAGAAGTAAACACACCGTCACAAGATAAGAGAACGGAAATCAACTATGTAAACAGGAAGCAAAAATTGTAAAGTGCAAGCCATTTCTAGCTATTGTTTAATGGTATCCCTGTGATTGAATTGAAGACGAGGACACTTGTATCGGTATGTATGTGTATGTATGTAATGTTTCAACTGTGTCATGGGAGGAAGGATGGAGGGAGGATGAGGAAGGAAAGAGGGAGGAAACAAGAAGAAAAGGAAGAGGTGGAAAGGGAGGAAGGCAAAGGAAGGAAAGGATGGAGAATAGAGAAGGGGATGAAAGGAAAGAGGAAGAAGTTATGGTGAGTAAAAAGGAAATAAGGGAAAGAAAAAGAAGGGAGGAGAAGGAAAGGAAGGGAGGAGGGATTGAGGAAGAAGAGAGGAAAGTTAAAATGAGAAAAAGAAGCGCACAAAAGAATGCAAGAGAGAGAGAGAGAGAGAGAGAGAGAAGAAACTACAACACATTATCAGAATTATACCCCAACAGCGTCCAACCGCAGCATTGCCAGTTCTCCCTTACTAAATATCCCATGTCAAGTTATTACCAACACAAAAACAACGGCAACCTCTAAACTGTTTCTCGCTTTCGTAAATTCCACATCCTTTACTCCCTTTCTTTTTTTTCATACTTACTCTTTATTATTGCTAACGGAAAGGTAATATGTTGGAAAAAGACATTAACCTGTAAAAAATATGACATGTTCTTGCGTAACCTGAAAAATCCAAAAAGCTGGGTAACCCCTGGCCAGACTTACCTAACTAAACACACACACACACACACACACACACACGGGGTAAAGGATGTGGCATACGGATACTGATGAAACTGATCCCAAAAGACTCGCCTCTTCTCTAAAAAGTTGTTTATACTGCCAAAGAGGTTTAATATCATATCGGCTCTATTACTATCTACTATCATCTACTCAGCATTATTTTTTATTTTATTTCGCCTGCCACTTTCCTTTTTCCTCCAACTTTCTTCCTCTTTATTTTTTTCTTTCATTTTTCTCACTCCAAAACTCTCCTTTCCCTCCCTCCCTCCGTTCCCACCTCTTCTATTCGTCTTAATTTCTTTCATCTTCTTATCACCTTCTTCCTTCATTCTCTTCGTCCTTCCCTCTTTCTCTTCCAACTGTCCTATTCTTAATTTACCACCTTCCTTTTTGTCACCTCGTCTCTTTCTTCCTTTCTCCCTCTTTCTTCTTTTTTATCTTTATTTCTTTCTTCCTTCTTTCTTACTCCCTCTTCCCCTCTTCTCTTACAACTGCCCTATTCTTATTTGCTATCTACCTTTTTGTCACTTCCTATTCCTTCCTCTCTCCCTCTCTCTTATCTTATTTCCTTTTTTCATCTCTCTTTCCCCTCCTCCTCCTCCTCCTCTCCTTCTCTTTCAACTGCCTTATTCATTAATTTGCTACCTTACTTTTTGTCATTTCACCTCTCTCTTCCTTCCTTTCTCTCTCCTGTCTTACCCCTATATCCTTCATTCACTTTCCTTCTTCGCCCTTCTTCCTTCTTTCATTTTTCTCCTTCCTTTCCCTCCTTTTTCAAATGTCTTCTTAATTAAGTTTCTATCTTCCCCTTTTTTCACATCATCTCTCACTCCCTCCCTCCTTCCTTCCCTCTCCCTCCCTCTCGTTCCCAAACCTTCTAATATTAAAACAAAGGAAGGTAATCATACAGTCGTTTTACTTCCCTGGGTCAGCTAATACAAGGTTCCCAATACGGTCTAAAATAGTACAACACCAGGAAGCCTTACTTACACACCTCACCTTTGCTTACCTAACCGGACACCACCTTAATGAATGGGGGAGGGAGGGGGGACCAAGTGTTTGTGGAGGGGTGGCGAGGGGGAGGCTGGCGAGATGTGTGTGTGTGGAGGGGGGGAGGAGGTGTGTGTGTGTGTGTGTGTGTGATTTATGTATTTCCTTTTTCATAAACGTTCTATCGTATCAGAGAGAGAGAGAGAGAGTGAGAGAGAGAGAGAGAGAGAGAGAGTTCAATATTTCTCGACTGGAAATTCATGAAAAGTGTGAACGTTCTCTCTCTCTCTCTCTCTCTCTCTTCCTTTCTATTTCCTGCGCATCAGAAAGAGGAAGGAGAGAGACGTAGCCTTTGAGAGAGAGAGAGAGAGAGAGAGAGAGAGAGAGAGAGAGAGAGAGAGAGAGAGAGAGAGAGAGAGAGAGAGAGACTGCTTGCTCTTTTATCTTGAAAGCTTGATGTCTCTTTTTCCTCCTCCTCCTCCTCCTCCTGGTACCCTCTTCCGCTGATATCTTACCTCTTCTTCATTTTCGTGAATTTTATGTTTTATGTGGAGGAGGAAGAGGAGGAGGAGATGGAGGAGGTGGTGGAGGAGGAGGAGGAGGTTGTGGTGTTGGTGGTCAAATAAAGGATATGAAAAGGATGAATTCGGAGAGAAGATTGAAAAAAAAGTTGGTTAAGAAAATAAAAGAAGGAAATGAAGGTTATGAGTCGTAAAAAATGAGTGAAAAAATATAAGGAAGGAGGAAAAAGTGCAGGAGGAGATAGGAGCTGACTGATAAAGGGAGATCGAGATGGAGATAGGATAAGGAAATGAGGAGCAGGAGGAAGAGGAGGAGGAAGAGGAGGAGGAGCTGATGGGTTCTAAAAATGCGTGAAGATACCATAGTGAATCAATGAACTGCAATCTCTGGTAGATAAGAAAATACTGATACATGATGGGGTCGAAAACGAACAAAAAGGAGGAAGAGGTGGTGGTGTTGGGTACTAAAAATGCGTGAAGATACCAGAGTGACCCAGTAAGTTACATTCTTGTGTAGATAAGAAAATGCTGAAACATGATGGTGAGAAAAAGAAAAGAAAAAGGAGGAGGAATTGAGATAAATGATCAAAGGAGAGAGAGAGAGAGAGAGAGAGAGAGAGAGAGAGAGAGAGAGAGAGAGAGAGAGAGAGAGAGATTTACGTTGACATAACTCAATAGTCTTTCTCTGTCCAACGTCAAACTAATTAAAACTTGATCGACTTTCTCTCTCTCTCTCTCTCTCTCTCTCTCTCTCTCTCTCTCTCTCTTTAGGGCTATGGTATTGCTGTGTGTGGCGAACGTGATTGTGTGTGTGTGTGTGTGTGTGTGTGTGATAATCCGTTGAAATTATGACGAGAGAGAGAGAGAGAGAGAGAGAGAGAGAGAGAGAGAGAGAGAGAGAGAGAGAGAGAACAACAAACGAAGGGAATGACGCAGCTCAATTTTTTATTTGATCTTCCTATTTTCCTTACCTCCGCTCCCTCCTCCTCCTCTTCTTCCTCCTCCTCATTATTGCTCTTCCTCCATAAGCGATCTGATACCACGCAAAGATTAATTAACTGTCTGACATACTGTATACTGATAAGCTTTTCCCTTCCTTATTATTATTATCATTATTATTATTATTATTATTATTATTATTATTATTATTATTATTATTAGTATTATCATTATTATTATCATTATTATCATTATTAGTAATAGTAGTAGTAGTAGTAGTGGAAGTAATAGTAGTAGCGGTCGTGGTTGTGGTGTTCTTGGTAGTAGTAGTAGTAGTAGTAGTAGTAGTAGTAGTAGTAGCAGCACCACCACCACCACCACCATCACTACCACCATCATCATAAACACGCCAAGCCAATATTTCCGAGCCAGCCAGAAGGGAACAGAACCAAGACTTACGTAAGTACCTACTGCTCCTACTTACTCGTGTACTGGGAGCCGTTGAATTCCTTCCGTCTCACTCATCATTCGTCACCCGCGTCTTTATAGTCAGTGTTGCCAACTCGAGAGGAGGAATTAGAAGTACCGTTTTAATATTATTATTTTTTTTTTCAATGCCTTTTTTTAGTGTTGGTCAGTGTTCCTTTCTTCGCTTTGTTATCTGCGACTCTTATTTCTTTGTTCTTTCTTTTCCTTTGTTTCTTTCTTTGTGTTGACTCAGTTTTATCCTTGATTTTTTTCTCTCTTCTGTAAGTTTTGTTTTGTATATATTTGATTTACGTGTAATTGGTTTTTATTATTATCATTATTATTATTATTATTATTATTATTATTATTATTATTATTATTATGCTTATAACTATCTATCTATCTTTATCTATCTGTCTTCCACTTCTAGAAATAATACAATCTTTGGTGACTGAAATGGAGAAAAATAGTAATGTCCAATAATAAACCATTCAGTGTGTTTATGGTTCCAAGAAACTGGATTTAGGAAGTACAGGCGTGATGGAGGGAGAGGGAGAGGAGACAGTTTACAAAGATCTACTAAGGTCCAGGGTCATTTTATGGTCCCTAGATTGTTTATGGAGCACGGGAAGGCGAGGCAAGGAAGGGACGAAGGAATGGGAAGGAGGGAGGGTAGAAAGGAAGAGAGAGGCAAGAGAAAAAGGATTGAGAGATGGATGGGGAGAAAGGAAAAAAAGTAAATGAAAGAAGAGGAAGATGAAGGACAACACTCACGGTAATAGAGAAAAGGGGAGAAATAAATTGATAAAGAACTAAAAAAAGAATTGAAGGGTTACCAAAAAAAGGGCAGGGAGAATGAATTGAAAGAGGAATAGGAAGAAAGTAGAATAGGTAATGGAAGGGAAGGGGAAGGAAAACAGTTAATAAATAGGAAAAGAGAAGAAATGAATGAATGAGAAGGAAGAGAAAGAAAGGAAGCAATACAATAAAAGAGGGAGGCAGGAATAGCTTATGAGGAAAGAAAGAAATTAAAGAAAAGGGAAAGGAAAACAATAAAAAATAGGTAAGCGAAGAAATAAATGAAGTGAAATAGAAGATAAGAAAGAAAGGATGAAAGGCATACAAAAAAAAAAATAAGAACAACAACAATGAAAAACAAATGAAGGTCGACCGGATATAAGAAAATAAAGGGATTATAATGTCTTCAAACCTCTTTATTACACGTATGAGTAAGACAGGAAGCTAGAAAGAGAGGTGGATGGGGCACAGTGTTACCATATCCCCTTATACTTGTCTCCATTGCTTTTAGTATGAATAAGACATGAAGGAAATAAGAGAAAGGGTGGGATGCAGTGTTACCATATTCCCTTATACTTGCCATAACCCTCCCTTTAGTATATGTATTAGTAAGGCAGGAAGGAGGCAAAGAGAGAAAGGGGGTCCGCAGTGTTACCAAACCCCATGAATACTTGCCATAACCCTCCCTCCATTACATGTATTAGTAAAGCAGGAAGGAGACAAAGAGAGAATGGTGGGTCGCAGTGTTACCATACCCCCTGAATACTTGCCATAACCCTCCCTCTCATTCATTTTTTTTTCTATTTTCTTAACTATTTTCCTTCCCCTTCCCTTCCATTTCCTATTCTACTTTCTTCCTATTCCTCTTTCAGTTCAATAGTAATACGGCAGTAAGGAAGGACAGTAAGGCAGGAAGGAGGCAAAGAGAGGAGGGTGTTACCATATTTCCTCGTTATGTCATAGCCTTATACCTTCCCCCCTCCCTCCCCTTACCGTGACATACCTACAGCCTTGCGTGATGGCCTTCCAATACTTCACCTAGACACAGCACGGGGGGTAAGGGGGACAGGTGTATGGCAAAGGCGCACCGTGGCCACATACCTTACCTTACCCTACCTTGCCATACCTTAACCTTACCTTACTATATGTTAGGTTACTTTGCCTTACCTAACCTTATCTTACCTTACCTTACCTTACCATACCTTAGTTAACTTTACCTTACTATATGTTGGCTTACCTTGCCTTACCTAACCTTATCTTACCTTACCTTACCTTACCATACCTTAGTTAACCTTACCTTACTATATGTTAGCTTACCTTGCCTTACCTAACCTTATCTTACCTTACCTTACCTTACCATACCTTAGTTAACCTTACCTTACTATATGTTAGCTTACCTTATCTTGCCGGATCTTACCTTACCTTACCTTACCATACCTTAGTTTACCTTACCTTACTATATGTTAGCTTACCTTGCATTACCTTACCTTATATTGTCTTACCTTTTCTTACCTTACCTTACCTTATCTTACCGTAGTTGACCTTCCCTTACTATATGTTAGCTTACCATGCCTTACCTTTCCTAACCTTACCTTTCCCTACCTTACCTTATTCATCCTCGTTCCTTATCAGTCAATCACTGGGGGCATACGTCGGGGGTGCGTCGCCTCGCCCACCTCGTTCCTTAGTTACTATCTTATTATCTTATCTTTCCTTACCTTTCCTCACCTTACCTTACGTGGTAGTTTTTTTTTCTTTCTGTACCCTTTTCTTTTTCCTCGTTCTGCGTTTTTTTATTAATCTTTCTATTCCTCCTCCTCCTCCTCCTTCACTTTTGTCATACCGCCTAGTCCAGTGTTTATTTACTTGAAACAAATATATGAAGACTCGAAGTATTACCAAGACAAATGTATAATTGCGAACACCAATATTGTTTTCGATAATTATTTTTTTCTGGCAACACTGAAGGAGCTTTTTTCGCGTTTGTTTATTTATTTATTTATTTATTTATTTATTCACCTATTGGAGTAAACGTTAAGACTAGTAAGTTATTCATTCCTCTTAAATTTTTTCTTTATTTTTTTCTTTTATGATGCCTCTCTCTCTCTCTCTCTCTCTCTCTCTCTCTCTCTCTCTCTCTCTCTCTCTCTCTCTCTCTGCACACACACACACACACACACACACACACACACACACACACAGACACACCATTTTCCCGTTGCTTCATAAATTTAAAAAGAGCGCAGGGAGGAACATACCTTCTTAAACTGTATGATATTGTACGCGTGGAAACACTGCAAAAACAATGAGATTTATAATGTGAAACAAATCGTATTACCTTTGAAAATCATATTGCAACAGAAGTCAGTTAATAAGTACGTAGGAGGAGGAGGAAACACAGCAGTTAGTCAGTCAAGCTTGTAGGAAGGTATTTTTTTACAGGTAAACAAACAGACAGGTAGGCAGGCAGGTGAGGTAGGAGGAGGAGGAGGCGGAGGTTGTCTGAAGGCCTACCCCCTCCTCACCTGCCTCCCCTCTTACACAGGTGAGTTGATTATTAAAGGTGATGAGAAGCTGCGTTACTTACTTGTTTACTCGGCCTTCACCTCCTCCTCCTCCTCCTTCTCCTCCTCCTCCCATTTACTTTCTCCTACCGCTCATCATCTTCCTGCTATCATGTGTGCGTATGTGTGTGATGCATGGTACTGAGAGAGAGAGAGAGAGAGAGAGAGAGAGAGAGAGAGAGAGAGAGAGAGAGAGAGAGAGAGAGAGAGAGATCAAAGCACGACCATTAAAATAGTGTTTCTCGGAAGTGGAAGTTGCATTTTTTTTCTTAGTTTTTCTTACAAGCGTCCGAAAAGCGCAGGTTTGGCTTTTTCTTGAAGGGGGGCTGATATGTGGTCTCCCTCCCCTCCCTCCTGCCCCCGCCCAGTCTGTTAGTGGAGCACGCGGGCAACTATACGTATTTATAGTAACGCCGTGATATCCCTTGCTTGGCTCTTGTCTCCGCGCTCTTGCTTCTCTGATGGTACGGGAAAGAAGGGAGAAGTAGGGAAGAGGAGGAATGAGAGTAGAGAGGAAGATGGAAGGAAGATGAAAGAGGTACAGTCGCGGTACGAAATGTTTACACAGTTTTCATAATCTTAGTCTTAACATAGAACTCATTTGACTCTTTTAATGTCTTGAACGAAAACCGTATCAAAATGTTTCGGCAGAGCTGCTTAATATATCGTTATAAGGTAAAAACTTCCACTCTATTGAATTTATTTCCTTTCTCAATATCATATTTTGTGAATTTATAACAAAATCACTCCTAAACATTCCTTCCCTTCTAATGATATTATGTATTATTTGAACGAAAGTCATTGCAAACTGTCTCAACACTTCGTAGCGCGACTGTACACCTGATTTTTAAAACGTTGTGTCAGTCAATCTTCATCAACAACAATGTGACTGATCCGTCTATTTTGAGCCGTTTTTTCAAGGCGTGATTAGCTGGTTTTGTTGATTTTTTTATCACTTTTTTTTACGACTCACTTTGTACTATTGGATTTATTTATATTTATCGATTATTATTTGCTTTACCTATAACACATGAGTTTATATAAGGAAGTGAGGTATTAGTAGTAGTAGTAGTAGTAATAGTAGTAGTAGTAGTAGTAGTAGTAATAGTAGTAGTAGTAGTAGTAGTAGTAGTAGTAGTAGAAGAAAAAGAAACTGAAAATCAAACACCTCAAACTACGGGTCGTATTCTTAAACATTTCACCTCCCAAGCACACACGCTTAACAAGGCTTTCGTAGGGGTTTGGGGCATTTCCAGGAGTAGTTTTATGACCCTTGTATAGTCTTCCAAATATGTCGAGACCGGTCTGGCGTAGGCTACCACGGGTCCTTTCCTCCCCTCTGCTCTGCCACACAGTCCCAACACATATCTCTTCCTCTCATATGTAAGCTATAGGTAACTTATGAGAGGAAAAAATAGGTGTTGGGATTGTGTGGCAGAGCAGAGGGGAGAAATGGACCCGCGGGAGCCAACGCCAAAACGGACTCGACAATTTGGTTTCGCTATAGTAGTTTTCTATGTCATGATGGGGTAGAAAACACTCATGAGAACCCGATTAATCTCATTTCTGGCCTTCAGTATTGTTGATGAGAGGGGCGGAATTGTTTAAATACCAACCTACATCCCCAGAGTGAAATTAAAGTGCCTAGCTAGCCACACAACTGATAGTAAACAATAACACAACGTTTAAAAAATCTCCCACCTTACCTGCCTGCCTACCTGTCTGTTTACCTATAAAAAAATACCTGCCTACAAGCTTGACTGACTGACTGCTGTGTACCTAAATAGACAGATAAATAGATGTGTAGATAGATATAGGAACAAGGAAATTCATAAGGTACGTAAGAAAACATCCATTTCTAAATCAAATACGCAAAAAGTTTATGTTAAAAAAAAATGTAACGTGTTAGTCAGAGGTGTGATAAGTAAGTTGTCAAACAGTGCATCACAAGATTATGTCAAAGTACAGATTAGGTGGACTAGATGACATATATAACTTTTTTTTCTCCATCCTCCTCTTTATTTTTCGATTTTTCTTCTTTTTATCGTTCATGTTGTTGTTATTGTAGTAGTAGTAGTAGTAGTAGTTTTTGTTGTTTCTTATTTTCCTCTTGATCTTGTTCTTGTTCTACTATCACTACTATTCTACTACTACTACTACTACTACTACTACTACTACTACTACTACCACCGCTTCGTTTGTTGCCAATAATCCTGCACTTCATAATATACTGCAAATCAAATTGTAACATATATTAATTCTTCCATTTCTTCGTCTTGCTCGTCTGATGTGGCAATACCAGTTTTAACCACCTTGTAAAGATTGCTACCCATATCAAGAGTTATTTAAATTATTTCTTCTTTTATTCTTATTCTTATTCTTTGCGTATTATTTTAATGTTTTAGTATTCCTAACGCATTGCTTTTTCTCATCCTCGTTTTCTTCGTTTTTCTCTAATTTCTTTCATGAGAGAGAGAGAGAGAGAGAGAGAGAGAGAGAGAGAGAGAGAGAGAGAGCAATTTAGTACAAGTCCAACATTCAGCCAGTATAAACATTTTCTTGTAGTCACTGGTTACTGATCCCTTCTCTCCCCTCTCCCTCCTCTCGACCTTCCCTCCCTTCCCTCCTCTTCCCTCCCCCTTCGTCCCTCTCCTCCCTTTCGTCCCTCCCTTCCCTTCCCTTCCCTTCCCTTCCCTTCCCTTCCTCCGTCCCTCCCACACAAGCAATCAAGAACGCACATAGTTTTATATATTTTTTGTGGGTGCCTAAAGAGTGCGTTTTCTCCTTTTCTCCTTGTTCTTGTTCTCCTCCTTCTGAGCTTCTTCCTCCTCCTCTTCCTTCTCCCCCTCCTCTATAAAATTCATTATCATCATCTTCCTCCTCCACCCTCCTCTTCTCCCTCCTCTTCCTACTTCTCTATATAAAAAAAATCAGCTTCACCATCTTCTTCCCCCTCCTCTTCCTCCTCCTCCTCCTCCTCCTCTGGGACGTGGGAGAATCAATATCAAGATCGAACGCACCAATCTGTGTGTGTGTGTGTGTGTGTGTGTGTGTGTGTGTGTCCACTTGTGGCACTATTCATATTTTAATTTATCCAGTCAGTTGTGATTTTTTCTACTGACCTGAATTCGAGAGAGAGAGAGAGAGAGAGAGAGAGAGAGAGAGAGAGAGAGAGAGAGAGAGAGAGAGAGAGAGAGAGAGAGAGTAATGTAAGTCAGTTTCACGCATCGGAATTTAGGAATAAGTTGGGTGTTTGATAAGGAAAACGATTTTACGTAACTTAAACATTGTGATTATATGACTAGGTAACCCCCAACGTGTGTGTGTGTGTGTGTGTGTGTGTGTGTGTGTGTGAGGCTTGGCTGGCACACAGGAACAGCCCCTCCCCGAGCTCTTTATCAATGAAACTGGTTATGAAACGTTTACCTGCGGGCCGACGATGAATAAGCTACTACTACTACTACTACTACTACTACTACTACTACTACTACTACTACTACTACTACCTCCTACGTCACTATAACGACTACATCCTTTTCTTCCTCCTCCTCCTCTTCTTCTTCATCTTATACAACTACTACTACTACTACTACTACTACTACTACTACTACTACTACTACTACTGCTTTGCTTCCTTGTTACAATGAAAACGAAAGGTGAAATTCATTTATATTCCGTAGTGCAGAGGTATTCCAATCAAATGGTTGAACTTGCATAAACCCTGTGTGTGTGTGTGTGTGTGTGTGTGTGTGTCAGCGCGAGAGGGTTGGCAGGCCTGCTTTCAGGGTTTGGCGCCATTTATATCAGTGTTACCACCTCTGTGCGACTTCTTCAGAGGGAGGAAAGCATCTGACACGACCCCATTATATACTTACTTGATACTGAGTTACTTCTTATTTATATTACTATAGGATTTATTTATATTTATCGATTATTATTTGCTTTACCGATAACACCTGAGTTTATATAAGGAAGCGAGGTAGTAGTAGTAGTAGTAGTAGTAGTGGTATGTAATTGAAGTAGTAGTAGTAATAGTAGTAGAAAAAGAAGGAGAAGAAGAAGGAAAAAATGGATGTAGACGTGTAGGCTCTCGTCTAACAATTAAAATGCTTTTGTAACTTGAATGTTCGAGGTTTGCTTAATCAATATCTACCAACTCTACGCAACCAACTCTACACATTTTAGAACATTTACTCTCAACGCCATAGCCAGACACGCAAAACCACTTACATACAACTTTCATTAGTCTCAAGCAGGCATACGTAATATGTAGTGTACGGTAATTATTTGGCTTTGCTTAAATGTTTGATATGTTCCACTTTCTCCAGTAATATCGAGGTGCTTGTAACACATTAAGATGCTGTGTTTTCATCTACGAATAATTTTGAGATGTGTTCTTGTAGTATATTATTTACAAGTTAACCTCTACATCACCTTTTAATTTTACACATTGCATGAGATTGACAGGTAAATAGATAGACAGACAGATTGGTAGATTCATACACTTACATACATATACATACATAGGTAGATAAATTGTTAGAGATTATTAACATCTATAGTTCGATTAGTTTTAAGTTATGAGTCTCCCATCGATTATCAGGTTAATTATAATAAAAAAAATATTGTGGGCTGTTATGAGCTAAACACTACAGTATATCGATCCCTACATTAAGGAGCATGTTATCACGGGTAAGAGAGAGAGAGAGAGAGAGAGAGAGAGAGAGAGAGAGAGACCAGACCAGACCAGACCAAACCAAAAAGGCAAGAGGCGAAACCATTGACATAAGGGACAGAGGTGAACAGAGCCTTACCAACCAGCGGCCTTCTTACATAGCTTCCCACCCATCCTTAACCTTAATACCTCATGTTCCCACCTCTCTCCCTCTTTCATCCCTCCTTCTGTTCTTTCCTTTTGTAACGTTCTTTTTTTTTCAGCGCTGGGAAAGAGGCGGGAGAATTTGAATGGGCCGTTGATGGTGATGGTGGTGATGGTGATGGTGATGGCTCAGTGACATGGCGTAGGAGGGAAGGTAGCTGATAGGTTGACGATAGTATGAACAAAGGAAGAATGGATGTAAAAGAAGGGTGATCAGAAGCTAAGAAGAAGAAAAAGGAGGTTGAGGAAGGGATTGGAGGGATGGAAGGACGCGGATGTTCGCCTAATAGCTATGAATGGTTTTGGGCTTGAAAGAGAGAGAGAGAGAGAGGAGTACTATAACATCGGTTCAGTAGAGAGAGAGAGAGAAGGAATACTATAACCGGTTCAGTACTACAAAAACACCTTATTCATTTATCTTTAAGGGAAAAAAAGTGGAATATGAATCATCTTTTTTTTTCTTAACACCTGTCATAATATAGGTAGTAGAATGTATAACCTTTCTTTCCAACATTTATACATTCTTTTCCCACCACACAGGACCTTACGTAAAATCATCGCTATATTAGGCTACTCCACACTTTTCTCTCCCTCGCTCTATTTAATTAAAAACAATTATTGACAGTATTAGGTTAGCCAGCTGCAGGCAAACTATCCCGCTGTCCACATTTGTGTTAATAAGAGCAGCATGTAATGGGAGGAGTCCTTGTCTTATTTCCTCTTAAGTAAGTAGCATTTAGTAGTAGAGCGGCCCACATTCTATTAAAATCCAAGAGTGACCCCACCACACAAATCTCTCTCTCTCTCTCTCTCTCTCTCTCTCTCTCTCTCTCTCTCCGGCGCCTTCATATTCCCCTTCTTTATCCTCCTTTGACTCCTTCTCCACCTCCTCCTCATCTTCCTTCACTGCTTTCTTGTTTCCTTCTTTCTAGGGTCAATGCTCTCTCTCTCTCTCTCTCTCTCTCTCTCTCTCTCTCTCTCTCTCTCTCTCTCTCACGCCTGGGGATTCGACACTTTCCAGACTACCCACTCAGTTAGTCTCTGTGTCAAGGCCTTCTAATATGCGTTGCCGTGCTCTTCAAGGGGTGGGTGCGGGAGGGTTGGCAGCCGTGCGTCCCACCCGTGACATAACCTTGCTCTCGGTCATGTGTCCCGCGGTGTGCTTGACGGGCAGGTATTATGGAGGAGGGGTTGCTATGTAAGGTTGTTATGTTGATAGCGCTTGAGTGGTATGCTTGGAGGTTCAGATAAGCAGGGTACGGAAGATCAAGTTGTCTGTTTAAGTGTTACAAGGTTACATTAACATTACTACATGGTCTGATACATGTTTTGGTTATATACATTTGTTATCTGCATATTGTCTCCACCCTCTCCTTGCTTTTGACGTTTAGGTAACAAGGGTGCAAAGGGGGTGATTATGTTATCTGTCCGCTTATGTATTACGAGTTTACAGCAATAACTTTCCTAATACATATTTTACGTATATTCAGCATCCGTATATTGCGTCAGACTGTCTTTGCTTGGACATTTTGGTAATAAGGGGGTAAGGGCATGATCAGGTTATCTGTTCGCTTAGGTATTACTAGGTTGACGTTTAGGTAACCAGAGTATGATTAGGGGCTTGGGGTCGTATTATAAAACATTTCGTCTCCCAAGAACACATATTTGACAAGGCTTTCGTAGGAGTCGTGGGCATTTCCAGAAGTAGTTGTATGACCCTGGTGGTAGTTTGACCCTTCTTCTGTACCACGAACCTAAAGAAACACTCATTAGAACCTGACTGACCCCCTCTTTGACCTTTAGAATTAGTTGATGTGAGAAGCCAAAGTGTCTTATAATACGGACCAGAAGTGTCTGTCTGGTCAGGCATTGCAAACTTACAGTATTACCACATCTACGCCGCTATTACGTATATGGCCTGTATTCTCATATCATTTCGACTCTCACAGCTAAATTTTCCAAAGGTCACAAAGGAGATTAGCCGGGTTCTCATGCGTAGTTTTCACAGTGCGGAAGCCTCGTCAAACTATCACTAGTCTCATAAAACAACTACCCATGGAAATGCTAAAGGGGCTATTACACTGGGCAAATTTTTCGTGGATCTTCAGTCAAACCACGATTTCCGCTAGCGTGGTTCTCATTTGTTTCGTGTTATTGCTGCTGCTGATGATGGTGAGTAATACCGTCGTCCTTCGGTGAAATCTACCGTAGCTTTGGAAGATCGTGGACACGTCAGAAAACCACGGAAATATGAGAACCACGCCAGCGGAAATCGTGGTTTGACTGAAGATCCACGAAAAATTTGCCCGGTGTAATAGCCCCTTAACGCCACAACCACTACGTAAGCCTTGCCAAATGTGGTTATATGTGTAGCCCCGAAACGTTTGAGAATATGGCCCATCGTATGTATCATATGATTTATGTGTATATATAGCATGTGAGTTGACGTCTAGGCACTAACAGGGTGGTGTAGGGATGGGCGACAGGTAGCTCAGGTATGCGTCTGTATATAGGTATGACCATCACCTTACCTCATCGCACCTGTCAGCCTACTTATATGTGTATCATGTGTATTGTGGTTATACAGACCGTGTGTGGATGTGTTGGTAATAATGTTTAGAGTGGGTCGTTAAGTATATCGGTTATCTTTCTTCAGTTGACCATTACCTCACCGCATCGCACCTGTCCGCCTACTTATATGCGTATCATGTGTATTGTGGTTATACAGACCGTGTGTGGATGTGTTGGTAATAATGTTTAGAATGGGTCGTTAAGTATATCGGTTATCTTTTTTCAGTTGACCATTACCTCACCGCATCGCACCTGTCCGCCTACTTATGTGTATCATGTGTATTGTGCTTATACAGACCGTGTGTGGATGTGTTGGTAATAATGTTTAGAATGGGTCGTTAAGTATATCGGTTATCTTTCTTCAGTCATGACAATAAACGTGTGTGTGCCATGCATATACCGCCTGTGCGTTGTTGAGTTGGTGATAATGTGAAGTGCGGGTTGTGAAGTATATCGGTTATCTTTCTTCAGTCATGATAATAAACGTGTGTGTCATGCATATACCGCCTGTGCGTTGTTGAGTTGGTGTTAATGTGAAGGGCGGGTTGTGAAGGTATCTCTGTTATCTCTGTTCTGGTATGACAATGTAAGTGTGCATGGTGTGTGTGTATGTATGTTTACGTAAGGGAAAGCTCGTTGATGAGTTGGTAACAGTGTGTGGAGCTAGGCATTAGGTATCTCCGTTATCTCTTCGTGTATGACAAAGCAAGTGCGGGGTGTGTATGCTTTTTTTACGCAAGAAGTTTTTACGTAAGAAGTGTGAGTACCAAGACACCTTTCCACCCGAAATTGACCTCTCATCTGACCTCTCGTGTTTTCTTTTGTCGAAGCAGCGTCAAGCGGTCTTTTTGTTGTTATTATTTTTACTCTTTTGCCCTTGAGCTGTCTCCTTTGCTGTAAAAAGAAATATAGAGAATCCTCAGGGGCAGCATTACAAGACACTTTCGCCTCTCACATTATCTATTTCTAAAGGTCAAAGAGGGGGTCAATTGGGTTCTAATGAGTGTTTCTACAGGTTCGTGGTACAGAGGAAGGGTCACACTATCACCAGGGTCATAGAACTGCTCCTGGAAATGACCACAACTCCTACGAAAGCCCTGTCAAATTAGTGTACTTGGGCGATGAAATATCTTATAATACGACTCTTAGTGTCTATGGTATAGCATTAAAATTGTAAACATCAAGAAAACAAATGTATGTTTCCTCATGTTCATTCCAGTATTGCAAATATTTCTACATCGCACCTCTTGTCAGGTAAATATGCTTATCATTTTTTTCCTTCAGGTGATGTTTGTGTGTAAAGTATGCTCAGGGTTTGTGAAGAGAAAGCGACGTTTTGTTAAGTGAGCTAATACGTAGTTTGTGTTTAAAGAAAGCCCAGCGTGTCGCGTATGCAGTGAAACGTAAATATTTGTAAAGAGAAAGCAACATCATGTTATAGTGATCTGATACATAGTTTGATAGTAAATGGCGTCATAACTTAACTCCTATGAAATAACTGTAATAATTCTGCAAGACATACTCATAAACTTGAACGTTAGAAGAGATCTTAAACTCAAGCCAATGAGAAGTTTTTGCAGCTGCTCCATTTCAAATACTGATGTCATGAGTCTAGACAACCTTCGTCCGTCAGCAAACCAGGAAATACTAAGGCGGTGGAAATATCACGAAAGAAAAAAAATATTTGTATGCAGCATGAAAAATATTGATGATGAAAAGCGGAGAGATATGAAGTATAAACGTACCAAGGAAGTGATTGATAGCATAGTCTGTTCACCTGAGTGTGCATGTTAGGCAAGACTTTTATTTATACTTAACTCTTATGTATTAACAGTCACATACGTAAAAAAATAATTGCTATATATACATTCACTATTAAAGAAAAAAAGTAGATTTAGTCATCACTTTCATGGCATAAATAGATGGAAAGTAGTAGTATACTTAGAATTAACTCATTTATTGGACCATTGAATAACTTGACTACTATTATATGGCCTAACATCAAATTACTAAAAAATGTAAATAAATAATAAATAGGAAATAGATTAGGACTGCAGCGCCTCCAAAGCCAATTTATATAAGGTGTCACTCAATCAGTCATCAGTCAGGCAGTTAATAACTTTGCCAATTTTGTTCTACTTAACTATTCTACATCAAAGCCGTATTGAAGGTGTATGTCAGTCAGCCAAATGGTCACTCACTCACGCACACACTCACGTACTCACTCAGTATGTACAAACTTCAAAACACTCGCAAATTACTCTCGTCCATCAAAGCACTCTCCAAGGCTCTCTTACTTTTCTTATCCTTTGTCTGTATGTGTTGTTAGCTCTTTCAGTCAGTCAGTTAGTCAGTCTATTAGTCAGGCAGGTAGGCATGGAGGTAAACAATCTATCAGTCAGTTAGTCAGTCAGTCATGTACTTCAGAAGACGATTCTTCATTTATCCATCAACGAACGGTGTCAAAGCACTCATTTTGTTATCATTTGCTTCTCTGGTTTGTTTACATAAGTCTCATTCTTTTCAGTCAGGCAGTAAGGCAACGTGTTCTACCTAAAAACAAAACTATTCCTTTTATTCATCCATCAACGAACTCTCTAAAAACGCTGATTATATTTATATTTTATCTAGCCATTTGCGTTATTACTGTTGCTGTGTTTTTGTTTCTTTTGATAATATGTTATTCTTTCAGTCAATCAGTCAGTCGGTGAAGCAGTAAGGTGACGTGTGCTAACCTAAGAAAGCAACAACAACACACTTCTTCAATCACGTACCCATCAAAGGTACTCATAATATAATCTTTCGTAAGTGTGTACTGTTGTTAGTGTTCGTACGTGCATGAATTCCGCCGTTCACCTCACAAGGGTATTGGTCACACGAGCTCAATAAAATCCATCGACTCGGCTTTCGGTCACAAACACGCCAAGGACAACACAAAGAAAGGGAAAGAATGGGAAGGAGAAGGAAAGGAAGGAAGGAAGGGAGGAAGGGAAAGCAAGGGACGGATAAAGGAAGAGTATAGGAAACGAAATGAAAGGAAGGGAAGGAAAGGGGAGGGAAGGCATGGGAAGAGGAAGATGAAAGAAACGAAGGAAAGCAATGAACTCAAAGGAAATGAGAGAAGGGGAAAAGAAAGGAGAGGAAGGAAGGAATGGGAAGGGAAAGAACTTGGAAAGGGAAGGGAAAAGGAAAACAAGGGACGGGTGTATAGTCTCTCTCTCTCTCTCTCTCTCTCTCTCTCCTTCCCTTTATAAATATTACTCCAGTTACCAGATTGCATGAGAGAGAGAGAGAGAGAGAGAGAGAGAGAGAGAGAGAGAGAGAGAGAGATTAGTAAATACTCCAGTTTATCTTCCTATCTATATATATATTTTTTTAATCTTGATGGTATGCCGATAAAGTTTATTTTCTCTTTCCTTAACTATTTAATCATTACTCTCTCTCTCTCTCTCTCTCTCTCAAAGAGTGGTGATTGACGGATTTAACTCAGAGTGAGCGCCGGTCACTAGTGGCGTCCCTCAGGGCTCGGTTCTTGGCCCAGTGCTCTTCATTATTTACATCAACGATGTGGATGTCGGACTCAATAATCGCATTAGTAAATTTGCAGACGACACAAAGATTGGTAACTCGGTTCATACTGACGAAGACAGGCAAAGCCTCCAAGAGGATTTGCACAAAATTTCAGCTTGGTCGGATAGATGGGAGATGCCTTTTAACGTAGATAAGTGCCAGGTCCTTCAAGTTGGAACAAGGAATAAGAAATTCGATTACGAAATGCGCGGCGTTAAACTCAAAAGCGTTCAATGCGTTAAGGACTTGGGGGTCAAAATCGCGTCAAACCTCAAATTCTCACAGCAATGCATCGATGCAGGAAATAAAGCGAACAGAATGTTGGGCTTCACTAAAAGAAACTTTTTATTCAAGAATAAAGATGTAATACTTCCACTCTACAATAGACCCCACTTGGAATATGCAGTACAGTTTTGGTCTCCCCACCATGCAAAGGACATTGTTAAATTAGAAGGTGTTCATCGTCGGGCAACAAAAATGATCCCTTCCTTGTGCAACAAATCTTACGAAGAAAGGCTTTCCACCCTTAACATGTTCTCTCTTGAGGAACGTCGCCTCCGAGGAAAACTGATCGAATGTTTTAAAATACTTAATGGTTTCATGAATGTAGACAGATCAACATTGTTTATGATCGATGACACTTTGCGTACGAGGAACAATGGCGTAAAACTCAAATGTAGACAAGTAAATTCAGACTGCACCAATTTTTTCTTCACTAACGTTGTAGTGCGAGAATGGAATAAGCTCCCACCGTCAGTGGTCCAGTGTAACACGATTGACTCCTTCAAAAACAAGCTCGACCGTCACTTCCTTCAACTTAATATCAACTAGAGTTGAAATGCATAGTTTTGGAGCCTTCTGATTAATGTAGAATCACTTAGGTTTAAGGACAGACCACCTAGTCTGAACCATGGGGTCTGTGTGGTCTGATTTTCTATGTAAATCTATGTATGTAAATCTCTCTCTCTCTCTCTCTCTCTCTCTCTCTCTCTCTCTCGGGTTTAAAATGAAAGTAGGATATGTTGTAGTCTGGCTTAGGCTATGTGTGTGTGTGTGTGTGTGTGTGTGTGTGTGTGTGTGTGTGTGTGTGTGTGTGTGTGTGTGTTACGTAAACATTAATTAGTGCCACAGTTTGCCTATAACGATTTTTTCATATATATTTTTACCACGAAACGCTGTACCGTACATAAAAAAATTCGTTGTAATTTTTATGACGCTCTCCTTCCATACGTAATATTATCCTGCCTTAATATTACAGAGTGACGTCATTAAAAGGGGAGAGATTTTTCTTATTATAAAGTTAAGCGTGAAAAAAATGATAATAATAATGTAGAAAGAAAACTCCCATTAGCTACCTAGGCAATGAAGGAGAAAGAGAAACATAAGGTGAGTCGTTGTGAATTATTTAGCAAGGTATTGATTTGTTTCAGTGTAAAGTTCAGTAAATATAAATAACAATGTAGAAATAAAACTCCCATTAACTATCAAGGTAGTGAGGGAGGAAGAAAAAGAATTGAATGCGTATTATTTAGCAAGGTATATATTTTTTGTCAGTATAAAGTCATGTGAATATAAATGATAATGTAGAAATAAAACTCCCATTAGGTATCCAGGTAATGAGAGAGAGGGGAAGGAAGGTCGAGGATAGATATAGAGATGTAGGTAGCACTGAACTTTGCGAGTGGCTGGCGAATCTGCCTTACATAATCACACACACACACACAAAAAAAAAAAAAGAAGATATTACTACTAAAACAAAAGAAAGAAAGAAAGAAGGAAAATAAACACTAGAATTAAGAAACAAACGCACAATAGCAATACACAGATTTGTTCGTGATAAGTTTGTTCAGCGGTTAGTAAACACACACACACACACACACACATACTTATAGTACTACGCAGCTTTGTTCCTGGTAAGTTAGTTCCACGAAATTAGTAAACACACACACACACACACACACACACACACACACACACACACACACACACACCAACACATATTTTTTCCTTTTTCCTTCCAGCTTCAAGAGAGACATTTACGGTACTATTTTTTTAACTTTCAAGGCAAAAAAATACATAACCTTACCTTACCTTCCTTCTTACGTAACCCAAATAAAAAAGTAATGCCATTGTAAATACATACACTTCAGAGTAATAATCCACATCCGTCTCTCTCTCTCTCCCTCTCTCTCTCTCTTTACCTTGTTTGCATAATTATGGGAATTTTATTTTTACATTACTTTTTTTACCTGACTGGAAAAAAATCTATACAGTGCTTAATAATACACATCCAACTCTCTCTTTCTTTCTCTATTTATTTTGAAGTCTATTAGGAATTTTATCTTTACATTATAATTACTTTTTTTTATTACTGAATATTATACTGAAAAAAATCTATGGTCTGCTAAATGATACTTCCGACTCTCTTCCCCTTTATCATTCTTCTTCTTCTCTACTTACCTTAACAGCTAATTAGAGTTTAATTTTTACATTATCATTTATATTCATCTGACTTTATACTGACAAAAAAATCTATACCTTGTGTGTGTATTTATGTAATGCAGACTCGCCAGCCACCCGCAAAGTTCAGTGCTACCTACGTCTTTATTATTTATCCTCGACCTTCCTACCTTCGCCTGGCCTTCCCTCTTCCTCCTTTTCCTGCCACACGTGTTGCCCTTTACCTGATAGTTCCGGGGAGCTCAGGTAGACGCAGGGGCAGCCAGCACAGTCTACCCTTCCCCAGCACGTGAACTTAGAGAAAACGGGGCAAACACGCCTATTTTTTTAGTTTCTTGCGTCCTTTCTTTCTAGTTTTGGGTGATTTTCCTTTCTATTATTATTATTATTATTTTTTGTGTATGTGTGTGGATTTGGCAATACTGTTTTGACTGTCTGATTTACTCTCTCTTCCTCCCATGCATCATCCGGTCCCCTTTCTGGCGTATATATGTAACTTATGTGGCGAGATATTGAGACATATAATCGAAGAAGAATATGATTTATCTTCGGTAGTCTTTCATTCTTTCTGTTTACTTCTTGTTCTTCTTTTCTTCTTCATCTACTTTTTTTCTCATTGCTGTTCTGTCATCATATTTTCTTTTTCTTTTTCATTTATTTTGCTACGTTTGTCGTGTTTTTGTCATACGCAACCTTTCAAGTATATATAACGATTATTAAACTTTTAGGCTTATGTTGCCTTTGATCACACACACACACACACACACACACACACACACACACACACACACAAAGGGGCTTTACTATGGATTTCCTGGTACAATCAAGTTCGCGCGAGAGAGAGAGAGAGAGAGAGAGAGAGAGAGAGAGAGAGAGAGAGAGAGAGAGAGAGAGAGAGAGAGAGAGAGAGAGAGAGAGAGAGAGAGAGAGAGAGAGAGAGAGAGAGAGAGAGAGAGAGAGAGAGAGAGAGAGAGAGAGTTATGTGTGTGTCTTATATTTCACTCTTCATGTACTTGCTCTTTTATCTCTTTAATCTTGTTAATGCACATGCAAGAGAGAGAGAGAGAGAGAGAGAGAGAGAGAGAGAGAGAGAGAGAGAGAGAGAGCACACTTGCCCGCTAAAAGCACACCTGAATAACTCGTTTAATCACTTTCGTATACCTCCTGACCCCTTCTCTTCCCCCCCTTCCCCCCTCCTGTCCCTTACCTGTGCCATCGAGGAGGAGGAGGAGGAGGAGGAGGAGGAGGAGGAGGAGGGACACTTGCAAGCCTTTATTCATAGTTAAACGTCCTTTGTCATTCTTCCTCCTTTCTCTCTTTTTTTTTTTTTTACTTTATGGTTGCTTTTTATTTCTCTTTGACATCTCTCTCTCTCTCTCTCTCTCTCTCTCTCTCTCTCTCTCTCTCTCTCTCTCTCTCTCTCTCTCTCTCTCTCTGCACACACACACACACACACACACACACACACACACACACACACACGTATATCCTTTTATCTACGTCTAATCCTTCTCATCCCTTCCATGTATTCCTCTCTCTCTCTCTCTCTCTCTCTCTCTCTCTCTCTTCATTCCTTCACTCAAAGCCTTAATCCCTTTTCCTTTTTGTTAACTTTTTCTTCCTTCTTTCTTTTCCCATATTCAGAAGCTATTCACCCTGCCTTCCTTCCATTCTTCTTCCTTCCTTTCTTTCTTTTTTTTCATTCCTTCCATCCCTTTTTCCTTTCTTTGTTCATTCCTTTCTTCCTTTCTTTCGTTCCTTTTTACTCAATTTCTTCCTTGCAAATTTCTTTCCTTATTTTCCTCCCTTCCTTCCTTCCTTCCTTCCTTCCTTCCTTCCTTCCTTCCTTCCTTCCATCCTTCCTTCCTTCCATCCTTCCTTCCTTCATGATTATTAGGGGTAAAAGAAATTAATCGAGAGAGAGAGAGAGAGAGAGAGAGAGAGAGAGAGAGAGAGAGAGAGAGAGAGAGAGAGAGAGCAAAACGTAAGTGTTATATATAAGTTTAGCGCGCAAGTGACCTTTTATATTGATGAGCTTAGAACATGTTTTTGTCGTTGCTAATCTTTCCTTCCCTTGCTTCCTTCCTTTCTTTCTTTTTCTTTATAATATTTTTTTCTTATATTTTTTTTCAAGATATCTCGCAACATTTATCGTCATTTCATTAGAGTTTATCCACATACTACTACTACTACTACTACTACTACTACTACTACTACTACTACTATTATTATTATTACTACCACTACAAATATTACTACTGCAACTATTACTACTACAACTTCTACTTCTACTACTACTACTACTACTACTACTACTACTTCTACTACTTCTACTACTACTACTACTACTACTACTACTACTACTACTACTACCAATTCTTATTCCTCTTATAATTTTATTGTTATTTTCATTATTATTATTATTATTATTATTATTATTATTATTATTATTACCCTTATATTAATTAGTGAGGTCAGATTCTTAGATAACATCAAGGTGGCTGTTCAGATGAAAGAAAAGAAGGAATCGATTGTATCCACCCTCCTTCTCTCTCTCTCTCTCTCTCTCTCTCTCTCTCTCTCTCTCTCTCTCAGACACACATACCTAGCCCAATTTCATGCTCACCTTCGCCACATTGCATATCCGAACATTATTTAGCTTGGCAGATAGACGGGTGTGCATGCCTCGTCGATGTCAGTGTTGCCAGAACGGAGGCGGATGTTTGGCCAGCGCTGGTAAAGGAAAGGAAGGAGCGAGCGCACGTGGGCCCAAACTGTTGATACCACGAGTGATGAAAAGTACGGTTCACACTGCTTCCCTAACTGTTGATATCACGCCTGTTGGGAAAGTCTCATTCACTCCGCCTCGTGTTGATATTAATACACTTTACAAGGCCCGGGAGGTGTTTTAGCGTGGAGCTGAGGATAGATACTAGGGGTCATATTCTAAAACATTTCGATGCCCAAGTAGCTACATACATTTGCTAAGGCTTTTGTAGGAGTTGTGGGTATTTCCAGGGGTAGTTTTATGGCCCTGATGGTAGTTTGAGCATTCTTCTGAACCCTAAACCTGCAAAAACACTCCTTAGAACCCGACTTTATTATTTTGTTTCTTTTTACTGTAGTCATAATCCGTGTATGTGTGTGTGTGTGTGTGTGTGTGTGTGTGTGTGTGTGTGTGTAATCTATTAGAATTACGTGACCATTTAAGCATATGTAGACTAAGTTATACCACATGCTCTAAGTAATTGAGGAATGATGTTATTTTCCGCTTATATCACCTGCATTCTATGACTCAGTCGTTTTATTATATCTCTTTATAAGTCTTCGTCGACAGCAGTGTTACGTAATCGCTCATATGAGTTTAAGCTTAGATTATACGTTACGTGGAATTGAGTGTTGTGTTCACTTATGCCTCGCCCAGAGGATCAAAAGGTGAAGGTAAAGTTTGGGGCACGGGGTGTAGCTGCGCGTGGCCTCGTTGCTCATCTCCGTTGTATTTTTTTTTAACAATAAAGGAAGGTCCAAAGAGGTTCGTTATATATTTCTTATGTGTTATCAGGTTATCAAAAGATAGCAGTAGTGAGAGAGAGAGAGAGAGAGAGAGAGAGAGAGAGAGAGAGAGACTTTTTACGGGGTAGTATATCTATAAATGATAAAATCAAACAGATACTGCTATAGGTTTCAGAGGCGTGTTTCCTCTTTTTCTGAGGGGGAATAACTCTGTAACAAAGCGTTAGACTAGGTTCATATTTTCTCAGATTGTTTCAGACCTCCCGCTAAATTTTGTCACCGTCGTTTATTAACAAAAGTGAATAATTAAGGCACTTCCCTTCTATACCACGTCGTGGAGCTCTTCTCCAGCACGAACGTATCGTGATGTTGCTGTGACGTCACTCCCTATATAGGCTCCGTCCCAAACTTAACTGCCACCTTCCTGACAGGTGATACCACCGCTCCTGCCACTAGTAGCATGACTGTATTTATCCCGTGTTATCAAGATACCACAATGATTTTTAGGAAAATAAGCATACCATTGCGTGCACAGTACATTGTTGCATATCATGAGCCTAAAGATTAGATCACTTAGTCAATCATTTGGGGCATAGGTCGTGGAGGAGCGTTGTCTCGCCCACCCTACGACGCCACTCACATGGATTTCCCCAGACGAATCTTCTGGCTGCCTTCCCATGCCACGTTCCTCCAGGCAGGAAAGAGTAAACTCTGCTTAAAGTAGGATAGAGCAAAGTAAAATACTATATAAACAGTTCCTCTCAGTTTTGTTGCTGAAACTGTTTACTGCTCCTGTTTGAAGGTAACTATTGGATGGAGCCCAGGGAGTGACGTCACAGCAACGTCACGTAACGTTCGTGCTGTAGGACAGCTCCTCGACTCGGAAATTGACTTTATGTATAGAAGAGAAGTGCCTTGATTATTCAATTTTCTTAATAAACGACGGTGCCAACAATTAGCGGGAGGTCTGAAACAATCACAAAATATGAACCTAGTCCAACGCTTTGTTACAGAGTTATTCCCGATATAGCAAAGGAGACAGCACAAGGGCACAAAAACAGGAAACAATAAAAAAGAATCCCGCTACTCGATAAAAAAAAGCCCGCTACTCGAAAACGATGGAACACGGCCTCTGAAACACCTAGTAACACACACACACACACACACACACACACACACACACACACACTATCTCGGGGTGTGTAATCTGTGTATGTACTGTGTGTTGGGGCATGTCCTTATCTCTCTGCCCATATGTGATAACGAACCTTATCGCCCTCCGTCACACCGTGTCTTTTGTTTGCTCGAGGGCGGATTAGCTACTTCGAGGGTGACGGAATATTTGGCGCCATTGTCGGTTGGTGTGTTGTTGTTGTTGTTGCTGTTATGTTATTTTTATTATTGCTTCTTTTGTGGTTTGTGTTTTATTTTTCATTATTTTTTTTCTTTTCTTCTACTTCTATTACTTTTTCTTCTTTTTCTTTTTCTTCTTCGTCTTTTTCTTGTTCTTGCTCCTCATGCTGTTGTTCTTCTTGATGTTCTTGTTATCATTATTAGTTATTATTATTATTATTATTATTATTATTATTATTATTATTATTATTATTATTGCTGTTGTAATTGATGTTTTTCTTATTATTATTATCATTATCATTGTTATCATTTTCATTTTTTTTATTTCATTCTTTTATTCTTTTATTTTCATTCTATTTTATTCTTTATTTTTGTCGTGTAAATACAGATAAAAGATGACACTTCTTACTATAATAACACACCATATATTTTTTTTTCCATTTTAAGATATTTCAAGAAAGGTTTGGTGACGATCGATATATATCTAATCATTTACCTTTAATTCCTCGTTTAACAATTCCATAACTATCAATAATTATCATCCTCTGCTATCTATTTCGTGGCTTATCATTGGTTCTCGCCGCCTCAAAATTTTCCACAGGCAGCCAATCACAATCTCTTTTACATATTTCTTGCCTTCTCATTGGTTCTTCCCTCCTTAAGAGTCCACAGGCAGCCAATCACAACCTTGGTTCTTCCCTCCTTAAGAGTCCACAGGCAGCCAATCACAACCTCTTTCACGTATTTCTTGCCTTTTCATTGGTTCTTCCCTCCTTAAGAGTCCACAGGCAGCCAATCACAACCTCTTTCACGTATTTCTTGCCTTTTCATTGGTTCTTCCCTCCTTAAGAGTCCACAGGCAGCCAATCACAACCTCTTTCACGTATTTCTTGCCTTCTCATTGGTTTCTCCCTCCTTAAGAGTCCACAGGCAGCCAATCACAACCTTTTTCACGTATTTCTTGCCTTCTCATTGGTTCTTCCCTCCTTAAGAGTCCACAGGCAGCCAATCACAACCTTTTTCACGTATTTCTTGCCTTCTCATTGGTTCTTCCCTCCTTAAGAGTCCACAGGCAGCCAATCACAACCTTTTTCACGTATTTCTTGCCTTTGCAGTGGTGTTCGACTCAACGTATTCATTCCACAGCCAGCCAATCGCATCTTCTTTCTTATTTTTCTCGCTTTCTTATTGGTTCTCGTCTCAACGTATCCCACAACTAGCCAATCACAGCGTCTTTCTTATATTTCCAGCTTTCTCATTGGTTATCGCCTCAACGTATCCCACAACTAGCCAATCACACTCTCTCCCCTGCATTTTTCGGTTATCAGGGCAACCAATCCACCTGCGTTATCCGGATAGAACGATCGATAACATACGTAACGCTGAGATTTGTTTGACAGGAAGAAAAATGCTGTGTACTTTATGGATTATGGATTAGTATTGACAGTATTACCAGATTGCTTCGTGTATTAGAGACCCTTATTCTCAAACGTTTTCGGCTCTCACATCAAATATAAACTATGCTGAAGGCCATCAAAGGAGATTAGTCGGGTTCTCAAGAGTCTTTTTTTAGGTTCATGGCGTAGAGGCTTTGTCAGGGTATATCTGGGCTTATAGAACTACCCATGGAAAGATGCACAACCTCTACGAAAGCCTTGTCAATAGTGTGTGTGCTTGGGAGCCGAGATGTTTAATTTGGCTTAGTCTTATTAGCAACGTTTCTTCTTTTCTTTCTATAATATTTTTAGTCCTTTTGTAGTTTTAGTTGCAGAGTTTCATATTTTCTTTTTTCACTTCAAGTTTTATTTTTTCATTCGTCTTTCTCTCTTCTTTTTAGCAGTGTTTTTCTTTCTCTTTCTTCATTTCCTTCTATAATATTTTTAGTCCTTTTGTAGTTTTAGTTGCAGAGTTTCATATTTTCTTTTTTCACTTCGTTTTACTTTTTCATTCGTCTTTCTCTCTTCTTTTTAGCAGTGTTTTTCTTTCTCTTTCTTCATTTCCTTCTATAATATTTTTAGTCCTTTTGTAGTTTTAGTTGCAGTTTCATATTTTCTTTTTTTTCACTTCAAGTTTTATTTTTTCATTCGTCTTTCTCTCTTCTTTTTAGCAGCGTTTCTTCTTTCTCTTTTTTCTTTTCTTTTTATAATATTTTTTAGTCTTCTTGTAGTTTTAGTTGCAGAGTTTCATATTTCCTTCTTTTCTTCTCACACTTGTATCATCACCATACTAGTGTTTTTTTATCTTATTAATTTCCTATGTCTCTATCTCCGTTGTCTGTTATTCGTTATTCATATCTTGTCTTAGTCTCTGTAATCGCCTCCTCCCTGCCTCTTTATCTTCTTCCCCTCCTCTCCTATTCCCTCCCCTCAAGGAACCCTAACCTCCCCTTATGTACGAAGGGGATGAGGAAGAGGGAGTAGGGGAGGAAAAGCAAGGGAGATAGGAAAGAAGAAGAGGATAAGGGAGGAAGGGGGAAGAGAAGGAGGAAGGGGGTAAGCGGAAGAGAGATGGGGAGGAGAAGGAAGTTGGAGGAAGAGGGAAGAAGGGAGGAAAAGGAAGGGAGATAAGAAAGAAGAAGAGGGAAAGGGAGGAAGGGGGAAGAGAAGGAGGAAGGGGGTAAGCGGAAGAGAGATGGGGAGAAGGAAGTAGGGAGGAAGAGGAAGAGGGAAGATGGGAAGAGAGAGGAAGAGGGAAGAAGGGGAGGAAAAGGAAGGGAGATAGAAAGAAGAAAAGGGAAAGGGAGGAAGGGGGTAAGCGGAAGAGAGATGGGGAGGAGAAGGAAGTAGGGAGGAAGAGGAAGAGGGAAGATAGGTAGAGAGAGGAAGAGGGAAGAAGGGGAGGAAGAGAGGATGTGACTACTCTCCCAGTTCCTCTTATGGCCTTTTTGAGAGCCCTTACAAACCAGGAAGAGGCGATTTAAGCGGATTGAGAAAGCGGAGGAGGAAGAAGAGAAGAAGAAGAAGAAGAAGAAGAAGAAGAAGGAGGAGGAGGAGGAGAATGATGAGGAGGTGGGAGATGACTGACCACTACTAAGGGAAGGAATACGAGCAGGAAAACAGGAGGAGAAGGAGGAGGAAGAGGAAAACAGAGACGAGGAGAATGATTACGATGATGAGAATGACTACCACAGCGAGGAGGAGGAGGAGGAGGAACAGGAAAACAGGAGGAAGAGGAAAGAAGAAGGAGGAGTTAACTATCCCTTTGTATGGTAGTTCTGAGGAGTCGTTTCTCAGGAGTGATTTTAAGTGGGCAGAAAAAAAGAGGGGGAGGAAGGGGGGGTTAGAGGGCGAGGGGGGAGTGTGTGTGTGTGTGTGTGTGTGTGTGTGTGTGTGTGTGTGTGTGTTGCTTTAGTGCGCGTGTGAGTCTTTCATGGTTGACTTTAATGGGTTAAGTTTTCAGGTTGTTTTGAGAGAGAGAGAGAGAGAGAGAGAGAGAGAGAGAGAGAGAGAGAGAGAGAATTTATATGTATCATCACTCCTAAAGGGATACAAATAAAACAAAAATAATCTAAGGATAATAAGTGTTTGTCACGAACGAGTACACACACACACACACACACACACACACACACACTTAAAAATATTCTTGACGCTAAAATAAACGTAAGAGGAGTCAACCCACACCGCCACTTCCTTCCTTCCTTCCTTCCTTCTTTCTTCCTTCCTTTTCCTTCACCTTCCTTCCTCTTCCCCCCTTTGCTCCCTTTTTCCTCCTCCATGCATGTGATGACATTACGATAACTCTCTCTCTCTCTCTCTCTCTCTCTCTCTCTCTCTCTCTCTCTCTCTCTCTCTCTCTCTCTCTCTCTCGAAATAGCAATTAAAAGAAGTAAACAGTATATTGATGAATCTGCTTTTGAGAGAGAGAGAGAGAGAGAGAGAGAGAGAGAGAGAGAGAGAGAGAGAGAGAGAGAGAGAGAGAGATGAGGCAAGGTCGTTCTAAAATAATTGATTTGCCGTTAATATATTACTCGGTTTCAAGTAAATCTTCCTCACTCATTATGGATATTTATTTATTTATAACTTAATAATAGCCATCGTCTGTAGAAATAAAACTGGTGATAAGTATTGGCTGCAAAGAGCAAAGGTTCTGGAATATTGCAAGAACACGAACATGCTTGCAATTATATATATATATATTTTTTTTTAACTCTTCTGCCTCCCACATTAACTATTTCCAAAAAGCCAAAAAAGGAGATTAATCGAGTTTTCATGAATGTTTCTTCAAGTTCACGGTACAGAAGAAGGGCCACACTACCACCAGGGTCATTAAACTACCCCTGGAAATGCCCCAAACTCCTACGAAACCCTTGTCAAATGTGTGTTTCTTCAAGTTCATGGTACAGAAGAAGGGCCACACTACCACCAGGGTCATTAAACTACCCCTGGAAATGCCCAAAACTCCTACGAAACCCTTGTCAAATGTGTGTTACTTCAAGTTCATGGTATAGAAGGGCCACACTACCACCAGGGTCATTAAACTACCCCAGGAAATGCCCAAAACTCCTACGAAACCCTTGTCAAATGTGTGTTTCTTCAAGTTCACGGTACAGAAGAAGGGCCACACTACCACCAGGGTCATTAAACTACCCCGGGAAATGCCCAAAACTACGAAGCCCTTGTCAAATGTGTTTCTTCAAGTTCATGGTACAGAAGAAGGGCCACACTACCACCAGGGTCATTAAACTACCCCTGGAAATGCCCAAAACTTCTAGGAAACCCTTTTGAAATGTATGTGTTTGGGTGCCGAAATGAAAAGATAAAGAAAAGGGAAAAGGAAGGAAGGAAGGAAGGAAGGAGGAAGTGGAGGTGTGGGTTGATTGCTCTTACGTTTATTTTAGCGTCAAGAATGTTTTTAAGAGTGTGTGTGTGTGTGTGTGTGTGTGTGTGTGTGTGTGTGTGTGTGTGTGTGTGTGTGTACTCGTTCGTGACAAACACTTATTATCCTTAGAGTATTTTTGTTATATTTTTATTCTTTAAGGAGTGATGATACTTATAAATGCCCGCCCGCTGCGATTGGCACGGATTTTACCTTCACTGGTAGCCTGGTAACATATTATACTCCCAGGTTTTTCTCTGCCTCTGTGTTGGATAGTGGACTGTTTCCCATGTGGTATTGGGATGCTGGATTTCCCCTCCCAAGATGCATGACTTTACATTTTTCTTCATTGATTTGTAGCAGCCACTTGTTCCATTCCTGTAGCTTGGTGATGTCTTGTTGGAAATCCGCAGTGAAGGGGTTAAAAATATGGCTCTATTAAGTCTAGCATATTAATATTGAACTTCTTTAATTAACACAATTATATACGAACCACAGCAAAGGGAAAAGGTGAGAGAAAAGGGGAATTGGGTATACTAATAGTTAAATGAAGAACGAGGTTATTGGAGGAAGAGGAAAGAAAGAAAAGAAGGGAAGAATGTAAACACAGACAGGCTTACAATAATGTCTTCAGAAGTGGTTTGGGGTGAGAAGCATAGAAGAAAGGAAGGAAGGGAAGGATTTAGGCACACAAGAGCTTACCATAATGTCTGTATCATCTAACATGAGTGATCTGGGGAGAGAAGGAAAGAAGAAAGAAAGGAAGGGAAGGATCTAGACACACAATCTTACCATAATATCCATAGAAGTGATTTGGGGTGAGAAGCAGAGAAGAAAGGAAGGAAGGGAAGGATTTAGGCACACAAGAGCTTACCATAATGTCTGTATAAGCTAACATGAATGATTGGGGAGAAAAGCAGAGAAGAAAGAAAGGAAGGAAGGGAAGAATTTAGACACACACACACACACACACACACACACACACACACACACACACACACACACACACACACACACACACACACACACACACACACACACACTAACTCTAATAGTATGTGAAAAGTGTCCCCAATCCTCCCTCCTCGCCCTCCTCTTACCTCCCTCCCCCTTTCAATCTCATATTCCTTTTAACACTGTTCTTCTTTCCTTACAGTTTCTATGAGCACCCGAAGCTTGCGGAAGACCTGATCAATGCATACTCCAACTCTTCCCACATGCTGATCTCCTTCTCCGTGGGTAAGTTGCCAGCAGAGACACCCAAAAAGTGAAGAAAACATGGGATGGTGTGGGAAGGTGGTTTAACCCGTCCGCTGCGATTAGCACGGATTCGGCTTTCACTGGTAGCCTGGTAACATATAGTCCCAGGTCCTCTCTGCTTCTGTGGTGGATAGTGGAGTGTTTCCCATGTGGTATTGGTATGCTGGATATCCTCTCCCAAGGTGCAGGACTTTACATTTTTCCTCATTGAATTGTAGCAGCCACTTTTTGTTCCATTCCTGTAGCTTGGTGAGGTCTTGTAGGAAATCCGCGGTCAAGGGGTTAATGCTCCATAACACGCCTCTTCCAAATATGCCGAGGCCGGTCTGGCGCAGGCTCCCGCGGGTCCTTTCCTCCCCTCTGCTCTGCCACACAGTCCCAACACCTATCTCTTCCTCTCATATATAAGCTATAGGTAACATATGAGAGGAAAAAATAGGTGTTGGGATTGTGTGGCAGAGCAGAGGGGAGAAATGGACCCGCGGGAGCCAACGCCAAAACGGACTCGACAATTTGGTTTCACTATAGCTACGAATCCGCTGGCCCAGGGTTCGAGCCCAGGTGTTTATCCTCCCGTTCTGGCTGGTTGATGAACTGGTATCTTGGGAAGTCTAGGGAAAAAGTTGGAAGGTTTCGTTTAGTCAGCGCAACATCTGTGGTCATATGTCGGAGAGAGATAGGAGGGGGAAGGAGTTATAGAAGGGAACAGACCCCAGGAGACGGGACACAACCCCCGATTAATACCTGGTACCCATTCACTGCTGGGTGGACAGGGGCGTAGGGTATCGGAAAAGCCGGCCACATTTTTCCACTCCGCCCGGGAATCGAACCCGGGCTCTCTTGGTTGTGAGCCGAGTGTGCTAAGGAAGTCTGGGGAATGTAAACTGTGGTAACCCGGATGTCACACTGGCCCTGTATCTCGGGGTGGTGGGTTCTTACTACAAGTTCAAGGGCCAATGAGACGGAGATGAACAATGAGGCCATGCGCAAATTAGTGTATCAGGACACCTCTCCTCCCGAAATTGACCCCTCTTTCGGCCAACTCTGGATTCTTTTTAGGAGCAGCGAGTAGCGGGCTTTTTTTTATTATTATTTCCTTTTTTTGTGCCCTTGAGCTGTCTCCTTTGTTGTAAAAAAAAAAAAAAGCCCCAAATTTTACTTAAGTGAGAGGTCATTAGGTTACATCAAAGAAGCCACGCATTGATAACGAATTAACTATCTTTTAAACCTTTAGTACATCTTCAGATCCTGTTAAATATCTTCAGTGGTTAAGATAAATAGGTTTCCTTGTTTGGATTTCAGCAGACTACAAAAGCTTTAGGTCGGTTTTATAAGACACCTTCGCTTCTCACATCAGCTGTTTCTAAAGGTCAAAGAGGGGGTCAGTCGGGTTATAATGAGAGTTTCTTCAGGTTCACGGTACAGAAGAAGGGTCAAACTACCACCAGGGTCATAAAACTACTCCCGGAAATGCCCACAATTCCTCCGAACGCCTTGTCAAATAGGTGTTCTTGGGCGGTGAAATGTCTTATGAGACGACCTTTAATGTTTAGGACATAGATAGAGTGACCCATTTAGCTCCAAAAGACTGAGTAAGCTATTATATGTCATTCTTATTGAAGTGTTATCTTTCCTCCCTTGACTCCCCCACACGTGCTCCCTCGTTCTGCCCTAAGTCTATATACACCGAGTCAAGTCATACGCAGGTTTGTGGGAGGAGACCCGGCCGAGGCGTGGTTTATGCGTGACACTGCTTGGAGCCAAACTAGAGAATGTAGAAACAGGGATTTAGAGAAAACGAGGAAAGGCACACTAATTTAAATCAATAACTTCAACATGCCCTCCCTCACACCCCACAGTAATCAATGAAATTACAGTCACGCAATAACACAATAAAAAGACATTTTTTCGTCAGTGGCTTGCCTGAACGCGCTGTGAAAGAAGGCGAGAATGCACATCCAGAGTCCACATACGGCCCCAACTTTAGTCACCCCTGAACTGACGGGTATTTTGGGGGGGGCTCCAAGTGACGTCATCCCGCTGCTCCGCCCCAAAACCGCCTCCTGCGTGTACCGGTCGCGGTTTTGAAGCAGAGTGACTTGACTTGGTATATATAGACTTAGGTTCTGCCCACCCATCGCCAACTGCCCATGTGTTGATGATCGCTACCAACTTTACTTATACCTTTACACATTAACAATTATTACCCACTTTACATGTTTATAATTATTGTCCTTAACATGACCTTGCATAATAATAATTGCGTCCAACTTTACCTCACCTTTGCATATTAATAATTGTTACCAGATTTACGTATCAATCAATGTGTCCAACTCTAATGATTATTCCCTTTGGCCTTTCAGCATTAATTAAGGCTCTATTTAAATGTTCCCTTGGTCTTGCCTATTCACTAAATAACCCTTCCTTCCCCTTCTACTGAATGTACCTGTTTTCAGCACCTTAATGTTCTCTGTGATTGATATAAGTTTTGGGTGTGAGTGTTCCCTCCCCATGTCAACCTATCTGTTTGTTTATCTTTTGCTGTACAGGGAAGGTTTATAATAGTTAACTTCTTACTGTTATCAAGAAAACTTTTTACGTTACTTAAGTTTTATTCCTGAGATAAGTTTTTGAGGGCAGTTTTTTCTTCTCCCGGATATTATTAACCCGGTAGCAGCGGGGATCATGTTTCTTAATGGTCCCCCTAAGTGAGCAAAATGAGAAAAAAAATCATCACTCACACAAACCATTTCATAATATATATAAAAGCAGTTGTGATCAGTTTATGTATCATCTATTTTTAGGGGGGTTAAATCATGGCACAAATTTGGCCCGTCGCTGCTACACGGTAAAGCCACAAATTTGGCCCGTCGCTGGTACCGGGTTAAAAGGTGTGCTGATTGGTGAACATATACTCGGTGTGTTTTTCGTTGCGCTGATCATGAGCATCTTCTGGCCCACCAACTCTCACCTGCCCAGCATTTATTTTCTCTCATTCACTTTTAGGTTGTTTGCCCATGTGTGCAGTGATCCAAATCTTACTCATCACACCTGGAAGAAAACTACTGCAGAATTTATCCAGATCCCCCCAAAATCCAACTTTTGACTGGTGCGACGTACAGGAAAATTTATTGAAAAAAAGTTGCTCATTTTATCACGATTGAGTCTGGAAAATATAGTTTATAATCTTTTACAAGGTAATTTACTGCCTAGAGAGAGCCAAAGTTGTGGTAAAACTGGATTTTTTTTTTTTCGGCATAGAAGGATGAATGAAAACAAATATGAACACTTACATTTGTGTATGTTGGTGGTCACGAGGGCAGTGTAGGGCTATATCCTGTTTGTTTGGTCAGTGGGGCAGGGAGGGGAGCGATAAATCAGAGACCGATAAGCATGGCTCAGGCTATTTTTAGCATGCATGGTAGGGGAAAGTCGCGGAAACAAAAGAGGTGCCAATTAGTCACGTATGCCTAGACAAACATAGTTACGCACACCTTTCAAATTCCGGAAAGCTTTTCGCTCTCCGGCGCTAGCGACATGCTCAGTGCCCACGTCTGATAAACTGTATGACGGCAGCTCATGGAAGATGTTTCTTAGAAAATTTTCTGGCGCTCCTTGCTGAGAAATCCGTTTCTTTCTAGGTTGTCGCATTTGGCTGGAATTCCATGATTCCCGAAAATTTCAACTTTTTACTGGTGCGAGTACAGAAAAAAAAATATTGAAGAAAAGTTGCTCCTTTTATCACGATGGAGTGTGAAAAATATATGTTATAATCTTTGACGAGGAGCCTTACTGCCTACAGAGAGCCAATCAGAGTTGAAGTGAAACTCGAAAAATAATTTTGACAATTGTTTGTAGTTTTTTTTCACTCTGGAATTAATCTCATTGAATAAATGTTGTAGAAAATGATTCGTATAACTCAACTGTGAAATCAGATTATGATTTGGACTGACCGTTTGGTTGGAATTCCAATGTTCCCCCCAAATTCCAAGGTTTTACTGGTGCGACGCACAGGAAACTTTACTGAAGTAATGCTGCTCATTATATCACGATGGAGTCAGAAAAAAATATTTTACAATCTTTGACCAGGAAATTTACTCCCTACAGAGAGCCAAAATTACAGTGAAACTCGAAAAATATATATATATTTTTTTCATTCTGGAATGAATCCCATTGAATAAAAGTTGTAGAAAAACATTCGTTCAACTCAACTGTGAGTGTCATAGTCGTCGCTAAGGGGTTTTAAGAGACAGAAATTGACCCAGAAATTATAAAAAAAAATATGAGAAAAGAGGAAAGGAAAGCTATTGACAAGAACAACAATGACATGAAAAAAAGTCTTCTCTCTCTCTTTCTCAGGATATGCAAAGTGTAGGAAAGGCATAGATTTTTATTCCATGATTTCAGGAGGTAGAAACTAGCCCAGAACGGTTAAAGGAAGTACATAGTATTATGAAAAATGGAAAAAAAAGGAAATTATTGACAAAAGCAACAACATGAAATAAACAACACAAAACACTTATTGATCATCCACGTACTACTAAGGTTATATATATATAGTGCTTTAGATGTGTTTGTTTTACCCTTCGTTTCAGTTTCAAGTCTCATTGCAAAGGAAAGGAAGTGTTGGCACAGGGACATACGGTGAATCTTATATATGTAGAATAGTAAATTGCTGTATTCTCTTCTTTATTATATATGTTGCTTACCTCATTGCAAAAGGGAGTGCTTATAACCAGGGGTGTGGAGTCGGGTACTTTTGGTCGGAGTTGGAGTCGGTAAAAATACCCTCGACTCCTTAACGTAGTAATCATTTATCGTGTAATGTAGTTGTGAAGTTTTTTTTCTTTTACATTATCTAGATTGTGTCTATATAGAGTACACGTAATTTGGATGTAAATACTTGTAAGAAAAAGACCTCAAGAGAGTCTACCGGCACTACAGGAAGCATCTAAAAAATAAAATAAAATAAAAAAGATTTGCAATAGAGGGGGAGGGGCATGGAGGCCGGAGTCAGAGTCGGAGTCGGAGTCGGAGTCGCAATTTTAAAATTTCCCGGTGTCGGAGTCGGAGTCGGAATCGGAGTCGCAACTTAAAAATTTCCCGGAGTAGGAGTCGGAAAATTTTAACCCTGACTCCTCACCCCTGGTAATAGCAAAGGGATTTTCAGGGCATATAGGAAGTCTTACATGTAGGATAATCATGCCCCAATGCACTAATAATAAAAGAAATTCCAGATCATCTATATGCTAAGTTTTCTTGAGATATGTGTGCTTGTTTTTGTGTTCGGATGTTGCAGCCTCGTGAAGGATAAATGTCGTCACCTTCGTAAACAAAGCTCCTCATTATTTTCTACTTTACAGGAAATCAGAAAAAGAACCGTCATTATCTCATTTGGCTTCAGATTTAGGCAGAAACGAAAAGGCCGATTCTAGAACACTCAAACCCTGAATGACGAAGGCAACTATACAAATATGGGCGTCACGTGATGAAAAATTGATGTAAACAAAAACCTGGAAATCGCTGAAAAATGACTTAGGCGATTATTTTATGAGGGTGACGATGTGTTGGTGGAGGATGAGGTGTAGATGTAGGATGTGCACTGATGCTTCTCTCTCTCCTTGAACTGTATGACTGGCTGGCAGGGAGGCAGGATGAGCCCTTCAGGTGGACTTGAGTTCCCTCCTGCCATGGTAAAAATGCTCTCCATGAATCTTACTTGCCTCCCATACCAACCATACATTACCTCTCTCCCTAGTGTGGTTCCTCATAGTGTGTTCCCAGCACTGCCATGGTAGCTGCATCTTTTATTCCTCGCTTAAGTTGGTTCGACTAATTAGATATTCATAAGTCTGATTCCAGAGAATGTCTAGCACTGGCGTTGAAACAAGTGTGGAATCTCTAATTGAATTCCTATAATTTTAGCATTTTTTGAAGCCACTTGCTGCATTCTACCTTAAAGCTTATTTTTATTAGTTGCAAGTCTTACAATATTTTTCACCCCCTAAATTGTATATACAGTTTTACGCTATGATATTAAAAAGTGGAGGAAGGGGTTTCCATTCATATTGCTTTGTGCAAAACACTTTTTCAAATTATTTCCCTAACTACTGTATGATAGCTTTGCCTCAAATGTATCTTTCTTGTGCTGGTGTGCATGATGTTACTTGTTCACCTTAATTTCCTTTTAGCAGCATCTTTTGGTGTGTGGCAATAATATCCATCGTAGACTTGGCCCACCACATTCCTCTGTTGGTTATGCTCGCAGTACCTCAATAGTTATGGTTCTCCCACCAACCCCCACAGGTGTTAGCTGCTGTATAGTGGTGCCTCAGTTAGGTATTATTGAAAAGAATGTTTCAGAGTATCAACTAATATACAGTACATGGAAGGATTTTTTGTTTCTTGAGAATACTTTTGAGATTACTGTGAACAACTCTGTAAACAGCATTGACAGAGTGGTCCTTGGTCTCATGCAAAATCAAGCAAAACTGAGATGGTATATTACATAACTTATTGTTCTAGTCTACTGAATACCAGTCATTCCCAGCAAGGCCACATTATCACTCCCACCATTAAATAAATTGAGAAGCATGAACTTAAATCCTGAAGAGTGAACATACCAAACGCTGCCTTACGCTAGTTTAACATATATTTTTTTTGTAAGAAATATTTATTGAAACATTGTCATGTGTAAAGCTTTCTGGGGATGAGTCTACAGTTCTGTTCTGTTGCCCTCCCAGGCTACTTCATCCATGACTTCCTGGACATGGCCTTGTGGCATCGCAAGCGCTCCTCCTACGAGCTGATGGTCCACCACACCTGCGTCATCCTGTGCTTCGGCCTGGCAGTCTGGAGCGCCATGTTTGTGGGGTCAGTGGGCCAAGGCGGCTTCTATTTGTGTCTGTTTTAGCAGTCCTCCAGTTAGTGTGCATTTGAAATTCACCGTGTTACTTATATCAGGGAAAAACTACCTATGTGCCTTGGAAAACTTTTTATGGTTTCATTTATATTCCTCAGCATTTATTGTATCAGTTGTCCAGTTAGTGTGTAGCTTAATAACCTGGTAGGAGCAGGGATCATGTTTCTTAATGGTCCCTCCAAGCAAGAAAAATGAGAAAAAATCACCCCTCACACAAACCATTTCATAATATATATCAAAGCATTTGTGATCAGATTATGTATCATCTATTTTTGGGGTTTATATCATGGCACAAATTTGGCCCGTTGCTACAACACGGTAAAGCCACAAATTTGGCCCGTTGCTGCTACACGGTAAAGCCACAAATTTGGCCCGTCGTTGCTACCAGGTTAAGTTTACGTTGTTGCTTATATCGGAGAAAAAAATGTATGCTCTCTTGTAGCAGTCATCCAGTTAGCAGGCAGTTCAAGTTGACGATATTACTTACGTCAGGAGAAAAAATTACTTAGGGAAACTTTTTATGCTATTTCATATTTATTCCTCATCATCTAACGTAGCAGTCATCCAGTTAGCAAGCAGTTGAACTTAACGATTTTTTATTTTTTATTTTTTATTTATTTATTTATTTTTTCATAGGAGGCAGACCAATGACTAAATGAAAAAGAAAAAAATCAGTGAAAAAATTGCACGCCCCTTTTTTTTCCAAGAAAGTCCCAAGGTTAGAAAGGTTTCTGCTTTATGAACCTTTCAGTTATCATCCTAATCACTGGTCATAATAATAATAATAATAAGAATAAGAATAGAAATAAGAAGACAACTCAAGAGAATAATTTGCTCCATATCCTATAGACAGGATGGGGAGTTTTTTTTTTTATTTATTTATTTATTTTTTTTTCTTTTTTTCTAGTAACAAGAAAACATCTAGTCACAGAAGTAAAAATTTCCCTCCGAAATTTCCATCATTGAGCCGAGATTGCAAACGTTCTCTGTTGCATTCCAGGTACGCAGTGGTGGCGCTGTTTGTGGAGGTGAACAGCATCTTCCTGCACACCCGGCAACTGCTCAAAATCATGGGCGTGAGCAATCAGGACCCCAAGTACCGCCTCAACTCCATGCTCAACATCGGCACTTTCGTAGTGTTCCGCATCGCCGTGCTGGGCTGGATGACGCGCTGGATTGTCATTCACAAGGACGACCTCACCCTGCCTGTGTACACCCTCGGAAGCGTCGGTGAGTCCTGATCTTGGATGCCACGTTATCGTACTTATCACACTGGATTTTCCTATTTCTAGCGCATAACCATTATAAAAAACTATAATTAACATTTTAGCAATAACTAGAAATGGGTATCGTTAGTTTTATGGGTGCGACGGTTTTTAGTCTGAAATAGGTGAATTTAACCCGGTAGCAGCAGGGATCATGTTTCTTAATGGTCCCTCTAAGCGAGAAAAATGAGAAAAAATCACCCCTCACGCAAACCATTTCATAATATATATCAAAGGATTTGTGATCAGATTATGTATCATCTTTTTTTGGGAGTTTATATCATGGCACAAATTTGGCCCGTTGCTGCTACACGGTAAAGCCACAAATTTAGCCCGTCGCTGCTACCGGGTTAAGAAGCGGAGTACGACAATCTGGCAACGTTGGTCCTGATGCACTGTCATATTATCCAGACAGTTTTCTCCTTGCATGGTTGTTTGTGGCTGTAAAGGCAACATGAGGTCCATTTCATAAGCAGATTCTTTTTCTTCTTTTTTTTCATTTATAGTTTATTTTCTCCCATTTTTGGGGTTAGACTTGTGATGATCCTCCTCCATCTTGCTTAATCCAGAGCTAATCCTTTCTCTATTTCTCAGTTCAGTTCAGTTCAGTAGTAGGCGTGGGATAAGCCTTGGCATCAGCTCCCACTAGGCTGTTTCTTTAGTTGTGCTGCAGTTCCTGTGTTTTTCTGTGTCTTGTTTTCCAGATAGTTTTAATATATTCTTTTCTTTCTTGTATTTCTAACACTTCCAGGTCTTGTTGCACTGTTCCTCTCCATGTTCTCTCCATCTTCCATTTGATAAGCAGAAAAAAAGCTGTTTATAAGTAGGGTAGTAGATAAATAGAACAAATTCAGCATCTGTTTAATCAGTGTAGATATGATTGAAAGCTCTTAGTTTGATAGGTTTATGGACAGGTAGACATTACTGGTTCTCAGGAGCTACCATGAATACACCAAGTGGCCTCATGTTGAAGGCCTTTTATATCTCTGTGTAGGCTACCTTGGTGTTAATAGTTTGGGATTCATTTACATAGGCTTTCATGATGTCCAGCTACTCTAGGTCACTGTGACCCTCATTTAATTTTCTACGCAACTTTTTAATGCATAATATCCCTCACATGTGCATGGTAATAATGACAGATGTCTTGCTGTATTGGTACTTCATTCTTGTGAGTCAGGCACAGGAGTGAGGCAGAGACTGGCAGGTTTGAGGGTGTGCATGAGTGGCCTGTGTCCCTGAGCTTGACTTTTTGGGCCGCTTTCACATTCACTTTGTTTGTTTTGATTGTTACCAATGGCGGCGATCGACGCTTTAGTTTTCCACGTGAAACTGGCCTATAGGGTAGTGGCGGCTGCAGAGGAAACATGAGGTGTTGAGAGTGTGGTAAGGTGCGGGGCTAGGGTAACCCCGTAGCCGCAACTACCCCATCGGCCACTTTTAGGTGGAAATACTATAGCGGCGATAACAGCCATTGGTAACGATCAAAACAAACAAAATGACTGTGAAAGCGGCCCTTAGTCTCATGTATTATGAGAACTACCAACATGGTGGTTGTTACGACTCCCTAATGTCAAATAAAAGATAGCTCCACAAAGGTAATATATAACTACAACTTTTATCCAACTCACCAGTGAAGTAAAAATTATTCCTGATTGCCTTTATTTGTTTTACATGTTGTTCTTCCCTTCTGTTCCAGGTCTGGCAATCATCATGTTCATGAACATCATTCTCTTCTTCAGAATCTGTATAGTAGATTTCTCAAAAAAGAAACACAAAGAATCAAAATCAGTAAGTTGTAATCATGTTTGTTTGCATTTGAAAAGTTCATTTGAGAACATATGAACATAAGGTGAGATATGCATACATTAGAGAGACATTGGATTGTGAGAGTGATGTGTTTTATTGTCAGAGTTCACTGCACAAGAAGATCCTCCAAGATGACGATGAAGTGAGTGCAGCGAATGGCAGCATCGGGGGCCACTCCGCCAGCCTGCTCTCCAGCGGCACCAACCTCCACCTCTCCTAGTTAGTGGGTCGTCTTAGCTAGCTAGTCTGTTGCTGTAGAGAAACTTTGTATGGAGTCACAAAATATGTAATTTATTTTTTTGTAAGGAAAAGTCAGATAGATTTCTGTAGACCAAATATAGAACTTGTACAAGCATTTTATCTATTTTATGAAGTAAATGTTGAAATCATTTACACACAGGGCTGATACAGTAGAAGTACTGAATATAAATTCCTTTAACCCTTTCCTTGCTAAGCACTCGCAACGAGACTATCCCCTCAGGCGCACTCGGGCACCCCAGCGGGCGAAGGGGATCTCTTTTAACTGCTGTATCTCAAAAACTATCCATCACAGCTACAAAACAAGGACACCATTGGAAAGAGGAGGCCAAGATCTATAAGATACAGTTATGTAAGCCTCTCCTGCGAACGTACAGGCACGTTCAGGGGGTGTTTTTTGCTGTGAGTGCAACTGGCGCTCGCAGCGAGCTTTTAGCACCACCAGCAAGTGATGCTAGTGCTCGCTCTTTTAACCTCTGTATCTCAAAAACTATTCATCACAGCTACAAAACAAAAACACCATTGGAAAGAGGAGGCCAAGATCAATATGATTTGGTAATGTAAGCCTCTCTTGCGAAAGTACAGGCACGTTCAGGGGGTGTTGCCTGTGAAGACGTACATTTATGCGTGCGTGACGGTCAGCCGTAAGGCAACTACTGTAGATCTCTTGATGATGGGGTTGTGGCAGGGCAGTATTGCTAACTGCAAAATTTACAACTATTTGGTCAAAATATCAGTCATGTGATAGGTGAAGCTATGCAAAAATGTCGCTATATTGGTCATCAACATCCACCAGTTTCTTATCCGTAGATTTTACGCGCTGGGCTGATATGATTTTCCACCAAATTTAGTGGAGAACCCATTCAATTGGCAATCCTATGTTGTGAGAAATATTGTTGGAACACTCTCATACGCGGGAGATATGAGTGCAGCTGGAGCTTGCAGCGAGTGTTTAGCACCAGCAAATACGCCTAACGCTCGCTGCGAGCGTTTAGCAATGAAAGGGTTAAATGGATACAAATATTCTTGGTATAAGTTTTGGGCCAAAGAGTCGGTGAGTCTGAGTGTTGCTGAAGGAGCAGGTGGAGCAGCTCTAAAGCCTTCGTCACAATGGTCCTTTGCATTACAAGCATCAAATGTGAACACACATTGATCTTATTACTTCATGTGCTCTTATTGGCAGCCTCACTGTTACCAATATAAATTACATCACAGTTATGAGCTAAGGTACTCAGGTATTTCCTGGTGTTATTAGATTCATTATTAATGGAATATATATTTTTGTGGTTTTTCATGCTTCTGAACTATTGATGAAAACTTACATAAGATATGAGTGCTGCCCTCCATCTCTTATACGCCCAGGTTCGAATTCTGGCCCGAGCAGTCGGGGTGCAGCTCACCCAGCTGTTCATCCTCCCTCTCAGGCTGGTTGATACATGGGTACCTGGGAAAACCTGGGGAAGGTAAACTGTGGTAACCCGGATGTCACACCGGCCCTGTATCCCGGGGTAATGTGCTCCCTCCCACCACAGGGTCAATGACCAATGTTACGGAGCTGAGCACCGAGGCCACACGCTGCTACAGCGTACGCCCCCAACTTTACCTTTTTACCTTTTCCATCTCTGGTTAGTGGTGCAGGATGGAGGCAGCCTCTCTGAGTCAGTGGCTGGTGTGTGTGTGTGTGTCTGGGTGTTTCCAAGCTACCATTAGCTGATGAATGTGAGCTGTGTGATGCCAGTGTTGATATATCCATGGAGCTAAAATTTGCCAACTGTGCTGATGGTCAGAATCAACGTGTGTTATGTACTTGCGACTTTATAAGTGGACAGCTGCTGCTGACATGAAGATTTTTGTTACTGCTTGTTATTATGATGAACATGTTCCTTTCATGTACTGTATTTGATAGGACAAAGACCAAGTTAATAGTCAATACTCTGAAAGAGACTTGGTGTGCCAAAGTGATAATGAGCCTCGCCCTCCTGAACAACACAGCCTCCCAGCGCTGCCTCCCACACCTCCTGGCCGGCCCTCCAACACACCCAGGAGGGAGTAGTCAAGGCCCCGCTGAAGGGGTTTTCCCCACAACTAGCTATGTGGACGGGTCATTGTGTCATTGTCAGTCTGGTTGAGCATTTGTAGGTCAGGTGTAAAATGGAATTTGTTATTTTATTGCTTTTATGATCAAATTAATATCACAATATTTTGTGCTTATATGTCTCTATAACTGTGTTCATGTACCTACCTTCATTCCTCAACATGAGCATCTGTATCATTTTGTTTATACATGTTGATTTACCTGTTTATATGAAGAGCAGCTCTTGGGGCGTGAGTTTATGTTGAGGCCAAGCAGGTGGTGCAGGTTGGGCTCAGTCAAGCAGGCAACCTCAAAATAATGAAGTGTTTGGGATGGTTTACTAATGCAATTGCCATGGATAATAGACTTGATCCAGCTCATTGGTTTATTTTATTAGGGAAAGTTTGTATACTTTATATAGTACTGCCAGGAAGATCTTGTGATTGCACACTTCCCAGACGGACATAATGTTTGTCTGATTTTTACAAGGTTGTGATGAGTGAATGCCAGTCAGCGCCAGTCTGTAGAGGCTTGAGTGTTGTGTGTCTGGAATATCTGTAAGAATGCTGACAAAACAATATTTTTTGAATGTTGCTGCAGTGTGTGTGTGTGTGTGTGTGCGCGTGTGCGTGTGCGTGCGTGCACATGCTTGAGCGCACAATCATGTTTGCCTGTGGGTGTGCAAAGGTGTACAACTAACCCAGCCGTTGCCTGTTGGAGCTTACAGTTAAAGTTTATTTGAAATGCTTTGTTAGATTTGTGAGAGGTGAGGATTCTTATATTTATTTGTTACTTTTTAATAGAGGATATTATAATTTGAAATGGAAACTGCTTTGGTACAGGTCAATCTAGTGTTGCCTGAGTAGCTTCACCGTCAGAACATATTTCCACTACTGCTTATGTTATCTGTGCAACATGAATATTAATCCTTCATCAACAAAAGTTTCTTTTTTGTATTCTTTAGGATTTACTACTGTGTACATATGTATGTATATATATATATGTATGTATGTATGCATGTACATATATGTTTTTATGTATATTATTTTCTGTGTGATTTTGTACATTTTAAAACTTTGAAACCTATATACAAGCAGTGTACCAAAATCTAGTCATGCTTTAGATGTTCAGCAAACCTCAGTTGTATGTGCTCAGTGCATTCTGCATTCTGAATAAGTTTGTGCAAAGGAGACTTTCTAGGAAATTTTTCTTTCCAGAGTTAAATGCACAAGATTTATCACTGCCTACTCTGAGATTCTCACACACACACACACACACACACACACATACACACACACATACACCACTCCGTGGCCCAACTGGTAGAGCGCTGTGCTGCCAGGCTTCACGGTCTGACAGGGCTGCGGTTCAAGCCCGCTCAGGCCGGATTCTCTCCGTTGCCTAGGAGTGGTTACTGTCCCCCTTGAGCAAGAGGGATGGGGGTGTGTGGTGTGTGAGGTCCTGGCAGTACCCAGAGATCGACGATAAAGAGCACTTGCTCATGTCGGGAGGGTACCTGCTGGCGATTAGTACAAGTCTAACACGTGATCAGGCCATGGTGAATCACATACACACACACACACACACACACACACACACACAAACTTTTTGGTAGGGAGGTTTCTTTCATCAAAATGTGTAATTTATTTAGACCTTAAGTAATGTGTAAGTCCTGTTTTACAAATTTCAGCTACTCAGACATTCCAGAAATTATAGTCCCTCCTCTAATGTCATGTCAACACTTCCCCAACCTAAGCCTGTCCTGAGCTTCATTCTGGTGCTGTTGTGTGTTTTTTATAGTGCATCTTTGATGAAACTTTATACCTTGTAAAAGTGAAAAAGTAGCTATAAAACATGGAACCATTAATAAGAAAATGATGGCCTGGCATGTATGTATGACAGACAGTCCATTTAGACATCAATGGACTAAGGCTCTGCTCTGGTAGGTTTTGGGGGTAGTGGATGAGTGGAACAAATTAAGCAGCTATGTATTACATGCAATTACCGTTGATATTTTTAAACAGAGGTCAGATAAGTTCATGAACAGGGAGGGGAGTAGGTAAATAACTCAGTTAAGGATGCTGCCATGTGTAGGCCTACTGACCTCTTGTAGTGGCCTTATATTTTTTGCACGGTCGGTCATTGTCACACGTTAAATATTGGAGGTAATATGTATGTAGCAGAAAACCTGAGAAAAGTTAACTTCACAAAGCCAGTACTGTTGTAACATGGTTCACTACTTTGCAGAAACTAAGTGCTGTTGTGCAGTGCTTGTGAGATTCTAAGCAAGTTTTCTTTATTTTGTAGTTTTTCATTTTTCTGATAAGTTAACAGTGAACCTCAAGCAGTTTGGATATGGCGAGTTACCTTTTATCATTAAATACAGGCTAATGTTTTAATAACATTTATTAACATTAAACAGTGGAATGCAGTGGTATTCAAAGCTTTCACAGAAGACAGTACACATTGTACGGCCTCTCAGGGTGTGGTGCTTATAAGTGACTTATAGTTATATGTCTGCATGTGTGGGTACAGGTCTAGTGCATCAGGAGCAGGAGTGTGGAGAGGGACAAAGTGTGCTTGGCACAAGTACAGCTGGGAGACCCTGGCCATGAAGTAATGAAAGATGAAAAGGTTCTTCACTGTATAGCAGTCTACAAAACACCTGATGGCAACTGTTCTGTAGTGCGTTCATAACCTAAAGATAACACATCACTGGCTGTTAAAGCTGAAGTGTTGGAGGAGATGCTGCTCCTAAGCTTCTCCTGTGCATCATTTACACAAGAGCACACAAGAGAAGAAAACAAAGCTGGAAGTTCCTGGTGCTTGTGTTTTATTCAGAGCCGTGAACTATTTAAACTTGTTTCTACTGTAGACTTGTTTACTGTTTTTACCATATTTAAATTATATTTATTTTAATATTCACAAAGTAAACCTAAAATAATTTCCAAGAGTACTTCTTGTATTTCATATTTCAAATGAAATACTTTGTGTTAGTTTCTTTAGATCAAAGATTTACAAAAAATATTGGCTCATTTTGTGTTTTATTTCTAGGCTTTGCAAGTCTTATTAAGCATTAACTAACATTGTCCTCTGAGACAGTTTTATTTCATGATTATTTGTCATCACATAATATGTAATGAAAAGGAAACATTGAAATCCTTCAGTTGAAAGGCCTGTGTGCAGCTGATATAGATTTGAATGGCAAGCAGATTGTGCATGAAGGTTGATTTTATTTTTCTGAAAGTGAATGAAGGTTCATTATATATATTTTTTCCAATGTTCTTATTTAGATTCACTGAATTCTTAATAAAGGCAATGGCACCACCTGCCAACACCAAAATATCATACTGACTTATGATGGAGAGGAAGAGTAGTGATGGGCAGAGGCACACACTCACTGAGGTGCCTGTGGCTGCAACACACACTCACTGAGGTGCCTGTGGCTGCAACACACACTCACTGAGGTGCCTGTGGCTGCAACACACACTCACTAAGGTGCCTGTGGCTGCAACACACACTCACTAAGGTGCCTGTGGCTGCAACACACACTCACTGAGGTGCCTGTGGCTGCAACACACACTCACTAAGGTGCCTGTGGCTGCAACACACACTCACTGAGGTGCCTGTGGCTGCAACACACACTCACTGAGGTGCCTGTGGCTGCAACACACACTCACTAAGGTGCCTGTGGCTGCAACACACACTCACTGAGGTGCCTGTGGCTGCAACACACACTCACTGAGGTGCCTGTGGCTGCAACACACACTCACTAAGGTGCCTGTGGCTGCAACACACACTCACTGAGGTGCCTGTGGCTGCAACACACACTCACTAAGGTGCCTGTGGCTGCAACACACACTCACTAAGGTGCCTGTGGCTGCAACACACACTCACTGAGGTGCCTGTGGCTGCAACACACACTCACTAAGGTGCCTGTGGCTGCAACACACACTCACTAAGGTGCCTGTGGCTGCAACACACACTCACTGAGGTGCCTGTGGCTGCAACACACACTCACTAAGGTGCCTGTGGCTGCAACACACACTCACTAAGGTGCCTGTGGCTGCAACACACACTCACTGAGGTGCCTGTGGCTGCAACACACACTCACTGAGGTGCCTGTGGCTGCAACACACACTCACTGAGGTGCCTGTGGCTGCAACACACACTCACTGAGGTGCCTGTGGCTGCAACACACACTCACTGAGGTGCCTGTGGCTGCAACACACACACTCACTGAGGTGCCTGTGGCTGCAACACACACTCACTGAGGTGCCTGTGGCTGCAACACACACTCACTGAGGTGCCTGTGGCTGCAACACACACTCACTGAGGTGCCTGTGGCTGCAACACACACACACTCACTGAGGTGCCTGTGGCTGCAACACACACTCACTGAGGTGCCTGTGGCTGCAACACACACTCACTGAGGTGCCTGTGGCTGCAACACACACTCACTGAGGTGCCTGTGGCTGCAACACACCCCAAACATCAGAAAGCAGATGCTGTGCAGACTGAAATAATAATTAAATCCCCATACCTCATTACCTTATGTGTTGAATGTGTTAATAGTTTAATATTATTATTATTATTACTTTTTTTGTCAAGCAGGTTCTTATCCAAGCTTTGGAAAGGTGCACAGCACCATTTGTTACTTTTCAACAGTCAGGAGAGTCTCTTTAGTTTCAATCATTAAATGTAACTACTTGTGTACCCTCGTCCCCCTACATGCAGGTTAGTTTTCTTGAAGATGTGTGTATTATAATTTATTTGATACATTACTTATCCAACTGTCTGCCACTAACACACACACACACACACACACACACACACAGGGATGATCTAAATGTGTCACATTCTTCACTGTTTTCTTCTGCAGGCAATAAATACACAGCTAGTTTATGGTAGCATAATTTCGTTACATAATTGTGATAAAGAAGTACAATCAAATTGCTCATGACTGCCAGAAGCAATTAATTAATTACTGCTGCAGTGAAGCGTCAGTGCCTGGTGTTAGCGGTGTGGCTGGGCCGAGGAATGGAGTGCCTGGCAGGGTAGCCCACAGGGCTCGGTGCTCGGTGCTGCGCCTCACAGACTCTTCACTCTCCAGCCACTGGGTGTCAGTTACTGGGCCAGGGGAATGCAGGGAAGAAAGGGAGACAAAGAATGCCCCAAGATGCCTTGTCTTAAACGTAATGATCAGTGCTGATCACAGCGCGTTGGTCTTCATTACTACTACTGCTACTACTACTACTATTAAATAAGGTAGCAATATACCACCACGTGCTACACGCCGGAAGTGTAACAGTAATAATGGTAATGTTTGATTCCTTATGTGAGATAGAAAAAAACACTAACTGAGAACCACATTCCACCGTGACGACCAGTGTGAAGCAGAGGTCTTAACACATCATGTCCTTAGCCAAACAATGTACAGCTTGTTTGTTGTAAAAAAAAAACGCTCCCAACCGTGCTAGTGTTAAAGAACCAATTTCTGTTCCCTTTAGTCCTAGAAATGGTGTTTTAGTCAGGCATACAAATGGTAGCTGGTGTTTCTGGAGGGCTTGTTAACACTGAGTGGCTGATGTCATTGTCTTGTCTGTAAATTAAACGTTCCACTCCAGGAAAATCGCATTGTTAGATTAGGTAACAAGTGGTAACCGATGCGATGTCGATACTGGAGGGAATGTTTCACTGCCGAGTGGTTGATGCCATTGTCTCGTCTCGTCTTTATACGTTCATCACTCGAAGTCTCGCCGTGTTGCTATGTGGTATTGGTCGTGGCTCTCATGCACACAAAAAAAACAAAAAACAAAACTAATGCCCATATTCTTAACCCGGTAGCAGCGACGGGCCAAATTTGTGGCTTTACCGTGTAGCAGCGACAGGCCAAATTTGTGCCATGATATAACCCCCCAAAAAATAGATGATACGTAAACTGATCACAAATGCTTTGATATATATTATGAAATGGTTTGTGTGAGTGATTATTTTTTTCTCATTTTTCTCGCTTAGAGGGACCATTAAGAAACATGATCCCCGCTGCTACCGGGTTGAACGTATCAGGCTTCCATTGTGACTATTTATCCCAGTGTCGCAGAGAAGAATAACCGGATTTGCATGGCTGTTTCCCACGTTCATGGTGCAGAAGAGAACTCATGTAAAACTATCTCGAGGATCACAAAACACTCCATGAGTATCTCAATAATTTCTACGAGAGGCTTTTCAAACACAAACAGGCGAACATAATTTCCACAAAGGAGATTAGTCGGGTTCTAATGAGTGTTTTTTCACGTTCCTGTGGTGCAGAAACCTTGTCAAACTATCACCAGGCTCATACATTGCGAAAACCTTATCACTTGTGGGTGTGTAAGCTCGAAATGTTTGAGAAATGGACCTTCGAATAAAAGACTTGAAGCTTTGTACTATTCTTCAACATATTGGCACCTTTATAGTAGGCCTTCGTTGACCTGTTTGAAAAGTGCGAAAACCTTATCACTTGTGGGTGTGTAAGCTCGAAATTTTTGAGAAATGGACCTTCGAATTAAAGACTTTTTGGTATTGACTTGAAGCTTGTATTCTTCAACATATTGGCACCTTTATAGTTGGCCTTCGTAGACCTGTTTGAAAAGCTTGGACTGTTTTGTGGTCCTAGTGGCAGTTTTACACGACTTAACACCATGAACGGAAGAATCACCACCCACTCACACTGTTGCCAGATTACCGTAGTCAGAGAATCGTATTTACCGATTTCTGAGCCATAGCATTGCCAAAAAACACCATTAATTAACCGCTTTAACGATAACTATATATGATGGCAGTTATTGGGGTCGAGGAGGCAGTTTAGGGGTCAGAAATCGGCAAACATAGGAGGCTAGGTACGACAATCTGGCAACGTTGCGGGCCACTTATGAAAACCCGGTTAGCAACGATGCCAGATTTCCGTAGTCAGTCTCTTATGTTTCCTGATTTCCAGCCCCAAAACTGTCTCCTCTACGCCAATAACTATATTCATTTATGGTTATAGTTGAAATGGTTAATTATTAGTGTTTCTTGGCAATAGTTAAGTGACGAAAACCGGTATATGCAATGTGGTGGATACGACGATTTGGCACAGTTGCCGGTTAGTCTTCTTTGACTTTGGAGAGCCCGTTACGTTTCACAGAATAATACCTATGGACAGTGGAACAAGACTCATCACTTGGGAAGTCTCGCCATCGTGCTGTGTGTGTGGTGTTCGTCGTGGTTGCTCCCGTGCATAGGTGACTGACCTAATTATCGTGGTGCATTATTTGTACAGCCGTGTAGGTGTTGCTCGATGAGAGACGCTTATAAAAGGGCTATTGGTCGTATTTTAAAACATTTCGTCGCCCAAGTTCACATATTTGACATGGCTTTCGTAGGAGCTGTAGGCCTTTCCAGGGGTAGTTTTATGACCCTGGTGGTAGTTTGACCCTTCTGTGCCATGTACCTTAAAAAAAAACACTCATGAAGACCCGATTGATCCCCTCTTTGACCTTTAGAAATAGTCGATGTGAGAAGCGATGGTGTCTTAAAATACAGCCTTATTACACTGGGCAAATTTTCCGTGGATCTTCAGTCAAACCACGATTTCCGCTGGCGTGGTTCTCATATTTCCGTGGTTTTCTGACGTGTCCACGATCTTCCAAAGCTACGGTATAGATTTCACCAAAGGAAGACGGTATTACTCACCATCATCATCAGCGGCAATAACAAGAAACAAATGAGAGCCACGCCAGCGGAAATCGTGGTTTGACTGAAGATCCACGGAAAATTTGCTCAGTGTAATAGCCCCTTAACTGTGTGTGCTCGTGTGTGGCACTGGTTTGTGATGGAGCTGCTGCCTGCGACGACGTGCGCGCTTCTTGCAGTTGTAATGTTTATGACTGCCGGGAGTTGATACTTACTGGTTACCAAAATGTAGGCGTAAGAGTTTTCACAATTTGCACACCTTGTAATAAAGTAAGATATGAAAACCCTTGCGTATTATTTCCAGTTGTCCTCAGAAAGAAAACTTTGCCTTCAGTGCGCAGGTAATACAGGGCAGTGTGTCGATCAGTTACGCAACGATGTATATATGAGAGAGAGAGAGAGAGAGAGAGAGAGAGAGAGAGAGAGAGAGAGAGAGAGAGTGTGTATGATCTCTTACGTAAAAGTCAGACGAGTGTACCAGAAGATGCCTCAACACATGAATAAGCATGTGTTAGGCAGGTCAGGGACAGCCCCGCGCCTCTTTATCCACGCATGGGAGGCACAAGGCAGGGAGGAGGCGTGAAACACCTATACTTGACGGGGCGGTGAGCAATGATATACCAAGCCTGCAATGTGCCGTTCTCTGGTAGTACAACCGCGGGAAACTCGTGTTCGCGGCAGCTCTTGGCGGGGCGGGGCGGCGTGATACATGATAGGGAAATACCTAGGGGGCAGGAGGATGGTCCGCCTTGGCACGCTGCCCTGAGCCTCGGCGGTGCACATTGTGGCAGCGGTGCCAACAGTGTCGCGCTGAAGCTGCATGTGCCCGTGTCGAGTGTTTCTCAGCGCGGTGATGGTCAATGTTCAGGTGACGAGGGCCTGAGCCCGCGTCCTGCAGCCGTGGGGTACGGGCCCCCGGAGTGGCGGTGTGCTGCGAGGCGGGCAGGTGATGTGCGAGAAAACGATGTGATATTCTGTGCAGGGGTTTTGGTTGCAGTTGAGGAAAACAAACAACATTAACGGGGCGGCCAACGGCCGTGCCAGCTGCTCCAGTTGCGGAGAACTCTCAGTTTAGTGAGGCAAGAATGGAAAAGTTATGTGTGAGTATACTGACGGCGTGTTGTGGTGCCGAGTGATGTGACGACGCCGACACCCCTACTCTGCTGGACCCAAGATGTGAGTTAGGGCAGACGGAAGGAAGAGTTTGCTATTTATCAATCAATTTATCATTTTTCTTTATATATATTTTTTTGATATTTCAATTGATAAATAAATTTATATAGCCTACAGGATGTGTATGTGTGTGTGTGTGTGTGTGTGTATATTTATTAATCAATTTATAATTTTTCTTTATATATTTTTTTATTTCAATTGATAAATAAATTTCTATAGCCTACACGATGTGTGTGTGTGTGTGTGTGTGTGTGTGTGTATTTATCAATCAGTTTATCATTTTTTATAGTATATATAATTTTTATATTTCAATTCATAAATCAATTTCTATAGCCTGCACGATGTGTGTGTGTGTGTGTGTGTGTTGGTAAACATTGGAGTGGACAAAATTCTCGGCAGCACACTGGTGATGGCCCCTTGCCGCGGCAGGTGGGGTAGGTTGGTGCTGTGCCTGGCGGCGGTGTGGGGGGCGGGGGGCGGCACGGCCGAGGAGGGATCGCTGCCCCCCTCAAGACGGTTCAACATCGGCGGCGTTCTGCACGACAACAACACGGAGCGGCACTTCAGGGACGCCCTCAAGGTGAGCCGCAGCGGGGCGGCGTGGACGTGTGTTGGCTTCGTCACTTTCGGCTCTTGTTGACGCCCTACGACCACTTCAGGTCCTGTGGTGGCGAGAGGTCGCGGCCATGACTTTCTCCTCAGGCTCACTCTTATGCAGCTTAACTTCCAATGCAGGAGTTGACCAGTTTCTTCGTTAACTTTTTCACTGGTGGACTCTGGCATCCTTCCTTCGTCTGTATTTTATTCTTCATACTACTTGAACGGTCTCAAGAAGGCAACAGCAAGCCGATAACCCTTTCGATATCTTTTTGGCATGCTTTTGCCGGAGCAGCGATTTGCGTTTTCCCATTGTTTTGCTCGTGGCTGCCTACATTGATTGATTGATTGATAGTTTATTGTTGCAAGTAAACAACAAAGGAGAAGCATTGCTGTAAGAAAACAAAATTATCGTGGACACTTTCGTTCATGAGCTGCCTTTTTTTTTTTTCTATACTATCTGATTCTACACATCCTTTTCTTTTTGAAAATCTATGATGAGAGCTTCAAATAATTATTTCAATGCTTCAGGCTGCTTGAACGAATTAACACAGTGATATACTCATTAACAAACTGAGTGAAAATATATATATATATATATATATATATATATATATATATATATATATATATATATATATATATATATATATATATATATAAAAAAAGATTGCAAACACCTCTTTTACCTAATGTGGCCGTGTCTCTTCATAAGGATAAGAAAATATTCAATCGTGAAAAACCATCATTTCACTGTCAATAGTTATCACTGACACGAGACATGATTCGGTGCAGGACTCAAAACACGCGAAGCAGCAACGTGAACCACTTGAAGCAGCAATAAGTATTTTCTCCTGGCGGTTCTGAGTGACATTTAAGTGACACGCCTCTTCTCTCCGCCTCGCTCAGGACATCAACTTCGACGGCGTGTCCGTGGCCGACCAGACAACGCTGTACGACGTGACGCTGGTGCACCACGGCAACCCCATCGCGGCGGCGCTCCACGTGTGTCAGGCGCTCATCTCCCGCGCGGTGAGTGGTGGGATGAGTGGGTGTGGGGGCGGGAGTGCAGCCGTGAGGGTTGCGATGGGCGGGTGAAAACAGGTCTCCTCCGCCCGGTGAGTAGACTACGGCCCTACGGGGCAGGGATTCCACGATATCGTACTCACCAAACTAGATTTACCCATTTCTGAAGCATAATGACTGCACAAAACCCTCTTTAAATAACACTTTTAGCAATAAATATAAGTCGCTATCGTTAGTTTTGTGGGTGAGACGGTTTATAGCCTGAAATCGGGAAATAATGAGAAGCTGAGAACGAGAATCTGGCAACATTGCTACGGGGGTCCTGCTGCAGCAAGGCGCAAGGGCATCTCATTGACTGCTCTTTTCGCTTCCTGCTACCTGGAGATACGTATGGTCATGTGCGGAAAAAGAAAAAAAGTTGGAAAGTTTCGTTTAGTCGGCGCAACATCTGTGGTCATATGCCGTTGAGAAACAGAAGGGGAAGGAATTATAGGAGAAGGGAACAGATCCCAGGAGACGGGACACAACCCTCGATTAATACCTGGTACTCATTCACTGCTGGGTGGACAGGGGCGTAGGGTATCGGAAAAGCCACCCGAATTTTTCCACTCCGGACGGGAATCGAACCCGGGCTCTCTCGGTTGTGAGCCGAGTGTGCTAACCACTGCACCACGAAGCCCCCTTGCGGAAGAATAAAAATGTGTCAAAAGATATTACGATAGTGTTAAAATAAATTAAAAGAGGCACTGAAGAGTAAGAGTTCCGCTTTTAAGACGGAAGCACTTCGTCTTTTATGACACTAACATCCACCTGGAGCCCTCTGGCGGATGCTGTCATGATGTGCTAAAGGCGTCGAGCCAGCCGGTAACAACGCATTCTCGACAGGTGTTGGTGTCGCATGACCCTTGATGGCTGGCACGGCGCTCCCTCCTCCCCCTCACCTCCCTTCTCACCTCCCCCTTCCCCCTCCAGGTGTTCGCCGTGGTGGTGGCGTCCCCTCCCGACGGCTCGGTGACCACGGCGTCCGTCTCGTACACGTGCGGCTTCTACCACATCCCCGTCATCTGCACGCACTCCCGGGACTACATCTTCTCCGACAAGGTGGGTGAGCGGCGCCAGGAAGATATGGGTGAGGCTGGGAGACATTGAATAATTATAAAGTTTAATTAAGTTGCTTGTACGGATTAAGGGGCTATTACACGGCAAATTTTCCGTGGATCTTCAGTCAAACCACGATTTTCGCTAGCGTGGTTCTCATTTGTTTCTTGTTATTGCTGCTGCTGATGATGGTGAGTAATACTGTCGTCCTTTGGTGAAATCTACCGTAGCTTTGGAAGATCGTGGACACGTCAGAAAACCACGGAAATATGAGAACCACGCCAGCGGAAATCGTGGTTTGACTGAAGATCTACGGAAAGTTTGCCCAGTGTAATAGCCCCTTTACACACATATTCATTTTCAGATTTTCTTTATGGATAAGGTGGGGAAGTTACAAAGAAAGGAGCGGCAAGATACAGATACGGAAATACATAAAATACGAGAAGAAAAAAATGCTGAAGGGCGGTCCGACTTGCTTCTTTTGCAAGTTGATATCGAATCATAGTGAAGTGACCACATAATGCCTGTCTTCTAGTAGTGGTACAGTAAGGATTTTTCTACATGTGTGTTAAAAAAATGGTTTTAGGAATTACAGTAATATATTTTTACAATAAAGGAAGCAGCTCAAGGGAAAAAAAAAGAAAAAAGAAAGCACGCTAGTCACTGCCCTTATGTGCTATAATTGTAAGAATAATAGCTACTGTTCACGTGACTAGAAGATGGCGCCACTTTAAACACTTGCTTGCGCCATGACGGGCTGGGGCCAAACACCATCCAGGCCCCTCAAGCAAGCCTACCGGCGTTATAGGCGTAGACATAAAAGAAGAAACAGGGATCAGTGACTTTACTAACTGACATACCGTAAGCAAACAGAGAAAGAGCAATTCCAGTTTCTCATTATATATTTGTGCCGAGAGCGCGTTTATTAACCTCAATTCATTAAAGTGAAACAAACGAATATAGGCTTAGGTGAATGCTGGGACTAGGCTAGGAGATATGAGCATTGAGCAGGGGCGTGAGCCGAGGAAAGGCCGGAGGATAGATAGGGTGTGAGCTCAGGATAGGCCAAGGAAAGGGATGCGCAGAAAACACTTGGTTGGCAATTCGGAAAAGTGAAACAAAAGACGAGAGACCGGGGTGAATACTGGGAGTCGTTTAGGTGATATAGGGGTGAAATATCTTACAAACATATATTTTTTAACACATTTTGAGCACAATAAAGCAATAAACAGACTCATGCAAATAAAATTACTATATATTGTAACGTTTTCTTGTGGGGGTAAAGGCCGGAGGATAGATGGGATTGACGTTAGTTCAGGAGAGGCCAGGGGGAGGGAAGGGATGAAAGCAGGGATAGGTAAGGTTAGGTAACACAACACAATAAAGCAATAAACAGACTCATGCAAATAAAATTACTATATATCGTGTGGGGGTAAAGGCCGGAGGATAGATTGGAAGGGCGTTAGTTCAGGAGAGGCTAAGGGGAAGTGAAGGGATGAAAACAGGGAGGGGTAAGGCTAGGTTAGGTGTGTAAACCGTATAGGCAGGTCAGGGGACAGGTGTGTGAGGCTTGCCAGAACCCTGCACAGACACACCTGACAATCTACCTGGTTTTTGTTCTTTTAACACTTTCATTCCTGGTGGATGCATGCTCTCTCTCTCTCTCTCTCTCTCTCTCTCTCTCTCTCTCTCTCTCTCTCTCTCTCTCTCTCTCTCTCTCTCTCTCTCTCTCTCTCTCTCTCTCTCTCTCTCTCTCTCTCTCTCTCTCTCTCTCTCTCTCTCTCTCTCGTCAATTCTTCCTTCCTTTCCACACTTCTCTTTTCTCTCTCCCTCCCTTCTTCTCTTGCCTTCCTTCCTTTATCTTTTCCCACTCTTCCTCTTTTCTTTCTTTCTTTCCTATTTCTCTATCTACCTATCTATTTGTCTCTCTTCCTGTCTGTCTATTTAACTATCCCTTCTCTCTAACTAACTAACTTACTAACTTAACTATTCAACTATCTATCTGTATCACTATTTATCTATCTCTATCACTATCTATTTATCTCTCTTCCTGGCTGTCTACTAACTATCCCTTCTCTCTAACTAACTAACCTACTAACTTAACTATTCAACTATCTATCTCTATCACTATTTATCTATTACATCACTCTCGCTATGGCCATTGCTCTCCATCTATCTCACTTTCACGTTCTCCCTCACAGAGCCGGGATATGACCTCAGATGTTGCGCCGACTAAACGAAACTTTCCAACTTTCCAACTTTCCAACTCCCTCACAGAACATCCACGTATCTCTGCTCCGCACGGTGCCACCCTACAGCCACCAGGCAGACGTGTGGGTGTGGCTCCTGAAGCGCCTGCAGTATAATCAGGTCATCATGCTGCACTCCGCGGACACCGACGGCCGCGCCCTCCTCGCCCGCTTCCAGTACGCCGCCATGCACAGCGACAACGAGAAGGGTGTTAAGGTGAGGAGGGAGGCACCGAGGAACACACACACACACACACGCATACACACACACCTCCTACTCCCTGTTTTCATACTCGATTCAAACTAACTAACCCACTCCATGTTTCCCTCTCCTTGCTAGTAATAGTAAACAAACCTATATGCCCTCTTCTCCCCTCCCTCCCTCCCCCCCTCCGCCCCTCACATACACAAGGCCCCGTATTTTTCTCCTTCCTTCTCATTTCTTTCTTCTTTTCCTTTCCCCCCTTTTCCAGTTTTTCTCTTTTAATCTCTTTCCCTCCCACTCATAAGAACATAGGGAGACTGCAAGAAGCCGAATGGCCTACACAAAGCAGCTCCAGATCCCCCTCCCCCTCTACCACCTGTCATCCTCGTCCATGTAGCTATCAAGTCTACTCTTAAAACAAGCTATCGTCCCTGCACCCACTATGTGATTGCTTAGTCTATTGGCCCATGACAACCCAGCCGACTCAGCATCCGGCGACCGTTTCTAGACCTCTTTCCGACCATGTGCGATCCTTTCACATCAACATTTCACACCCAAGACCTCGTGTACCCTGAGTCGCTGGGTTGTCGTGGCCCAGAGTCGGCACAGTGTGAACGGGGCATAAAATCTTATAAACACAGCTCCAATAGCCATATCGAACCGTCCTTTCACTGAGTTAGCCGAGAAATATCATGTACTGACCCCTCTCTTCTCCACAATCAAGTACTACAGTTTCGTCAATAACATCTTTACATTTACGTATATTCTTCACCACATCAGAGTTCCATCATGAAGAAAATTGCGATTATGAGGAATACTAAAAAAAAACTAATGGAAAAAAATGTGTAAGATAATGGAAGAGAAGGAAGAAGGCAAAGGAAAGGTACTACAGAAAACAATGAGCACAAAGAAATGAAAGTGGGAAGTGGGTGGGACGAGATAAAAGGAGACTACAAGAGGTCACGAGGTCTATGCATGACAGTCCCTATAGTCAGACACAATGTGAAGTCCGTTAGAGTGTGGCTCGAGCCTCTCCACAGCCCTGCCGCGTCACCCTCGATTATGTCTTGAGCTCCCTTCCCTTCTCAACTCTTTGCGCGATGACAGCTGCCCCGACGGCTATTCTTACTTCGAAGGCTAGATTTGGCATCATAAGCTGTCTTCTATTTGAGTGTATAATTATGTATCTCAATTTTGTTCTCGTTCGTTTACTTGTCCTGTTCTTTATATATGCCGATGTGTGAAATAGAATTATTATTATTATTATAGCTGTGACCAGGAGACTCCACGAGCATGCCCTGCCCATTTCAACCAGACACTATGCCCGAGAGTGACCATAGCTGAGGCATAGTTACTTCCTTCTGCCCTTCCCCATTCACCAGTATATTCTCCATATACATTTAATCTTATGAAATTTCGAATCACTCTTATGTTTTTCTTATCAATTTCTGCAACATTCGCGGTCTTCGTTCTAATTTTCATTCTGTGGGACACCATCTCTCCTCCTCTAAACCTCACCTTCTCTTCCTCACCGAAACACAGGTCTCTGAATTGACCTCTCTTTCGGCCACCTCTTTGGATTCCTTTTTGGAGCAGCGAGTAGCGGGCTTTTTTTTTTTATTACTGTTTACTTTTTTTGTGCCCTTGAGCTGTATCCTTTGTTGTAAAAAAAAAAAAAAAAAAAAAAAAAAATCTGAGAGACTGCTCACCTGCACCATCTGGATGATTACGTCAACTTAAAGGGGTAAAAATAAACGTTGCCTTGTGGAGCAAACTCTACCTGCGTGTGTCCTGTGTTCCCTTCCCAGCTGTCGACGGTGGTGGAGTTTCCCCCGGGCCAGGAGTCCTTCGTGCGGGAGCTGACCCTCATCCGCGAGCAGCTGGTCAAGGTTGTCCTCCTATACGCCAGGTAAGGATGCCCCCGCTGGTTCCTCTTACCGTGTTTGTGGATGTCTGTTTTTCCCTTGCCGCTGCTGCTCCTTCACCTGCTTGTTATGTAGTCGAGTCGCGTGTTGTAGTGTTTATCGTATAAGATGTTTACAATTGCTGCATATCTGTTACCCTCCTTGTCAGTGTTTTCCTATCAGATGTGTACGACTGTGCTGTTATGGTCATTCCTCTGTTTGTTCGACTTCTGGGTTCCGACAGTTGCAAAGTCTTACTCGCTGTTTACGTGCTTGGTTGTTGGTGTAGGTTAGTTTTGTAGCGTCCTGAGTTTGTGTTACGTTTTTATTCACTGTGTGTGTGTGTGTGTGTGTGTGTGTGTGTGTGTGTGTGTGTGTGTGTGTGTGTGTTTCTGGTTCTGAGCTTCTTGTTCTTGTTCTTTTTCGTTCTTCTACTTGTTCTTGTTGTTGTTCTTTTTTGTGTGGTTGTTCTCGCTTTGTTTTTCTCGTTTCTGTTCTTGTTATCAGTGTCCTTTTCTTTCTTGTTCTTGTTCTTTTCGTTCTTCTACTTGTTCTTGTTGTTGTTCTTTTTGTGGTTGTGCTTGTTCCTGTTCTTCTTGTTTCTGTTTTTGTTATCCGTGTCCTTTTCCTTCCTGTTCTTGTTCTTCTCTTTGGCTTTCTTTGCTTCATTCACAATTTTGCTTTCATTCTCTTTTTCGTCTTCATTTTTACCTTGATTTCCTTTCTTAATATTTCCGTAATTGTCTTTTTCATTGTCTTCCTTCCCTCCTCCTCTTCATCGTACTTATGTTTGCTTTCATGCTCTCTCGTCTCCATTTTCATCTTAATTTCCTTGCTTTTTTGTTTTCGTAATTGTCCTCCTTATCGTCTTCTTTCCCTCCTCCTTATTTCTTTATTTGTGTTTTGGATTCGTAATTGCTCTCCTCCACATCTTACTTCTCTCCTCCTTATCGTACTTACGTCCATATTCTTAAACGTTCCGGACTCCCTTTACGACTATTTCCCAAGACCACAGAGACCACTAACCGTTTTTATTACTTTTTTTCCGGTTCAAGTTGTAGAGGTCGTGTAAAACTTAAAGGCCACAGAGAAGACTAACCGTTTTTATTACTTATTTTCCGGTTCAAGCTGTAGAGGTCGTGTAAAACTATCACCAGGATCACAAGGTAGTCCATGAGAATCCCAACAACTTCCACGATATGCTTTTCATACAGGCGAACTCATACGTTTATGAATACAGACTTTATACTTTTCCTTCTTCAGCGAGGCGGACGCTGAGATCATCTTCCACGACGCCAGTTACCTCAACATGACGGACGCCAACTACGTGTGGCTGGTCACCGAGCAGGCCCTGCACGCCCGCCACATTCCCGCCGGCGCACTCGGCCTACAGCTCAAGCACGCCGACGACTACAACGCCCACATCACTGACAGCCTGTGAGTGCACGGCGGGGCGGGACGGGGCGGGGCTGGGGGATAAAGGGGCTATTACACTGGGCAAGTTTTCCGTGGATTTTCAGTCAAACCACGATTTCCTCTAGCGTGTTTCTCATTTGTTTCTTGTTATTGCTGATGCTGATGGTGAGTAATACCGTCGTCCTTCGGTGAAATCTACCGTAGCTTTGGAAGATCGTGGACACGTCAGAATACCACGCAAATATGAGAATCACACCAACGGAAATCGTGGTTTGACTGAAGATCCACGGAAAATTTGCCCAATGGATTAGCCCCTTAAGGTTGGCGGTTGCGGCGTGTAATTAAAATTTGGAATGAGATTTGCGTAGAGTTTTACGGTATGGTTCACCTTGACCACCAACATGCACTGTAGATCCCTCCCGCTTCTCCTGACCAGCCCTCCATCAATACACCCAACACCCCCAACCCCCCTGCCTTACCAGCCAGCGCTCCCGAACCTGCCTACTGCCTCTCCCATCGCCTATTTTAATCATTCACTTCTATCATTTCATTATTTTGTTGTTTTCACTAAGGTTTTTATTATTTCTTTTAACCCGTCCGCAGCGAATGGCACGGATTTGGCTTTCATTGGTAGCTTGGTAACATATACTCCCAGGTCTTTTTCTGCCTCTGTGGTGGATAGTGAAGTGTTTCCCATGTGGTATTGGTATGCTGGATTTCCCCTCCCAAGGTACATGGCTTTACATTTTTCTTCATTGAATTGTAGCAGCCACTTTTTGTTCCATTCCTGTAGCTTGGTGATGTCTTCTTGTAGGAAATCCGTAGTCAAGGGGTTAACACTTAAATTCAGGGCCACATGACTAAAAAAGTTTGACTAATGTATTAATCCCCTTGACCCTGTACCATGTCCCTTTCCTCCTCATCCTCCCTGAGCCGCAGTATAACCCCTTCGTCTCCCCCGACCTCCCTCGTCCCAGCACTTAGGTCCTGCCCCTCCCCCAACAGGCGCGTGGTGGCCCTGGCGCTGCGTCGCCTACACGAGACACACAAGGTCATCCCGCAGCCGCCGGTCAACTGTGACGCCGAGGACGGATGGGACAAGACGGGCCGTGAACTGTTCAGGTGAGGCGGGGAGGGAGTGAAGGAGAGAGGGAGAGAAGGAGGGAGGGAGGGACGAAGGGAGTGGAGGAGGGGAGGGAGGGAGGGAGTTAAAGAGGAAGAGAGGCAAGGGAGGAGGGAGGCAAAGGAGGAAAAATGCATGATGGAAGGAGGGAAGGAAGGGAGGAGGAAGGCAAGGAGGGAGTCGGGGAGGAAGGGAGGAAGGGAAGGGAAGGGAGGAAAATGAGAAGAAGGGAGGAGGGCAGAAAGGCAAGGATGGAGGGAGGGAGGGATGATGTGTAAGCCTCAAAATTAAAAAAAAAAAAGGAGAGAGGGAGAGAAGGAGGGAGGGAGGGAGGGAGTTAGAGAGGGAGGAGGAAGGCAAGGGAGATAGAGAGGCAAGAAGGAGGGAGGGAAGGAGGGAAGACATGAGACAAGAGAGCAGGGAGGCAGGGAGGGAGGCAAAGGAGGAAAAATGCATGATGGAAGGAGGGAAGGAAGGGAGGAGGAAGGCAAGGAGGGAGTCGGGGAGGAAAGGAAGGAAAGGGAGGAAAATGAGAAGAAGGGAGGAGGGAAGACTGGCATAGAGGAAGGGAGGAAAGGATAGAAAGGGAGGAAAATAAGAAGAAGGGAGGAGGGAAGACAGGCATGGAGGAAAGGAGGAAAGGAAAGAAAGGGAGGAAAATGAGAAGAAGGGAGGAGGGAAGACAGGCAAGGAGGAAACACTTGCCCACTGTCCCTTGCTGTGTGGTCTGGTTATCTATGTAAATCTATGTAATCCTATCTCTCTTCTTCCACCAACACCTTCTCCTTTTCCCACTTTCCCTTCTCCTCTATCTCTCTCTCCCTTCCTCCACCGACACCTTTTCCTCCTCTTCCTACTTTCCCTTCTCTATCGCTCTCCCTTCCTCCACCAACACCTTTTCCTCCTTTTTCTACTTTCCCTTCTCCTCTATCTCCTTCCCTTCCTCCACCAACACCTTTTCCTCCTTTTTCTACTTTCCCTTCTCCTCTATCTCCTTCCCTTCCTCCACCAACACCTTTTCCTCCTTTTCCTACTTTCCCTTCTCCTCTATCTCCCTCCCTTCCTCCACCAATACCCTTTTCTCCTTTTCCAACTATGGGCCTTAACTCACTCCCCGATCTTCCTCTTCCATCCCGTGCAGGTTGATCCGTGAGCAGGTGCTGACGGACGGCCGCACGGGGAAGGTGGCGTTTGACGAGCACGGGGACAGAGTCTTCGCCGAGTACTCCGTGGTGAACGTGCAGAGTCAGCGTCGCCAAGCACACCACGCCTTCAGCAGGAACCGCCAGTCCGTCGGGGATTTCCTGTACGATGCGGTGAGACTTCGTGGTGTTGGAGGAAGATAGAAAGGCAGGGAAAGTTGGGGAAAGGAATAAGAGGAAGGGATAACAACAGAAGAGGAGGAATAGTAGAAAGGGAGGGAGAGTAGGGGAAAGGAGTAAGAGGAAAGGTAAACAATAGAAGAAAGAGGTGTTGGGGGAGGAAGGGAGGAAAATAGAAGAGGAGGAAGAGTAAGGAAAGGAGGAAGAGATATTGGTAAAGAAAGGGAGAGCAATAGAAGATGAGGGAAAGTAGGAAAAGAAATAAAAGGATTCGGAGGTGGAGGTAGGGGAATAGGAAGAGAGAATGGGAGAAGAAGAATAGGAGGAGAGCGAAGGAAAAGGAGGAAGAGGAGGATAATAAAGACACAGGAGAATGTAAGGCTATAGAATATAGATATTATCATGTACATATGACCGTGTGAATGTATGTGTCGAAACACAAGCTTAGTGTCACGCCAGGATGTTATTAAAGACGTAAGTGCCTATGGCCGTGAGAACAGTGCTGAGCTGACGGCAGAGTCAGCTAGGATTTGCACCGGAAGGTCAGGACTTCCGGCGATTCAGCGACCGGAAGGCACGCCCTGCTGGCAAGCGGACAACGCACATAAATTGCTTCGCCTCTATCGCAACTTTAAAAGACAAAGGTACCTTTTCATTGGAATGCCCGACAAGAAAATAGTTTTACAGACTTGAAGTCAGCATTAATCAACGCTCCAGCCTTGTCATACCCGGACTACAACGTCCCTTTTACTCTTTATACAGACGCCTCAGCCCTAGGCCTTGGTGCTGTTTTGATGCAACCAGACGCTCGCGATAAAAATCTATTGCGTATGCAACTCCTACTTTAAACCAAGCTGAGTCGAACTATTCAGTGACGCATCAGGAAACCCTAGCGGTTGTTTGGGCTCTTAAACATTTTAGGGATATTATCCTTGGCTATCCTATCACTGTATATACAGACCACGCGCCAGTCACCGAGCTTTTCAAGGGTAGAAACCTCACCGGTCGACTCGCACGGTGGTACCTGACCATCCAGGAATTTGGGCCAACCTTTAAGTATTTACCTGGCCGCGCGAATGTCGTCGCGGATTCACTGTCTAGAAATGTACCTGTTGGCTCAGTGGCAGAAACGCTTACTGAAATTGAAAATTTTACTCTAAAGGATTTAGCAGCAGCCCAGCGTCGACATGACGTTTGGAGTAAAGTAATATACGCTCTGGAGTCGGGTGATGAAACAAGTCTCCCGCCACTACCTGTGTCTTTTTCACAATTTTTCTTGTCACAGGACGATGTCTTGTGCCGCTACTGGCCCCGCAAAAAGGAGTTTGTCGCACAGTTTGTGATACCAGAGTGTAATGTACCGGCGGTGCCGAACTTAGTTCATGACGCGGTTATTGCTGGCCACCCAGGGAGGGAACGCACATTAACAGCGGCTCGAGCGGTCTATTTTTGGCCAACTATGCGTGTAAATATTGACGCGTATGTGACTAAGTGTGTCAAGTGTGCCCAACATAAAGGGACGGTGCCTAGGCCTGCGCCGATCCTAGAATACCCGCCCCCTGACCGGCCTTGGGATGTAGTTTCTATTGACTTGCTATAACTTCCCGCCAGTCACCAGTGGGCCTGTATTCTGCATAGTGCTTATGGTCAACCATAACTAACCGTCATAGATAACAGAATTTATGACCGTCAGTATAATGACCGTCAGAAGTCTTCTTCTAGTCGTCGGCCATAGCGCAGTAAATCAACAACACCGTGAGCCGCTAGAACGCACCGCTCAGTATTTGTTAACTTTAAATTTATGGAATGAAATATATTCTTGACATTATTTTCTTTGATTTAAATTATTTTGACCTCATATTACGACTTTTGGGGAAGTTAGACATCGTAAAATAGGAATTCGTTTCGAGAAAATGCGCCGAAACGTATTCCCGTTGAAAAGTGTGTAAACCCCGGGAAAATTTGCAATGTTGAGGAAATCTCCCTTGTTCGCCTCAGTAACGTCTTGGGTGGTGGGGAAACTGATAAACTGCTTGCGAATGTTTACGTTTGCAAGGGCGTCAATGGTCTGGGTGATGGCTCTGCTGATGCTGGGTTGTGATGGGCCGAGGTCGTCGCTGCTGCACATTTGGATTTTTCCCGTGGCAAGATACCGCAGTGTTATGATCACCTTAATTAATTTCCGGGGTGAGTGGGCTTCTCCTCTTGGTTCCACTTGACAAGGCTTCCCTCACAAGATTAGTGACGTACAAAATACCTTCCCTGTCAAGACGGTATCTCCTGATAAGCTCAGCATCACTGAGCTCGTTCAGTACATAAGAACATAAGAACGTAGGAGTCTGCAAGAGGCCGGTAGGTCTGTACAAGGCAGCTCCTTTGAACCTAAGCTCCCGTGTATCTAACCCCACCTAATATCGCTGTCCATGAATTTATCTAATCTATTTTTGAATGTGACAATTGTATTGGCACTCACCACATGACTGCAAAGTCTATTCCACTCATCCACCACTCTGTTAGTAAACCAATTTTTGCCTATGTCCCTGTTGAATCTGAATTTATCCAGTTTAAACCCATTACTTCGTGTCCTACCCGGTTCTCTTACCAGCAAAACTTATGAATATCCCCCTTATTAAAGCCCTTCATCCATTTATAAACCTCGATCATGTCTCCCGCACCCTTCGCCTTTCTAGAGAATGCAAGTTTAACTGTTTGAGTCTTTCCTCGTATGGCAAGTTTCTCAACCCTGAATCATCTTAGTCATCCTCCTCTGCACCAATTCTAACATTTTGATATCCATTCTATTGTCATTAAGGTGATCAGAACTGCTGAACCGCATAGTCAAGATGAGGGCTGGGGAGCTTGTTGACATGGGGCTGCCATGTTGACGCGCTTCTGACGGTCATAAGCAGCGTTATGGCAGGGTGAACCCGACCACAGCGTCCCGCGCAATTTTATGGTCGTCCATAGGAGTTTATGGTCGACCATAAGAGTTTCTGACGGAGTTATGTCTGAAATGCGTCATTTTGTTCCGTTATGACCGTCAGATGAAGTTATGACGGTATGTATGTATGTGACGAAACACCAGCTCAGTACAAAGTCACAGGATGTTATTGGACACGTAGCTATTTTGTGGCCGTGAGAAAGAGTACTGCTGACGGTTAAGTCAGCAGTATCTACGCCGGAAGGTGGGAAGTTCCGGCGAATCGGCACTAGTCAGCTCCGTAAGGATCATAGTTCCGATGATGCACAATAAAACCTGCGAGCAGCACGAGGAGCAGCCAGAAGACGCGGTAAAAATCGCGCTATTGCGTATACAAGTCGTACTTTGAACCAAGCTGAGTCGAACTATTCAGAGACGCATCTTCTCTGGCCCGCGTCTTCTGGCTGCTCCTCGTGCTGCTCGCAGGTTTTACTGTGCATCATCGGAACTATGATCCTTCCGGAGCTGACTAGTGCCGATTCGCCGGAACTTCCCACCTTCCGGCGTAGATATTGCTGACTTGACCGTCAGCAGTACTCTTTCTCACGGCCACAAAATAGCTACGTGTCCAATAACATCCTGAGACTTGGTACTGAGCTGGTGTTTCGACACATACATTCTTGCATTAAATATGCACAAGGATTTTACATACATTCTTACATTAGTGCCTTACAGGAAACTAAGAAATGATGATGACAGAAAAGGAAGGAAGGAAGGAGGTGGATAAGATAAAGGTTCAAACTCTTCTTTAGCACTTCAATGGACAAGATGTTGAGGGATTATTACTATTATTATGACTAGGCTATTATTGTTCTTATGATGGATTAAATAACTACTCCTTCATGTGTGTGTGTGTGTGTGTGTGTGTGTGTGTGTGTGTGTGTGTGTGTGTGTGTTGCGGCATGTGAATATCTGCAAGCCTTGGAGGTAGGCAGACAAGTCTTACTCACCCTTTGCTTGACATGCCGCTGCTGCCCGTTACGGGAATTATTTTTGACGTCGCTGTAAGAGTACTGTCCGAACGGCTGGTAATATCAGGTGTGGATGGGTGCCAGGGCCACTTAATACTTAGTACAGACTTCCTTCGTCGGTATTTCCTCCGGCCCACGACTTGAACTCTTTCATGAGCTGAGTACCAAGACTCCTCTCAAACCGAAATTGACCTTCTCTTTTGGCCGCTCAAATAACTTCACTTTGCAGGAGAAACGTGTCAAGGGTAACATAACGTTTCTGTTTTTCCACCATTTATGCTGCTTCCGTTGATGTAAAAAAAGAATATTAAAGGAAAACAGGGAGACAGACCGACCAGCCTGAAACAAGAGAGAGAGAGACAGACAGATAGACAGACAGACCAACACACAAAAAATGTACAAAAATAATGATAATAATAGTAATAAAGAATGCACGAGTTAATCGCATTAGACAAGTTAAATGTGAGAGAGAGAGAGAGAGAGAGAGAGAGAGAGAGAGATAACGGAGTAATGGAGTTTAAGAAAGTGAGAAGAAAGTGAGAAAAAGTCCTTCGCCACCCCGGTGACAGGATGTGATAGCAGGCGAGCGACGGTCACCTCAGGAAGTGCCGCTCAACGGGGGTGGCGTGAAGGTAATGCTGGAGAGGCCGCCAGGAGAAGGAAGGAGCGAGAGCACGCCCCCCACCCCGGTAGTGGGTCAAGAAATTCCGGCGTGGACTGGGCGTGGCTCCTGGCGGCTCCCGTGCCTGTACTGCGTCATCGCCAGGCCCTGCGATGTTACGACCAGAACGTGTAGAGGACGAGGAGGCAGTATCCTACCATGTACAGTACATCCAGGCCGTCCAGGATGGCGACTCCCCAGAGCTCCCCGCGCCCTAGGGAAGATTCAGGCTCCGGAACAGCTTCGTAGAATTCCAGAGACGGTAGGTCCCCCAACTCCGTCTGTGGTGCTGCCGAGTCCTGCCGTACGAAAGGCTCAGGCTCAGGATCGTCCTTGTGCAATTCGCGGTAGAGTGCCAGAGTTGCTGACTCCCCCAAGTCAACTTCTGGCACCTCCGAATCCTGAGTACTGGCCGACGGGTCCGCGCAGTACACTCTTGGCACTGCAAAGATCTGGGAACAGTCAGGAAGCCTTACCGTGACTGGCTGAGGCTCTGGCACAAAGGCCGGGACGCGGGCCGATGGCAGGCGTGCGTCAGCCTTGGCTCTGGCTTCCATTTCACAGGTTGGTGTCTGCCATACAGGACACCACAGCTCAACGGCAGTCAGCTGTCTGTGGCTCCTGGTGCCACCTGATGCCGTGGGCTCCTCTGCTGGGTGATCCAGCGGGTGGTCATCCACACCTAGGGCCAGACTGGCCGTGGCTGGGTTCTCGCTTGGAGGAGGCAGGTCATCGCCCCCACAATGGGCGGGGGCATGCTGCTGCTGCTGAGCCTCAACAAGCTGTTGGGTGCCAGGGCTGGCCGGCGCGCCGCAGTCATCCTCCCGGTGACTGTGACACTCGGCGTCCCCCTGGCCGCCGTTCTCCTCCGTGTTACCGCCGCTGCCGCACAGCCTCCCGCTGCACGACAGGGTGGTGTAGGCGGCCCCGCGCTCCTCCACCGCGTCCTCACCGCCTGCCAGCGAGAAGAGCAGGAGGGCTGCGCCTCCCCTCGCAGCCCCCTCCCCGAGGGCCAGCAGACGGGCGAGGGGCACGGTGGCCGCAAACACGGGCGCCCCGCGGAGGATGCACTTCACCTTGACGGCAGTGCTGGCGTCCTCCTTGTTCAGCTTGGCCCAGGGCAGCTTCCGCAGCTCCTTGGACCTGCACACCTTCTGTCCTTGGCAGGACACCCAGTAGCGGCGGGGGAAGGTATACTTCGCCAGCCGGAGTTTCCCCCTCCCCCAGCAGCGCGCAGTGCTGCAGGAGAGGCTGAGGGCGTCCACGAGGGGGAGCCCGGCCGGCACCGTCACCTCCGCCTGAACCTTTACCTGCGAAGACGTTTGTCCCATCGTGACGTAATGTTCTTTGCAAGTAATAAAAAAATGTGCGAGGCGAGGCGAGTGATGCGGACTGACTTGTTGGCTGGAGGCTGCGGGCCCTTCCTCCCAAGGTCACCCCCGTACTCCTCCTCCGGCAAGGATTTAGGGGGTCAGTTCTGTATGGCAGTGTACATATTGTGTAAATACACATCAAAATTATTGTAAGGTAGCTCCATATTACCTGTCCCAACCTTTCGCCCAAAGAAAACCTCGGTGACTTGTGATTTCTATATAGTTTTGTCACATATCATACACACAAGCAATACAGGAACTTAGGGCCAACTGCCATGAAGGTTTTGCACTGCAGAGGATCATGTCGACACGTGTGGTAATATTCAAGAATACAGGACGTGGGCGTGTTATTTTAGAGAATTTTGATTAAAATGTTTAAGTCACAGCAGTTATTATGTTAATACTTCATGCTCAAAAGGAAACACGTGGGAAGTTTTGTAGCAAGTTTCGCTGATCTGGACGCATACTTGACGAGGTGACACTCCTTCAAAGTGTGGTGTGTTTTGGAAATGGCATAACAGTTCCACAGACTTCCGACAAGTATGGCGCCAGATTCCCACACAGCCCTTAAAATCGTCACAAATGGTATTGTTATCTGTTCACGGACATCATTGCTATTAGAAAATGTGACACTGGCTTTCTCCCTTTCTTCCTTCCTTCCTTCAGTTATTCTTCCTAAATTTTCCTTCCCTTTTTACTCCCTTTTATCTCCCTTCCTTCCTTTATCACTCCCTTTTCCTTCCTTCTTTTTATCAACACTCTTCCTCCCTCCCTTCCTCCTCCCTTTTGTTGATATCATTCCTCCTTCCCTTTCTCCTCCCTTTGCTCTTTCGTTCCTCCCTTCTTAAATTCTTCCATCATTCCTTCCTTTCTTACTCCCTTTCCTCTCCCTTAATTCCTTTCTCCCTTCCTTCCTTTCTCCTTTCATACTTACATCCTTCCCTCTTTCCTTCCTTCCTTCCTTTGGTCCTTCCTTCCAACTTTCCTGTCTATCTTCTTTCTTCCTCTCTTCCCTTCCTTTCTTCCTTCCTTCCTTTCTCCTTTCATACTTACATCCTTCCCTCTTTCCTTCCTTCCTTCCTTTGGTCCTTCCTTCCTTCCAACTTTCCTGTCTATCGTCTTTCTTCCTCTCTTCCCTTCCTTTCTTCCTCCTCGTGTTTGCATTACGTGGAAACAAAAGACTAACGCCACCTGACTAATGGGTGTAAATGGGGGATAGCTGGAAATTTAGTGGCTCGACAATTTTTCTTTTTAATTGATGTTTATTAATGCTGGAATTACATTAATCAATTATTCATGCTGGATTTATAGATTTCAGTTAGATTAGTTACAACGGTGATTTCACAACTTTGTGACAGGATTTTCTTTTATAGTACTATAGATCTGAAAAACGGAGTATCATTATTTTTGTTCCGTCTCCCTTTTTGCGTTCATGTTTGCGCAGTGCTGCTGGCCCAGACGATGCTTCTAAGGCTCTACAGACTTTTCCTTATCATCACATTCTAACTATTCTTCTTCCTTAGGAGACTCTACGGATAACACTACCTCTTTTCACACAACCATTTTGTTTGTTTGTTTGTTTCGGTGGTGTTTCGAAGGTTCAGAGCTTCTTGAAGGATTTTTTTTTTACTATTCCAAAGAGCCTCATTATCATGTATCCTAATGACAGTTTAGTCAATTCAATTTTTCTAAGATATATCATGTAAATAATCTTTTCGAGGTATCATTTTGTTTTCTCGGAATAGGAATCAGCTTCCCACGTCCATGACTCTAAGACTCCCCTATGACCTGCTTAGTAGTTCTCATTCACCTGCATATAATGTAGATGATTATTCTAAGATTCAGCTCAAAGTCTTCTCAGATATTGATAGAAACGTCAAATAGAGACTACAGGCTACAGCTGAGGCTATGTGCTTGCAGCAACTGTTTCTTTAAAAGTGGGTGACTTTGTTTTGCTTCGAGTCCAAGAAAGAAGTTCGAAGTTGTCCCCATTCTTGGCCCCCCGCCAGATAGTTAGACGACTTTGTGGCCATAAAATTGAGCTTTATGACCTCATTTTTTGTTCATATGAAACTGTGCAACGTGATCGTCTCAAAAAGACTGACCCCCAGCCTGAGGTCCTTGATTCGACTTTAGTTGAACCCGCGAGAACCGCCTGTTTGCCTCAGCCTGACGATGCCTTGTCTATCTTTCCAACACACGACTGTAACCTGCGTCCTCGCAATTACTAATTCATGTTTGGTTCCTGAGTTTTTGTCTACATCTTTTTCATGCGAGAGGGGAGTGCTTGACACCTTGAGTAATACTTTTCACTTCAACTCACTATTTTCTTTTATTGCTAAGCTGATGAAAGGCACTCTTCTTGTTTGTTTGGGAACCGTTATAACAGAGGATGTAGGGTAACATAGGGATAGGTGCTTTTAACCTTGAACCTCATGTGCTTCTGCTTGAAACAGACATTTTCTCTGCAAAGACAGACTTAACTAAACTTGAGCAGATGCTATCCCTAACTTTTATTTTGACCAGCATGTGAATATCTGCAATCTTTGGAAGTAAGCAGACAAGTCTTACTTACCCTTTGCTTGACATGCCGCTGCTGCCCGTTACGGGAATTATTTTTGACGTCACTGTAAGAGTGCTGTCCGAACGGCTGGTAATATCAGGTGTGGATGGGTGCCAGGGCCACTTAATACTTAGTACAGACTTCCTTCGTCGGTATTTCCTCCTGCCCACGACTTGAACTCTTTCATGAGCGGAGTACCAAGACTCCTCTCAAAGCGAAATTGACCTTCTCTTTTGGCCGCTCAAATAACTTCACTTTGCAGGAGAAACGTGTCAAGGGTAACACAACGCTTCTGTTTTTCCACCATTTATGCTGCTTCCGTTGATGTAAAAAAAGAATATTTAAGGAAAACAGGGAGACAGACCGACCAGCCTGAAACAAGAAAGAGAGAGAGAGAGACAGACAGATAGACAGACAGACCAACACACAAAAAATGTACAAAAATAATGATAATAATAGTAATAAAGAATGCACGAGTTAATCGCATTAGACAAGTTAAATGTGAGAGAGAGAGAGAGAGAGAGAGAGAGAGATAACGGAGTAATGGAGTTTAAGAAAGTGAGAAGAAAGTGAGAAAAAGTCCTTCGCCACCCCGGTGACAGGATGTGATAGCAGGCGAGCGACGGTCACCTCAGGAAGTGCCGCTCAACGGGGGTGGCGTGAAGGTAATGCTGGAGAGGCCGCCAGGAGAAGGAAGGAGCGAGAGCACGCCCCCCCACCCCGGTAGTGGGTCAAGAAATTCCGGCGTGGACTGGGCGTGGCTCCTGGCGGCTCCCGTGCCTGTACTGCGTCATCGCCAGGCCCTGCGATGTTATGACCAGAACGTGTAGAGGACGAGGAGGCAGTATCCTACCATGTACAGTACATCCAGGCCGTCCAGGATGGCGACTCCCCAGAGCTCCCCGCGCCCTAGGGAAGATTCAGGCTCCGGAACAGCTTCGTAGAATTCCAGAGACGGTAGGTCCCCCAACTCCGTCTGTGGTGCTGCCGAGTCCTGCCCTACGAAAGGCTCAGGCTCAGGATCGTCCTTGTGCAATTCGCGGTAGAGTGCCAGAGTTGCTGACTCCCCCAAGTCAACTTCTGGCACCTCCGAATCCTGAGTACTGGCCGACGGGTCCGCGCAGTACACTCTTGGCACTGCAAAGATCTGGGAACAGTCAGGAAGCCTTACCGTGACGGGCTGAGGCTCTGGCACAAAGGCCGGGACGCGGGCCGATGGCAGGCGTGCGTCAGCCTTGGCTCTGGCTTCCATTTCACAGGTTGGTGTCTGCCATACAGGACACCACAGCTCAACGGCAGTCAGCTGTCTGTGGCTCCTGGTGCCACCGGATGCCGTGGGCTCCTCTGCTGGGTGATCCAGCGGGTGGTCATCCACACCTAGGGCCAGACTGGCCGTGGCTGGGTCCTCGCTTGGAGGAGGCAGGTCATCGCCCCCACAATGGGCGGGGGCATGCTGCTGCTGCTGAGCCTGAACAAGCTGTTGGGTGCCAGGGCTGGCCGGCGCGCCGCAGTCATCCTCCCGGTGACTGTGACACTCGGCGTCCCCCTGGCCGCCGTTCTCCTCCATGTTACCGCCGCTGCCGCACAGCCTCCCGCTGCACGACAGGGTGGTGTAGGCGGCCCCGCGCTCCGCCACCGCGTCCTCACCGCCTGCCAGCGAGAAGAGCAGGAGGGCTGCGCCTCCCCTCGCAGCCCCCTCCCCGAGGGCCAGCAGACGGGCGAGGGGCACGGTGGCCGCAAACACGGGCGCCCCGCGGAGGATGCACTTCACCTTGACGGCAGTGCTGGCGTCCTCCTTGTTCAGCTTGGCCCAGGGCAGCTTCCGCAGCTCCTTGGACCTGCACACCTTCTGTCCTTGGCAGGACACCCAGTAGCGGCGGGGGAAGGTATACTTCGCCAGCCGGAGTTTCCCCCTCCCCCAGCAGCGCGCAGTGCTGCAGGAAAGGCTGAGGGCGTCCACGAGGGGGAGCCCGGCCGGCACCGTCACCTCCGCCTGAACCTTTACCTGCGAAGACGTTTGTCCCATCGTGATGTAATGTTCTTTGCAAGTAATAAAAAAATGTGCGAGGCGAGGCGAGTGATGCGGACTGACTTGTTGGCTGGAGGCTGCGGGCCCTTACTCCCAAGGTCACCCCCGTACTCCTCCTCCGGCAAGGATTTAGGGGGTCAGTTCTGTATGGCAGTGTACATATTGTGTAAATACACATCAAAATTATTGTAAGGTAGCTCCATATTACCTGTCCCAACCTTTCGCCCAAAGAAAACCTCGGTGACTTGTGATTTCTATATAGTTTTGTCACATATCATACACACAAGCAATACAGGAACTTAGGGCCAACTGCCATGAAGGTTTTGCGCTGCAGAGGATCATGTCGACACGGGTGTTAATATTCAAGAATACAGGACGTGGGCGTGTTATTTTAGAGAATTTTGATTAAAATGTTTAAGTCACAGCAGTTATTATGTTAATACTTCATGCTCAAAAGGAAACACGTGGGAAGTTTTGTAGCAAGTTTCGCTGATCTGGACGCATACTTGACGAGGTGACACTCCTTCAAAGTGTGGTGTGTTTTGGAAATGGCATAACAGTTCCACAGACTTCCGACAAGTATGGCGCCAGATTCCCACACAGCCCTTAAAATCGTCACAAATGGTATTGTTATCTGTTCACGGACATCATTGCTATTAGAAAATGTGACACTGGCTTTCTCCCTTTCTTCCTTCCTTCCTTCAGTTATTCTTCCTACATTTTCCTTCCCTTTTTACTCCCTTTTATCTCCCTTCCTTCCTTTATCACTCCCTTTTCCTTCCTTCTTTTTATCAACACTCTTCCTCCCTCCCTTCCTCCTCCCTTTTGTTGATATCATTCCTCCTTCCCTTTCTCCTCCCTTTGCTCTTTCGTTCCTCCCTTCTTAAATTCTTCCATCTTTCCTTCCTTTCTTACTCCCTTTCCTCTCCCTTAATTCCTTTCTCCCTTCCTTCCTTTCTCCTTTCATACTTACATCCTTCCCTCTTTCCTTCCTTCCTTCCTTTGGTCCTTCCTTCCTTCCAACTTTCCTGTCTATCTTCTTTCTTCCTCTCTTCCCTTCCTTTCTTCCTCCTCGTGGTTGCATTATGTGGAAACAAAAGACTAACGCCACCTGACTAATGGGTGTAAATGGGGGATAGGTGGAAATTTAGTGGCTTGACCATTTTTCTTTTTAATTGATGTTTATTAATGCTGGAATTACATTAATCAATCATTTTTGTCAGCAATACTCTTTCTCACGGCCTCAAATAGCTACGTGTCCAATAACATCCTGTGCCTTGTTACTGAGCTGGTGTTTCGACACATACATTCTTACATTAAATAAGTACAAGGATTTTATATACATCCTTACTAGGCGATTATTATTCTTATGATGGATTAAATAACTACTCCTTCATGTGTGTGTGTGTGTGTGTGTGTGTGTGTGTGTGTGTGTGTGTGTGTTGCAGGCGAGCGACAAGATGGTCATGGAGCTCAATCAGACGAAGATCGAATGGCCCGGGGGAGCGACCAAGGCCCCGCCCGGTTATTACCTACCGCGGCACCTCAAGGTAGGCTCCTCCTCCTCCTCCTCCTCCTCATCTTTCTCCTCATCTCCCTTCTCTTCCTCATCATCCTTAATCTCCTTCTCTTTCTTCTTCCTCCTCTCCTCTTCCTCTTTCTCCTCATCTCCCTTCTCTTCCTCATCATCCTTATTTTCCTCCTCTTTCTTCTTCCTCCTCTACTCCTCCGCTTTCTCCTCATCTCCCTTCTCTTCCTCATCATCCTTATTCTCCTTCTCTTTCTTCTTCCTCCTCTACTCCTCCGCTTTCTCCTCATCTCCCTTCTCTTCCTCATCATCCTTTTTCTCCTTCTCTTTCTTCTTCCTCCTCTACTCCTCTTTTTCCTCATCTCCCTTCTCTTCCTCATCATCTTTATTCTCCTTCTCGTTCTTCTTCCTCCTCTACTCCTCCTCCTCCTCCTCCTCCTCATCTCCCTTCTCTTCCTCATCATCCTTATTCTCCTTCTCTTTCTTCTTCCTCCTCTACTCCTCTTTCTCCTCATCTCCCTTCTCTTCCTCATCATCCTTATTCTCCTTCTCTTTCTTCTTCCTCCTCTACTCCTCTTTCTCCTCATCTCCCTTCTCTTCCTCATCATCCTTATTCTCCTTCTCTTTCTTCTTCCTCCTCCACTCCTCCTCTTTCTCCTCATCTCCCTTCTCTTCCTCATCATCCTTATTCTCCTTCTCTTTCTTCTTCCTCCTCTCCTCCTCATCTTTCTCCTCATCTCCCTTCTCTTCCTCATCATCCTTATTCTCCTTCTCTTTCTTCTTCCTCCTCTACTCCTCCTCTTTCTCCTCATCTCCCTTCTCTTCCTCATTCTCTTTATTCACCTCATTTTTCTTCCTCCTCTTATTCTTGCACTTTCTCCTCCTCCTCCTCCTCCTCCTCCTCCTCCTCCAACTACTACTACTACTACTACTACTACTACTACTACTACTACTGCTACTGCTACTGCTGCTACTACTACTACTACTACTACTACTACTACTACTACTACTAATAATAATAATAATAATAATAATAATATCTATCTATCTATCTATCTATCTATATTTATCTATCTATCTATATCTATATCTTTCTCACTATACGACTAACCTGTTCCTCTTTTCTATCATATCCTTCTCCTTCTCTTCTTCTTTTTCCTCTTCCTCACTATTCTACTACTGACCTGATCCTTTTTTTCTAATACATCCTAGCTCTCCTCTCCTTCGCGGCCTCCTTTTCCTTTTCCCGACTCATCCTTCACTCCTCTTCCTCTTTCTTGCTGTACAGTTTACCGTTTACCGTTGATGAGGTTTCAGGCCCCGCTCCACTGTCAGCGCAGCGCTCCGCAGGGCCGTCAGGAATAATGATGTTAGCCTCAATAATAATCCTCGATATGCACTTATTCACAACGTCGTAGTGAGTGAGTGAGTCTTAATTGCTTTCATGGATAACCTACTGATGTCCTTTTAATATACTTGACATCATTATAGTCACTTGGCCGTGTTTTGATTCGTACTAATCACAATATCTTTCCTTTTTATAGTATCATAAATATCCATTGTTTTATTTTCCATTTATCTGATATTTCCTTTATATTATCACTATTCAATGTCCAATGATTATTTCCAACTCACTGAACATATACTATTCGAGTCTCAAACACCAGTTAATAGCCATGATCGGTTATGTTACGAATTCTCTTAATTTCAGTTTGAAGAACTACACAACACTGGTCATTCGCTGAGTGGTTGATTTCAGGCTTCTTGTACCTCACACAATTTATGCATTTCCTCTCAGCCATGGAGCAATCTTTTGATTTAACGATCACCAGCGCCCTTGTAACATTTTGGGGCTTCTCCATTGTTCTTGGCAATGCAGTTGGCCTCAAGATGGCCGTATCTTTGACAATGGTAACATATGGTTGCATGGTATCTATCTCTCACAGTGTATACTCCCCATTCTAGTTATATCTTGTCATGATATTTATAAATCAACTCTAACAGTTGGATCACATTTCAAAATACAGTGCATTGTGCCACCAGCAGCAGGCTTGCTAAAAATCTTCTCAATTTTCCCCTCAACTCCAGAAATCGAGTGTGGGAACTCATTCCTGTTTAAAAGTGTATCATTTATCTTATCCCCGGTCTCCTCCTTATGCACATTGTAGATCATGATCTTTGACCTTAGTTTCCCACACTTTTTGTCCTAACTTGCTCTACATTTCCCAGTTTCTGAGCTGCTTCATTCCTTGTGTTCTCATCATCAAAGTTCATAACAATGTTACCTCCATTCGTGAATCTTGAATCAGTTATCCGAATGCCTTGTAATGCCTGGGAAACTTCATTTTTCAACTCGGTAGCCTTTTTGTCTTGATCAGAGGCCTTGACAACAAGGAGATTCTTCTTCCTCTTGCGTCTGGCTACGTCGACAAATCTGGCGCTAACCGACTCTGCCTGCTCATCACAAATCACGCCTGGCACCTCACTCAACTCCTCCTTGACACTGGACATCCGAGATTTAACCTCATCTTTAACCACAGATACTTCTTTAGATAATTCTTGCTTGAATTTATCCAATTTTTCAACAATGTTGGTAGCGAGAGACGCTTTATGGAGTGCAAATCCAATTTATTTTATGTACATTATCCTGCTTGACTCCAGTCAAATTAGCACACTTCACGTGACACCACCTTGCACACAAACAGCATGCAATCCACTTCTCGCCTGTAAAATCTTCAGACACAACAGGAATCTCTCAGGCTCCTGGTTCTGCGCGCCATTGTCGACTCAACAGTTCCAAGGAGCTCACGCCGGCACGTCCTTACCCTACCACTCTCACTCACTTACCTGTTCCTTGTTCTTATCTCCAGGTCCTGACCATCCGCGAGACGCCCTTCGTGTACGGCGAGGAGGTGGAGGACGAGACGGAGTGTTCGGGCGAGGACGAGGTGATGTGTCCGCTGCTGCAAGGCGGGGAAGGCAAGTAGCGGAATATCCTCCTTGGTCTTGGTATAGTGAAATTCGTCTACTGCAATATTTTCACCTACTATAAACTGGGCCTCTAGTTGGCTAAGCACACGTCCTTTTAGAGCCTATGATGGAATGCATGTCTTCTTTATGTTACGCAGATATGGCTATTAAAGAACAAAGATTAGCCTACTGCCCCATTTTTCTCATTTTACAAACTGGGCCTCTAGTTGGCTAAGTACACGTCCTTTTAGAGCCTATGATGGAATGAACGTCTTCTTTATGTTACGCTGATATCCCTATTAAAGAACAAAGATTAGCCTACTGCCCCATTTTTCTCATTTTACAAACTGGGCCTCTAGTTGGCTAAGTACACATCCTTTTAGAGCCTATGATGGAATGAATGTCTTCTTTCTCTAAGTTACGAAGATGTCCCTGTTTAAAAAAAAGTAGTCAGTCTGAGGCGTTACTTCTTCCCTTCATCTGAGGCTCGGGGAGGAAGCCTTATAACAGGTCTCCCATCTGTATTCTCTTATTCTTATTATTTTATAACGAGATCCATGAAAGGGCATCGAGGGGGAAATATTATACGGATCCAAACAGTCCCCCTCGGATAAGAAGAAAGAAAGGTGCATGCAATAAAGTAAGGAAAAGAATAAACAGAAAAAATAGGGAGGGGCGACAAAAAATCCCTAATGAGTGAACTGGCGGGTGTTGACATTTGCTGTGAACTTATACCCCATTTATCTCCTTATAACCTGCTGTGCTTATATCCCTTGCAGAGGAGCCGCGTCCCATGTGCTGCTGGGGCTACTGCGTCGACCTGCTGCTCAAACTCGCCAAGAAGAACGAGTTTAGCTTCAACCTCTTCCTCGCCCCCGACGGCCAGTACGGGGAGCTACGTGAGGGGCCGGACGGTAAGACAGAGACGAGTGGCCAGTTCGACACTCCAACACATGAGGGAGGTGTACTCTAAGCGAGAAAAATGAGAAAAAATCATCACTCATGCAAACCATTTCATAATATTATCAACGCATTTGTGATCAGTTTATGCATCATCTATTTTTGGGGGTTTATATCATGGCAGAAATTCGGCCCGTCGCTGGTACACGGTAAAGCCACAAATTTGGCCCGTCGCTGCTACACGGTAAAGCCACAGATTTGGCCCGTCGCTGGTACACGGTAAAGCCACAAATTTGGCCCGTCGCTGGTACACGGTAAAGCCACAAATTTGGCCCGTCGCTGGTACACGGTAAAACCACAAATTTGGCCCGTCGCTGCTACACGGTAAAGCCACAAATTTGGCCCGTCGCTGATACACGGTAAAGCCACAAATTTGGCCCGTCGCTGATACACGGTAAAGCCACAAATTTGGCCCGTCGCTGATACACGGTAAAACCACAAATTTGGCCCGTCGCTGCTACACGGTAAAACCACAAATTTGGCCCGTCGCTGATACACGGTAAAGCCACAAATTTGGCCCGTCGCTGATACACGGTAAAACCACAAATTTGGCCCGTCGCTGCTACACGGTAAAACCACAAATTTGGCCCGTCGCTGCTACATGGTAAAACCACAAATTTGGCCCGTCGCTGCTACACGGTAAAACCACAAATTTGGCCCGTCGCTGATACACGGTAAAGCCACAAATTTGGCCCGTCGCTGGTACACGGTAAAGCCACAAATTTGACCCGTCGCTGGTACACGGTAAAGCCACAAATTTTGCCCGTCACTGCTACCGGGTTAAGCTCTCTCATTATTTCTTAACCTCATACACCTTCCCCCTCCTTCGCGCCAGGGAGGGAATGGACGGGCATGATCGGACACCTGGTGGGGGAGGCGGCCGACGCGGATATGCTGGTGGCTCCACTGACCATCAATCCGCAGCGCTCCCAGGACATCCACTTCACCAAACCCTTCAAATACCAGGGCATCACCATCCTCGTCAAGCGGGTGTGTATGTAAGAAAACGAGGAAATAAGAACAGAAAGAAATTAAAGGGATGAAATTGATGGAGTGTCAGAAAGCGAGGAAAAGCAATATCAACTAAGAAATAAGAAGAAAGAAATAATAACAGAATGGAATAAAAAGAAGTGATATTGAAAGGAAAATAGGAACAAAGGGAAATAAAAGAGATGAGATTGAAGGAGTGTAAGGAAATGTGTGTGTGTGTGTGTGTGTGTGTGTGTGTGTGTGTGTGTGTGTGTTGGGGGGATGAGAGGCGAGGAAGAGGTGTGTGTGTGTGTGTGTGTGTGTGTGTGTGTGTGTGTGTGTGTGTGTGTGTGTGTGTGTGTGTGTGTACTAACTTCGTGGAACTAACTTACCAGGAACAAAGCTGCGTAGTACTATAAATGTGTGTGTGTGTGTGTGTGTGTGTGTGTGTGTGTGTGTGTGTGTGCTTCTTCTCTCCTTTATATCTGTTTTCTTGTCAATTTTTTTTATTTTCTTCTTTTTATTCCATTCTCTTCTTATAATTTTCTAGATAACTCTTTCCCGTTTCTTATATTTCTTCAATACCTTTTTTTTTCGTTAATTTTCTAAACATTTTTCTTTCCTTTATTTCGTTGTATTCGCATTTCCCTGATAACTTCCCTTCCATTTCTCACATCTCATCAATATACTTTTTTTTGTTCACTTTTCTAACATTTATTCCTTTCTGTTTTTATTTTCTCTATTTTTTTTCCTCGTTTTTTTTCCACACCTTTCATGTCTATTTAGTACACTTTTTTTTCTACCTATTTCCCTTCCTTTATTCATTAGTCTTTTATTAGTTTCTAGGCAATTTTCCTTTTAATTTTATTTTTTTCACATTTCTTCAATACCATCTCCTTTACCTTTCATGTTTTTTTAGTTCACTTTTTTTTACCTATTTCCTTTTCTTTATTCATTAGTCTTTTATTATTTTTTCAAGGCAATTTTCCTTTTTTTTCACATTTCTTCAATACCATTTCCTTTACTAAACGCTGCTCATTTTTTTTTTAGACATCTCCTCGCTTCCTTACAATTCCATCAATATCCTTTCTTCCATTCTGATCGTATTTTCTCGACAATTTTCCCTCCTTTCCTTACACTCCTTCAAACTCATCCCTTTTATTTCCCTTTGTTCTTATTTTCCTCGTTTGTTCTTATTTTCCTTTCGATATCACTTTTTTTTATTCCATTCAGTTATTCTTTCTTTCTTCTTGTTTCTTAGTTCGTATATTGCTTTTCCTCGCTTTCTTACACTCCATCAATTTCACCCCTTTGATTTATTTCTGTTCTTATTTTCCTCGTTTTCATATAAATTTAAATATCACTCCTTTTATGCCAGTCTGTTCTTATTTCTTCTTATTTCCTACTAATTTTTCCTCGTTTTCTTTCAATCCTTCAGAATCACTTCCTTTATTCCTCTCTATATATTTATCCTTCGTTTTCTTAAATTTCTTCAACCCCTTCAATCCCTTGCTTTATGCCAGTCTGTTCTTATTTCTTCTCTCATATCCTACTCATTTTTCCTCGTTTTCCCACAATCCTTCAAAATCACTTCCTTTATTCCTCTCTTGATACATTTCCTTCGTTTTCTCAAATTTCTTCAACCCCTTCAATCCTTTATTCTAGTCTGTTCTTATCTCTTCTCATATCCTACTCATTTTTCCTCGTTTTCTTACAATCCTTCAAAAACACTTCCTTTATTTCTCTCTAGATATATTTCCTTCGTTTTCTTACATTTCTTCAATCACTTGCTTTATTCTAGTCTGTTTATATTTCTTCTTAGTTCTTATTTCTTTCCCTCTCTTTCTCACACTCCTTCGACATCACCCTTTCTGCAGGCGCCCATCGTCCCCGCCCTGGTGTCCATCCTGCAGCCCTTCCGAGGAACGCTGTGGTTGCTGCTGATGGCCACCGTGCACGTCATCGCGGTGCTCATCTGGCTGCTCGACCGACTCAGCCCCGTCTACATGTGAGATTGGGAAGAGTGAGCGAGATTAGGAATGAGTGAGATTAGGAGTGAGTGAGATGAGGAGCTAGTGAGATTAGGAAGAGTGAGTGAGATTAGGAGTGATTGAGATTAGGAGCGAGTGAGATGAGGAGTTAGTGGAGTTACGAAGAGTGTGTGAGATTAGAAGCGAGTGAAATGAGGAGCTAGTGAGATTAGGAAGAGTGAGTGAGATTAGGAGTGATTGAGATTAGGAGCGAGTGAGATGAGGAGTTAGTGGAGTTACGAAGAGTGAGTGAGATTAGAAGCGAGTGAAATGAGGAGCTAATGAGATTAGGAAGAATGAGTGAGATAAGGAGTGAGTAAAATGAGGAGTGAGTGAGATTCGGAAGAGTGAGTGAGATTGGAAGTGAGTGAGATGAGTAACAATGAAGACGAGGGAAGAAGGGTGGAGTTAGGGAGAGTGCGAGAGATGAGGAGTGAGTGAGATTAGGAGTGAGCGAGGGTGAGTACGAAGGAGGAGAAAGGAGGATGAGATTAAGAATAGTGAGAGAGATTAGGACTGAGTGAGATGAGGAATAATGAAGAGAGTTAACGAGAAAAAAAAGTGAGACTAGGATTAGTGAGTAGAATAGGAATGATGTCTGAGTGGGGACGAGGAGGAAGGGTGATTCTTTCTTGCTCTTCTTTGTATTCTTTCCTTACTTTTACCTCTCACCTCTAATTTTAATACTTCACCTTTGCTTTTTTCTCATTCATGAATTTAATATGATATGGCGGATATATATTTCTTTCCTGTACAGTTCAAATTCTCCCGATCTTTGCATCTCCCTCTCTCTCCCCTTCAGGACAGACGATGACTGCGAATCACTGGCGCCCTCGGAGTGTTTCTGGTTCTCGTGGTCAGTCATCCTCAACAGCGGCCTGGCGGAAGGTGGGTGGATGGGTTGCTTATTGAGGGTGCTGGCTTCGGGCTGGCTGAGGGGGGCGGTCTCTGAGAGGGTTGTTAGCAATCTGGATATCAAGATCGAGACAAGAGAGACAAGCTCTCACAAGTTTTATTTATTTCTTTTTTTCTTTTTAGGTGCTGCCTGTAGCGCCGGTAGGTTGTCTTAAGGGGCCTCTTGGACGGCCCAAGCCCGTTAGTGGTGCAGGCGTATTTTATTTATAGTGTCTGCCGTGATGTATGACTTGCTTGGCCCATGCTGCCCCCCGTTTTCCGCCACTCGGCGATGGTTTGAAAAATCAGTGCGTTTCGGTGGGACTCGAACCCAGGTTCACGGGCTCACTAGGCCCGCACGCTGACCGCTCGGCCACCGCCTCCCCGAAGTTATTTCGAAAGGCCACTAAGGAGATCAGCCAGATTGACGAGATCGTTTTTGCGTTGGCTCCCACGGGTCCTCTCCTCCTTCCTCTCATATATTACATAACATATGAGACGAAAAGACAGGTGTTGGCAAGACTGTGCGGCAGAGTGACGGGGAGGAAAGGACAGCGGGAGCCAACACAAAAACGATCTCGCCAATCAGGTTTCACTGTAGACTCATAAGACTACCCATGGAAAGACCCACAACTTTTACGAAAACCTTTTGAAATATGGGTGTGTAAGCCCCGAGGTGTTTGAGAATATTGACTCAGGTGGTCAGGTGGTCTCTCTTCATGTCACCCTTCCCCCCAAACCAGGGACGCCGCGGGGCCTGAGTGGGCGCGTCCTGGGCATCGTGTGGAGCGGCTTTACGATGATCATGGTGGCCTCCTACACCGCCAACCTCGCCGCCTTCCTCGTGCTGGACGCCCCCGCCACACCCATCGCCGGCATCAACGATCCGCGGGTGAGAGAGAGAGAGAGAGAGAGAGAGAGAGAGAGAGAGAGAGAGAGAGAGAGAGAGGGTGGGGGGGTAGGGGGCGAGGTGCCACGCCTTTAGTCTTTTTCCTTCAATACGGAACTTAGGCTCGTATTCTCTGACACTTCGGGCTCTCATAAACAAATATTCCCCGAGGTCTCAAAGGAGGTAATAAGTCGGGTTCTCGCGAGTTTTTTTTCCACATTCATGATGCAGAAGCCTTGTCATACTACCACTAGGCTTATAAAACTCCCCATGGAAATAGAGTAAGATGAGTGAGTGAGATTAGGAAGAGTAAGTGAGATTAGGAGTGAGTGATATTAGGAGTGAGATGAGTGAGTGAGATTAGGAGTAAGTGAGATTAGGAAGAGTAAATGAGATTAGGAGTGAGTGAGATTAGGAGTGAGATTAGGAAGAGTGAGTGAGATTAGGAAGAGTGAGTGAGATTAGGAGTGAGTGAGATTAGGCCGCAATGATAGGCTGCATACTAAGGAATTAACTTTGATGAAACCATTTTAACAGAACCTACAACAATTACGTAACTCATTAACTTGTATGTACGATAAGGGGAATGATTTACTTTGATTCTGGTAAAGTATACATATAGATATAACTACCGAGAATAACACATGAAGATCTAATGTAAGCAATTCTTTCTTGTCTTGTGGGTTCATGTCCTGACTTCAACTTGGTGTGTCTTGGCCCTGGTCTTGACGTGGCGTGGCTTTGGCGGAGCAGCTGAGGAACCCCGTCGAGAACTTCAGCTTTGCAACGGTGCGCGGGTCGGCGGTGGACATGTTCTTCCGCCGTAAGACCGAGTGGGCCAACATGTACCGCGTGATGGAGGCGCACCACTATCGCACCGTGGACGAGGCGGTTCAGGCGGTGCGCGACGGGTGAGGAGGAGTGGTGCTTGTGGTTGTGGTGCATGTGGTGGTGGTGGTGGTGGTAAGGATAAGGGTGAAAGGTAGAGGAGAGATGGACGGGAAGAAGAAAGGAAGGGAGAGCAAGTGGAAGATAAGATTGCATGACTGAGAGAAGGAAGAAAGGAAAAGAAGATGAAAGGAATTAACGGAAAGAAGAAAGGAAGGGAGAAAAACTGGAAGATAAGACGGAATGGCAGATTGAAGGAAGGGAGAAAGGTAGGGAGGAAGGAAAAGAAGATAAAAGGAAGGGAGAAAAACTGGAAGATAAGACACAATGGCAGAGTGAAGGAAGGGAGGAAGGTAGGAAGGGAAGAAAAAAAAAGAAAGGAAGGGAGGAAAGACGGATAAGACGGAATGGCAGAGTGAAGGAAGGGAGGGAGGTAGGGAGGAAGGGGAGGAAAAGAAGGTCAGGAAGAAAGTAAGGAAGGAAGGTCGAGAGGAAAGGAGGCAAAGATAAGCAAGAGGGAAGATTGTTGATTGTATTAATGATAAGGTTGAAGTAGACAGGAAGGAAGGAGGGGAACAAGGAAAGAAGGACCTGTGGGACGGAGATGAGCAATGAGGCCAGACGCAGCAATAGCCTTTAACTCTACCGTTGTCTTCCTCTGTTCAGGGATCTCAAAACGTTCATCTGAGGGAGCTATCGGCTACCCCCGCATTCTTATGTATCGGCACCTCTGTTAACCTGTTTAAAAAGCCTCTCGTAGAAGTTGCTGGGATTTTCATGGACTCTTTTGTGATCCCCGTGATAGTTTTACCCGACCTCCGCATCTTGAACGGGGAAAATGATCCATGAAAACCGGGCCATAAATCCCTGTGGACTTGGAAAATAGTCGTAATAGGAGCCCGATACGTTTAAGATCATGGACCTACCTGGTATGCCCCTAACTCTACCTTCCTTTCCCCAGGGATCTCCAAGCGTTCATCTGGGAGAGCTCGCGGCTGGAGTTCGAGGCATCGATGGACTGTAGCTTGGTGACGGTCGGGGAGCTCTTCGGGCGCTCCGGGTACGGCATAGGACTGAGGAAGGGCTCGCCGTGGGCAGACAAAATCACGCTGGACGTACTCGATCTTCATGAGAGTGAGTGATGTGTTTTACTTGTTGCTGGTATAGTGATTGTGAGAAGTGTTGTTAAGTGGTGGTGAGGATTGAGTTGGGGATAGGGAGGAAAGAGGAAATAAGTGAATGAATGAATGAAGGAAGGAAGGAAGGGTTAAAGTAAAGTAGAAATAAATAAAGGTATAAATGATTGTGGTAAGAAAGGAAAGGAGGGAAGGAAAGAAGAAAGGATTGAGGGAAAGAAGGAATGAATGAAAAAAGGATTGAGATAAAAAATAAAGGGAGGAATGAAGAAAGGATTTGGAAAAAAAACTAAAGGAAGATAGAAATAACTGAAGTAATGAACAAAGGAAAGAATGAAGAATGGACGGAGGTAAAGAGGAAAGGAGGGAAGAAAGGATTGAGATAAGGAAGAAAAGAAGGAACGAAGAAAGACTTGAAGTAAGTATATAAGGAAGGCAGGAGGGAATAAAGGAAGGGACAGTCATCCTAACACAATCTCAATCACACACACACACACAGGAGGCTACATGGAGGACCTGGACAAGAAATGGATCTGGAATGAAGGAGACTCGTGCAGCGGGGAAGACCAGGAGTTCTCCAAGCGGCTGGGACTCAAGAACCTGGAGGGCATCTTCATCCTGGTGGCGGGCGGCGTTTTCAGTGGCATCCCGCTCATCGTGATCGAGCTGGCCTACGACCGCTGCAAGAGGCGCTACGGTTGGGGTAGGAGCAGCCGCGGCACGCAACAATCGGGGAGTGAGCGAGCCCCGTTCTTCGGCGAGGGGGCGGAGGGATACGAACACTCTGATCAGGAGGTATAATGAAGCCACAGGGAGCTGCTGGGTGAAGGGAACGCTGCTAATTAGAGCCACATTCAGCCCCCAACCACTCTCATGTTATTGCCAGGACATTCGGAGGAGTTGTAGGCATTTCCATGGGTAGTTTTTTGACACTTGGTGGTAGTTTGAAGAAGCTTTTGTATTATGAAAATGAAAGAACACGCATGAGAACCCGATTAATCTCTTTGTCGGCCTTTGAGAACAGATGATGTGAGGCCGAAGCGTTTGAGAATACCAACAGTTCTAGAATATAGGTTAGGGGAGGTGTGTGACTCTATAGGTTACCTGGTATTTACTATTACCTTTGAGTTTATTATTCTACTGTAGCACAATACACGTCTTGTCTGAGATATTTCAACCTTTCGAAGCTCTTCTCCCTCTCCAGGACGACGCGCCCCTGAGGAACGCCGCGTCCACGAGGATGAAGACCAGCCAAGGTGAGGCGCCGCCGGGGAGTTAACGCGAAATGTCACGATGATGCGAGAGTATTAGGTCACATGTGGAAATATATTTGAACACTATTCTTTTGTAATCTCCTCTTTTTATGAGAGTGGTGTCTTGCAGCATTTATTTTATATTTGATCGCTAACTTTTGGAATCTGCTCTACTTCATGAACAGCATTTAGCTTATTTTTTGATTGAGCGCTTGGTCTTTTTTTTTTTATCTTAAGTGCTGCCTATAGCGCCGGTAGGCTTTGTTGAAGGACCTGATGGGTGGCCTCAGCCCGTTAGTGGCGCAGGAGAATTTCATTTTAGTGGTTGTCGTGGTATCGTGACATGACGCGGTCTGCTTCCTTTACCATAAAAAGTTGGAGGAGTCTGAATAATTTTGATTTTTTTTCTTCTAATTATTAGCAGCGAACAACGTGGCGGCCCCTCGAGTCATGCCTCGCAGCCGCGCAGGCCAACAGGACGCGGCGCCAGAAAACTGTGTTTCGGGGGAGGCCGCGGGGAGGACGCGGTGCCAGTACCCCTACCCGTGCCTACACGCGCCCAGCAGCGAGGACGTGCTGCGCGAGGTGGAGGAGCGGCTCTTGGCCAGCCCACACATCCCCGAGGAGTGGTGGATCCTCGGACCGCCCACCTGCCCGCCCTTCATTGGGACCTGTGCGCCCTGCGACCATGACCCCGACCCTCACTGCCTCGGGGACGCCTGCGCCGCGCCGTGCCTCGCCGATCACGACGCTCCGGGCTGCGGCGACGCCCACGGCTGCGAGAGTGTGAGTGACACGGATGGTCGAGAATGTCCTCAGTTCCACGTTGATGTTGACTTGCACGTGGCGGCGGCGGGGGTGGAGGACGGCGGCGAGGCGTGTGTGTTCGGCTGTGAGTGTCAGCCCTCCGCCGGCCCACCAGCGCCAGCCGCGGCCAGCCTTGTGTCCCGCGGCCCCGCCAAGGTGCCGCTGGAAAACCTGCCTGACGTGGTGGATAACTGCAGCGAGCGGGAGGTGTGTATGGAGGAGGCGGCGGGGGAAGGGAGGGAAGTGGAGGCTGCTGGTGGAGAATGTGGAGGCGGTGGCGGAGGCGGCGGTCAGCAGGCGGGTGGCGGGCCGTCCAGGAGCCGTAAGAGACGCACGATCTATGTGTAAAGTGCCGCCGACGATGAACATTGGTCGCCATTCCGAGAGACTTAGACAAGTATGACCATAAATAAGGAAGACGTCTTTATTTTACATGACTCTAGGATATGCAACTGTTTGGGTGATGAAAAAGCCTACGTAAGGCCACAATTTTAATAAGGAACTTTTTTGTAAATTTTCAGAAATCGAGGATACATAAATTTGTCATTATTTTACATGAATCTAGGATATAGAACTGATTAGATAATGAGAAATCCTTCCTTGATATTAAGAAGGAAGTAAGGCCACGATTTGAGTGAGGAGTTTTTCGTTAAATATTATAAATCGAGGCATACAAAGTTGTGTTGACAATGTACGTACAATATTGCCTTGTGAATAGTAATGTTATCGTCAACGTTGCCAGGTTGTCGTACTCTGCCTCTTATGTTTGCCGATTTCCGACCCCAAAACTGCTTTCTTCACCCAAATAACTGCCTTCATTATATGGTTATTGTTTAAATGGTTAATTATTGGTGCTTCTTGGTAGCCAGAAACCGGTAAATACGCGGCTCTGAGTACGATAATCTTGCTTAATCGTACTTATGAAGGAAACATGTGCAGTGAAAGTGACGATTCTTTCAGGTTCCCGTTTCGTCAGGAGGAAGGGAAGGTTCCTAGACAGATGCCATACGAGTGACACGCGCCGCGCCCCCCGTCTGAGGCCACCACAGCATCGCCCCTGCCGGCCAACATTGCCAGATTGTCGTACTCAGCCTCCTATGTTTGCCGATTTCCGACCCAGAAACTGCCTCCTCAACCCCAATAACTGCCTTTATATATGATTATCGTTAAAATGGTTAATTATTGGTGTATTTTGGCAATAGCTATGACTCAGAAACCGGTAAATACGAGGCTCTGAGTACGATAATCTGGCAACGGTGCAGCCGGCCCTTCCTTCCGTCACCAGACATCGTTTATCTGATAATGTTACACGTAGGAATTAATGTTTTGGGCTCTTCTAAGCGTCCTTCCTTATGGTGTTACTTTTTTATTAAACAGGTGGACTGAAAAATCTCTATTCATTCTACGTGTGTGTGTGTTAATTTGTGTGTGTGTGTGTGTGTGTGTGTGTGTGTGTGTCATCCATCAAACCGTATTCTTAAACGTATCGACATATCAATATACGCCCGTTTGAAAAGCCTCTCTTGGACGTTGCTGGGATTTTCATGGACTTTTGTGACTCTATTAGTCCTACACGATATCTTTATAGTACCATGGACGGGAAAATTACCCTCGAAAGCCCGGTGAACCTTCTCTGTGGCCTTGGAAACTATTTGTGATGGGAGCCCGATACGTAAAGGAATAATTATCATCATCATGTCTTAAGGGAGAACCATCACAGCTGTACTCGTCTAGTGATTTGCCCAAGTACCATTCGCTAGAGGGAGCGGATACTGAACACTTCTCTCAATGAATAGTGTTGTTACTTCACACATAAACACTTCCCCTGAAACCTGGTTGTACTATTTACACTGACTTCACGGTAAACTAGGGCAGAGGGTTGCTAGCGAGTTTTTAGTGTTGAATGAGTCATGAGGTAGTGGGCCATGGAGGGCCGTGAAGCCTCGAAGCGTGTTGGCCCGGTGCCCGCCTCCCTCAGTCATGGCGAAGGGACGGTACGGGGAGGAGATGGAGTCTTTGCGTGTGTTTGTGTGTGTATTGCATATCTTTGGTGGTCAAGAGCAGTGTTTGTCGGTCATCATGGCGGCGGCTGGCTGGTGTCCTCGGAGCTTAGGCAGAGGGTTGCTCCACGAAGACCCACGTGAAGTATTCGTTCCCTGATCGTTCTCTGGTGCACACTTGCTGGCCCCCTCCAATGTCGTCTAGTGACAGCAGGTGGGTAATTGGGTTTTTACTAATAATTGAATGGGGCTTTTCCAATTTATTATTTTTGAGGCCAGTATTGAGGCGCTATATGTACAAATGACTTAGACGATTATTTTACGAGGGTGACGACATGAGACCAGAAACACATACCAATCAGTTTCCAATCCTTTCCTCCTCCTTCCTCTTCCACCTCTCACCTCTCCCCTCGTTACAGCTCCACCTGGCGACATGCGGACAGGTGCGTATTCAGTCGCTATATGTACATCATTTACCGTGAACTCAATGTAAACAGTACAACCAAGTTTCAGGGGGAAGTGTTTAATGTGTGAAGTAACAACACTATTCATTGAGAGAAGTGTTCAGTATCCGCCCCCTCAAGCGAATGGAACGTGGGCAAATCACTAGTTACCTACAGCTGTGATGGTTCTCCTTTTTCCATCTCGAGGACTCCCTGGCGTTATAGAGAAAATGACTGATGAACAAAGAATCCAGAGAACCCCAAAATTCCGGTGGGGTGGGGGGTGGAGGGTAGGGGACAATATATGAAGTCAGCGAAGTTGTTTCAAAGCAGTGAATGAGACCTTGAAGCCTCGGAAGTAGTTCAGCACTTCCAACCCTGCAAGGCTGGCCAGTGGTCCGCGTATTGTTGCTACCCAGCCATTTAACTCGTACACTTTAGTTACGTGATTAACCTGCTTTCATGTTATCGTTATTATCGTTATTTACTGAGCTGTTGCCTTAAGACTCCTTCAAGACTAATTTCTCACGGTTGACGGTGATTCTTTTTTTCGTAACCATGGAGATAAACCATTAAAAGGCGTGGTAAATCTTAGGAATAGCGGCTTCTAGCGGGTGCGCATTTAGGGCACGGTGTGGTGGTAATTACAACATTTCTAGCACGTACGACGGGGTTTTGACGAGCGGACAGGCGTGTTTATGTCACAAGGGTGTATTTTTCCACGCTGGCCTCACGATTTCTTCCAAGTCGATGGGCGATGAGACTGCGAGCTCCAGGGTGAAGAAAGGGAAGAGCCCGCGCGGAAAAAAACACCCCGTGTGACATAAACACGCCTGTCCGCTTGTCAAAACCCCGTCGTACGTGCTAGAAATGTTGTAATTACCTCCACACCGTGCCCTAAATGCACACCCGCTAGGAGCCGCTATTCCTACGATTTACCAAAGGCGTGTATGTGGAAATAAGGTTGACTGTTGGCCTAACCCTCTCTGACCTCTACGCGGAACCCCCCCCCCCCCTGACCTCTACGTGTGAACCCCCGCCCCTGGCCTAATCAATGTCCGCCTCGTTAGCGGCGCGGTAATCGCCCGAAGATCATTAGGCTCACCTGGACATAATTACCTGGCAGTTTCTCGTCTCTTTTCATGAAGGGTCTGTGGGCAAACTGTTTTTATGGGGAGGAGTTGAGGGGTGAGAGGTTCTGTTGTTCGTGTCACTATTACTATTACTATTATCATTATCATTAGTATTAGTAGTAGTACCGTTATTATTATTGTTGTTATTATTTGTATTATTAATAATATTATTATTACTATTATTATTAATATTAGTAGTAGTAGTATTATCTTCATTAGTATTATAGTTAATAGGTATCATATATTTATAAGTCCTTTTTAGGACAGAAATGGAAATAGATATTGATCCATGGGCTAACTTTTTAGGAAAGAGAACTACAGGTTATTGGGAAGAGTATTTTATAGTTCAAAATACACTCTGAGCGGGAACGGATGTATGTTGAAATGACAAGTGATGACAGCATGAGTGCGTAGCGTAACCTTTCTTTTACTCCTTCACTTTCCAAGAACTAGTCTTCCTCATCAACGCTGCCGAGGTTTATGATGACGGACTCTACGTATGTATGTTGTCTGTGGACCAGTACTCCTCCTCAAAGCCTTATGATCCACGAACCGCACCTGCCCACACCGTTTAACAAACCATGTACCCTCGCAACACCTCAAAATGCTCAGCTCCAGTAAACCATCTGTCTGTCATCATTCTCGCTCGTTATCACCCTCCACATAACCGCACCCAAGGCTTTACTTCCACATTATTTCACTCTAAATAAATGACACGTGCATGTTGGTATACCACATTTCTATATCCTTCAAAAATGCCGCATGCACCGTAGGCTATGAATCCATGAGAGAGAGAGAGAGAGAGAGAGAGAGAGAGAGAGAGAGAGAGAGAGAGAGAGAGAGAGAGAGAGAGAGAGAGAGAGGGGGGAGGTTGGGTCTAGGGAGTGACGTAGTGATGACTGTGTCCGAATACTGTCTCTGGATATCGGGAATTTCTTTCAACTGTCAAGAGTATATAGCTTACTCATACACTTCTGGCAATGCACTATACAGTCAGATATTAGCGCAAGGTGTGAAATAAACTGTGGCAAAGTATACCTAATAGTGATCCAACACTTCGTTACCGAGAAAATCCAGAAAATCGAGGTTAACACAGCTGCTGAAATGCGTAGTAGTTATTTTGTTAGGAGTTAAATAGGTAGTTAGTCAGGTAATTTTACTGTATTACTTATTTATATATTTCTTTATTTTATTTCGTATTTTTTGTTTTTGTTTTCTTTTTCTTTTTGTTGCCTCCTGGCGGCGGAACGAATGATCGGTGGAAGGTGAAAGGGAAAATATGAGGAATAAGATAAGAGAAATAAGCCGAGGAGTAACTCTCTGGCTGTGGTGTGTCGTGGTGTGTCACGGCTGCTCGGTGTTGAATGTCCCAAGCCAGCACTTCGGCATCGTCTCAACAGCAAACGAAGAACATTATGAATACTCGCTGACTCTGAGGGCAGGGTTAACGCATCCACACACGTGCATTTTTTATGATTCGACATGTAGGCTATGATAGGGTGCTCGGGGCGCTGTAGGAGGCGAGGAAGAGGGAGACAGCTAACAGTAACGGTGAAGGAAAGACGTCCCTTCTCGGCCTCGCTGTCTGCCTCCGTAGAGCTCCACGAACTCCACCCAGAGAACCCACAAGTGATTAATAGACCCCGACACGTGAGTAATAGTTGTCTTTCTGAATGATATCTCTGATGTGCGGGTTAAATGATGAGAGTTAATTGTTCTTCTGATATATTAATCAAGTCAACGTGAAGGGTCTTCTTATTTAAGTAAGAGTTAGGTAATTTTAGTATATTATTTATTTATTTATTTTGTTTGTTTTATTTTATTTTTGTATTTTTGTTTTTCTATTTTTGTTTTTCTTTTCTTTTTCTTTCTTTTTCTTCTTTTCTTTCGTGTTTTCTTGCTGTTATTTTCTTTATTGATGTTTCTCGTAGATGTTCTTTTTTTTCCATATCATCCTTTTGTTGATGTTCTTCGATGGTCTGGGTGCGCCGCTTTCCTCCCAGAAGAGACCCACCCATGATTTTGGTGATGTTACTGAGGGCCGAAAGGTGGATGATGTTCCTTGTATATTTCTTGTTCTTTTTCTTGATATTTTTCTTTTTCGGTATTTTTTTCTGTTCTTTCTTTTTTTCTTTCTTTCTTGATGTTCTTTTCTCTATCATCCTTTTCTTGATGTTCTTTGATGGTCTGAATGAGCCTCTTTCCTCCCAGAAGAGACCCACCCATAATTTTGGTGATGTTAGTCAGGGCCGAAAGGTGGATGATGTTCCTTGTATTTTTCTTTTCTTGATGTTGTTGTTTTATTGCTGTTACTTTTCTTTTTCGATGTTTTTTCTGTTCTTTTTTTCTTTTCTATATTTTTCGGTGTTCTTTTCTCTATCATCCCTTGTTGATGTTCTTTGGTCTGGATGAGCCTTTTTCTCCCCAGAAAAGACCCACCCATAATTTTGGTGATGTTAGTCAGGGCCGAAAGGTGGATGATGGTTGTATTTTTCTTTTCTTGATGTTGTTCTTTTATTGCTGTTACTTTTCTTTTTCGATGTTTTTTTCTGGTTTTTCTCTTTTCTTTATTTTTCGGTGTTCTTTTCTATATCATCCCGTGTTGATGTTCTTTGGTCTGGATGAGCCTTTTTCTCCCCAGAAAAGACCCATCCATAATTTTGGTGATGTTAGTCAGGGCCTAATGGTGGATGATGTTTGTATTTTTCTTTTCTTGATGTTCCGTTTCTATATTTTCCTTTTTATGGTGTTCTTTTTCATTTTCATTTTCTTTGGTGTTCCCAAAACGTGGATTGTCTACGACATCTAACGGGCACCACAAGCCCGGGTTTGTTGTTCGGAGTTTGCTCTCCTAGGTGAATTGCCTACCACGGCTAACGACCTCCACCTGCCCGGGTTTGTTGTTCGGAGTTTGCTCTCCTAGGTGAATTGCCTACCACGGCTAACGAGCTCCACCTGCCCGGGTTTATTGTTCGGAGTTTGCTCTCCTAGGTGAATTGCCTACCACGGCTAACGACCTCCACCTGCCCGGGTTTATTGTTCGGAGTTTGCTCTCCTAGGTGAATTGCCTACCACGGCTAACGAGCTCCACCTGCCCGGGTTTGTTGTTCGAAGTTTGCTCTCCTAGGTGAATTGCCTACCACGGCTAACGACCTCCACCTGCCCGGGTTTGTTGTTCGGAGTTTGCTCTCCTAGGTGAATTGCCTACCACGGCTAACGAGCTCCACCTGCCCGGGTTTGTTTAGAGTTTGCTCTCCTAGGTGAATTGCCTACCACGGCTAACGACCTCCACCTGCCCGGGTTTGTTGTTCGGAGTTTGCTCTCCTAGGTGAATTGCCTACCACGGCTAACGACCTCCACCTGCCCGGGTTTGTTGTTCGGAGTTTGCTCTCCTAGGTGAATTGCCAACCACTCCTAACGACCTCCACCTGCCCGGGTTTGTTGTTCGGAGTTTGCTCTCCTAGGTGAATTGCCTACCACGGCTAACGACCTCCACCTGCCCGGGTTTATTGTTCGGAGTTTGCTCTCCTAGGTGAATTGCCTACCACGGCTAACGACCTCCACCTGCCCGGGTTTGTTTAGAGTTTGCTCTCCTAGGTGAATTGCCTACCACGGCTAACGACCTCCACCTGCCCGGGTTTGTTTAGAGTTTGCTCTCCTAGGTGAATTGCCTACCACGGCTAACGACCTCCACCTGCCCGGGTTTGTTTAGAGTTTGCTCTCCTAGGTGAATCGCCTACCACGGCTAATGAGCCCCACCTGCCCGGGTTTGTTGTTCGGAGTTTGCTCTCTTAGGCATATTGCCTACCACGGTTATGAAACCCCACTGCTCGGATTTGTAGCCCGAAGATCTCGGGCACCTCCGTCGGGGCCCCGGGGGACGCGTAGGTGCAGTGCCGGGAGCCCTCCACTCCTGCCACGCTCGCCAGGTAGACCTTGGGCTCGCTGGCGCTCCCCCGCCCCGCCGAGGCGAGGAGGGCGAATGCAAGAACTCGCTTCTTAAAACTACTAGATTGGATTATGAAATTAATCATAAGTACCGAAAAGTCGCTGATCACCGCGGTTATCGGTTCTGGGATGGAAGGCCGCCGGGCCTCGGGGACGCGCACAAGCCTCCAAGGGAGTCCTCGCGACGGCTCGCGGCGCAGCGTCCGTTTCCCCTTCTTCTTACTTTCGATATTTCCTTTTTATTATATTTTCCTTTTCTGATTGATTGACTGTGTGGTTTTACTTAGTAAGAATTAATTTACCAATTAACATCTTTCGGGTTCATTACATTCATATAGCCAGTGGCATCTCAAGTAGGGTTCACTGACACAGCTGATGAGATGCAACACCGGTGAGTGTGCTGCGTCACGAGGGCGGCGGCGGCACATTAAAGTTTCTTAACATTTCCATTGGCGTCCCACTTCTGAAGGGTCGTCTATTTTTTTTTTCTCTTTATTTAATTTTATCTCTCCCTTTCAACCCTGCACTCCATTTTTATAGTTCTTTCTTTTCATTCTCTCTCTCTCTCTCTCTCTCTCTCTCTCTCTCTCTCTCTCTCTCTCTCTCTCTCTCTCTCTCTCTCTCTCTCTCACACACACACACACACACACAGAGAGCGAACATTCTCTTTTACATATACTTTCGTCTCCGCGAAAATTATGAATACCTATATATTGATTTCAGAGTGTGGGAGAGAGGGAGGAATTTAGACAGCAAGTTCAGTAGCTGGACAGCAGGGCCGTGCAGAGACCATTGGAGGGGCAGGGGCTCAAAAGTTTAAAAGGGGCACATGGAGCATGAATTTGAGAAAGGATACAAAAGCATACCTGACTATAACAGGCTGAATTGTAGCAACCCATATTCATAAAGATAACATCGAATCACAACATACCACATCATTGTTCATACTCAAATTACTCGATGTATAAATTAGTAGAGAGTGGCCAGTAATAATAAAGTTCATATTTCTGAAATCTTAAATGTTTATTGCTTCATAATCCAGCCTGCATTTATTAACAGATATCATAGACATCAATGATGTAGGCTTTATTCATAGTTATTTTATAATATTATTAATGTAACTAAAAGTAACTGATTGATGAAAGAATAGATAAGAGAACTTAGAGAAGGTCACTAAGGTGTGTGTGTGTGTGTGTGTGTGTGTGTGTGTGTGTGTACATTACAGTGGCATCTTCTCTTGCAGTTACAACAGCAACTTCCTGTTACCCATGCATTTAAAAATATCAATGACTTCACTAAGGTTGACTGGAATATCCTTTTCAATCGCAAGTAAAAGAAGGTCTGACAACCTATCCTCTCTGCAAAGGGTGCGAAGTTTTGTTTTCACCAGCTTCAGTTTTGAGAAAGAACGTTCCACAGTAGCTGTAGACACCGGGAGGGTGCCATATGTCTTCAGCAGCTCAGTCAAGTTAGGGAAAACCATATGTGCATTGTTTTCTTTGACCACTGTAAGAATAGATGTCACACTGATGGGTGAGGGGCATGAGTATGATGCATGGAACACCTTAAGTTCTGTCTGCAATATGTCTACTTCAATGTTATAGAACTGACAGAGTTTTTTCACAGCTTGCAGTACTTCTGTTGGGGGATTTGTTGTTTTCCAGTTCTCTGGAGCTATCAGGCTGTGGAAAGCATTAAGGAATTCCCAAGTGGAGTTATCTTCTCCTTTGAACCGTCTCCGAAGCTCGTGTGTCATTGTGTCCACAAAAACGTAATACACTTTAACACGATAGTAGTCTTGCAAAGTAGGGAAAGTGTGATCAAAGGTAGCTGTTGTGGCAGTGAACTTATACTTAGCTGGCATTTTCCTCCTCCTAGCTTGACCAGGAATCTCAGTTGGAGGGTCCAGGCCCACTGATGCAGCCTTCTCTGTAGCCTGTTTATACATATTATCAAACTTCTCCTCTGTTCTGCTGTGTGCCAGTTCCTGTAAAACTCCATTAACAACTTTGTATGATTCACCCAGGTCCATGTCTTTCTGCTGCAAAGCATTAGAAGCCATCGCAGTTACCTGGAAGATTGGACAGGTGATTTCCAAACACAGGAAGAATTCAAAGTTGATGCTCTTGAGTAGAATCATTGCATCACCTGCTGAAGAGTCTGAAGGGTCTTGCTGTGTCATTTGCTCAAGAAACTCCATGACAGCTGGGAAGACCTTCCTCAGAGTGCAAAGGGCTGTTTCTCTGCAGGCCCAACGCGTGTCTGACAGCTTCTGCAGTTCCAGTGGTCGCTGATCAGGGTACATCGTCTTCTGCATTTCAATAAATGCAGAGTGTCGTTTGGATGAGTTGGCCACAAAAGCATAAAGTTTTTCAACTAAGTTAAAGAAGCTGACAAAACAGAGGTTTGACTTTGCACTTTCAACCAGCACCAGATTAAGGCAGTGTGCCTGGCAGTGTACGTACAATGCCTTTGGATTTCTTTTCAGGATTCTTGACTGAAGTCCGTTAAAGCGTCCGCTCATGTTTGCAGCACCATCATAACCTTGACCCCTGATGTTTTCCAACTTCAGATTATTTTCTTCAAGTAGATCTATCACTAAGTTTTCAAGAGATTCTCCCCTTGTGTTATGAATGTTACACACCTGAAGAAAGCGCTCATTGATTTTCATGTTATGCACATACCTAATGACAAAAGAAACCTGCTCAGTGTGTGCAGCATCTGTGGTTTCATCCATGAGAATTGAAAAGATTTTGCTCTCTTGGATTTCTTTCTGGATCACTCTTTTTACTGATATGGCCAAAGCTCTAATCATAGTGTTACGCCAAGGCTTAGCTTAGTTTAAATTGTAATTGGCGCCACGTGACGTAATGAGGGTTCCCTGCGGCCCCGTTGAGGGGGCGGGCTGGAGAGGGACGCCATGCGGCGAGGAAGAGTGGAGACGGAGAGAAGACAAAGGACGCGCTCGCCTGTGCTCTGTGCCTTAGGACTTAATCGCCTGTGATTTGTGCCTTGACTGCCTCCCCCTTGGACTATAAGGATTGTACAACGTGCTATTGCTTAGTAAACCCCAAGAAAGTCCGCCCTGTATTTAATTGTGCCTCGCTGTGTGCTCTGTGGGTGTGTGCGAGTGTGTCCGCCGGAGTGTCTTTGTGTCTGCTGTCCGCCTCGTGGGAGCACTGTGTTTTCCATAGCGAGCCCAGTTTAAGTAATTGGGAGAGCACCTGTCTGCCTGTGTGAGGGGTAGACAAGTGGAGTACAACAGTGGTGTCAGGAGCGGGGTGGAAATTGTGCTGTGAGTGGACGGGCAGACAAAGAGTGACGCCTCGGGCACAATGGAGCTCGGCGAGCACGGTGCGGCTGGCGGAGCGAGTGGTGGGGGTAGTGGTGACCTTGAGGCTGATGAAGACGCTAAGCCTGGCCAGCTGGAGTTAATTGCCTCAATGTTGGCTGGCTTGAGGCAAGAAATAACGCTTCAAGGTCAAAAGCAGGCACAGCAGGCCGAGCGCTCCGAGGCACAGGCCAGCAGGCTTGAGGAGCAGGCCCGTGAGCAGGCCGAGCGCTCCGAGGCACAGGCCAGCAGGCTTGAGGAGCAGGCCGGTGAGCAGGCCGAGCGCTCCGAGGCACAGGCCAGCAGGCTTGAGGAGGCACTACAAGCAAGCTTGGCTTCTGTGCGGCAGGAGGCACGGCAGTATACCGATCAGGCCTGTGAGGAGGTCCGGGGTGAGCTACAGAGGGGCCTAGAGGCACTGAGAGGTGAGGTGCAGGAGGTAAGGTTTGAGGCGAGGCAGGCTGCCGTGTGCTGCCCCAGAGGAAGTGCAGAGTGAGCCTTTGTGTGATTGGGGCAGTGTCAAGCCTCGCTGAGGCCACGCAGTGCATTCTCTGAGCCTCCGGGCCTGGCGTGTCCGGCCGGGGTCACGGTCGGGGTTCAGCGGCTGGCGTGGGCTGCGGCAGGGGCGCGAGCGGCGGCCCCGCCACTGTTGCCAAACAGCCCGCCACCCTCGCCTCCTCACCTAAACCCTACCCTGCCTCCTTTCTTGCCCTGAGTGCCTGCCTTCTACCCTGCTCGTTCGTTTCCTTCCCACGACCACCGCAGGCGTAAGCCGGCTGAGTATGACGGCAAGGTAGCTTGGGAGGCCTACGTTGCTCAGTTCGTCATGCTCGCAACAGCTCAAGGGTGGACTGAGGAAGAAAAGGCGCTGCAGCTGGCAACGGCGCTGCGGGGCCCGGCACTCGAGATTCTCAGCCACCTTCCAGCCACCAAGCAAGCTTCCTTTACCAGCCTGTCGGAAGCCTTGCAGCGCCGCTTTGGGCACAGTCACCAGGCTGAGGTGTAGGGCTCAGCTGAAGAAGAGGGCGAGGCAGAAGGGCGAGACGCTGTCACAACTGGCGCAAGATGTGGAGGCCCTTGTGAGGCGGGCTTATCCGGCTGCTGGTGAAGACATGACGACCGTCCTCGCCCGTGACGCCTTCGTAGATGCTCTGCAGGACCACCAGCTGCAGATCTACGTAAAGCAAGCCCACCCTGGTGACCTGCAGGTGGCTTTGGCGAGGGCCATGGAGTTCGAGGCGTTTCTCAAGACGTCAAGCCGCCTCGCTGACTACGCCAAGCCTCGGAACGACGTGCGAGGCCGGAAGGCGAAGTTCGAGCGTAAGGCGGCGTCGAGGAGACGAGCCCCGAGTTTGGTGGCCGTTGCTGGGGCTGCGGTGAGAAGGGCCACAGACGCGACCGGTGTCCGAGGGGCGAAGGACGCGATACCACGACCGGCCCAAGTCTTGGGGCTTCCAGACTTGCTGCAAGGACTGCGGCAAGTCTGATCACCGCTCCAGCGCCTGCCCCAAGCCGAAGCAAGTGGCGCAGGCGGGAAACAGCAGCGGGCTGGACAAGGGGGCGACTACCCAGCCTGCCAAGGTCGACACGCCCCCACTTGTGTAAGATGCCGCCATACCACTAGTTCGGTGCAGGTGGAGGGCAACGTAGACGGTAAGTCTTGCCGCCTGACAGTCGACACCGGGGCTGAAAAGACCCTGGTGCGCCCCGAGTTGCTGGACGCTGAGCGGCTCCCAGACGCCCCGCAGAGATTGTGCGGCGTGACGGGGCATTGCGTGGCACTCCAGGGGCCTGTAGTGGCTCGTGTCGGCGTGGGCGGCGCAGAAGAGCGGCTGCCAGTGTACGCCGCCGACCTGGATGAAGAGGGCTTGCTCGGTTTTGACTACCTGGTGCAGACTGGCGCATGTATCGACTTTGGACGGAAGCGGATGAGGGTGCACGGACAAGAGGTGCCCTGGCTTCCGGAAGTCGGTTGTGCCGAGGTAGTGACGGCCGAGCGACTGCACCTTGCCCCCAGGACGGAGCGACGAGTCCAGTGTCGACTGTCGAGGGTGATGCACGACGCGGAAGGCATAGAACCCTCAGAAAACCTGCACCTGACTTACGGTGTGGCAGTCGGGAGGAGCCTCGTGGGAGCGGGGTAGGAGTTAGGGACAGTACTTGTTGCTAACTTCTCTGACGAGGCTCGGAGACTACCCGCTGGTGCCAGACTAGGCACATGTGAAGAGGTGGAGCGAACTGAACAGCCGTCGAAGAGTGCGTCTACGCCTGCGGAGGAGTGCTGCCTGACTTCCTTGAAGACCTGGCGCTCAGGGGCTCCGCTAACCTGACGGAGTCGCAGGCGGAGAGGGTGCGCCACACCTTGACGCAGTACTCAGACGTGTTCAGCTGGGGCGACTTGGACTTGGGCCGCACGTCGCTGGTGAAACACAGCATCAACACTGGAACCAGCGCGCCCATCAAGTGTCCCCTCGACGTATCGCACCTGCCCGACGAGAGGAGATGCAGCGCACCGTCAACGACCTGGCAAATCAGGGGTGATCGAGAAGTCCGACAGTCCGTGGTCTTCAGCGGTAGTCCTGGTTAAAGAAGGACGGCACACAACGCTTCTGTGTGGACTACCGGGCACTGAATGACGTGACTGTGAAGGATTCTACCCCTGCCGAGGATCGACGACACCTTGGACGCGCTGGTAGGGGCGAGGTGGTTCTCCACGCTCGACCTGAAGTCGGGCTACCACCAGGTGGAGATGGCCGAAGAGGACAAGCCGAAGACAGCCTTTTCCTTCGGGCAGGGCTTGTGGCAGTTAAATGTCATGCCCTTCGGCCTCTGCAACGCCCTGGCTGTTTTGAACGTCTGATGGAGCGGGTGCTGGACGGCCTGCAGTGGAGGACGGCCCTCATCTACCTCGACGACGTCATCGTCTACACGGAGGCACCTTCGAGGAGGAGCTGGGAGGCTGGAGGAGGTCCTGCAACGCCTGAGGAAGGCTAACCTCAAGCTCAGCCCCAAGAAGTGCTCCCTCTTCCAGTACGAGGTGCCGTTCCTGGGCATGTCGTCAGCAAGGACGGCGTGCGCACAGACCCGCAGAAAGTGGCAGCAGTAGCAGACTGGCCTCGGCCCACTAACGTAGCTGAGGTCAGGAGCTACTTGGGTCTGTGCACCTACTACCGTCGCTTCGTGCAGGACTTCGCCACCATCGCGGCGCCCCTACACCGCCTCACTCGTAAAGGAGTGCCTTTCGAGTGGGACGAGGCGTGCCAGGCTGCGTTCGACGGCCTGAAGAGGGCCCTAGTGGAGGCGCCGGTCCTGCCGTACCCCAACCCGAAGCTCCCTTACCTGCTTGACACCGACGCCAGTGCGGAGGGCATCGGGGCTGTCTTGTCGCAGGTGAAGGATGGAAGGAGCACGTGGTGGCCTACTACAGCGCCAAGTTCAGTAGGCCTGAACGCAACTACTGCGTGACCAGGAAGGAGCTGCTGGCAGTAGTAAAAGTCTCGAGCACTTCCAGCCGTACCTCTACGGCGCTGAGTTCACCGTCCGGACCGACCACGCTGCCCTGCAGTGGTTGAAAACACTGAAGGCGCCGGAGGTCAGCTGGCGAGGTGGTTGGGAAGGCTCGAGCAGTTCAACTACCGGATTGTTCACCGCCCGGGTCGTGTGCACAGCAACGCCGATAGTTTGAGCCGGCGCCCGTGTGAGGCAGGTTGCTCTCACTGTGCTAGCAAGGACCCCGACCCTGTGACTCGACGCCCGTGTGAGGCAGGTAGCTCACATTCCGTCCCTGAAGGACCTGACGCCGTGAGTCAGAGCCCGTGTGAGGCAAGCTACTCACACCAGGCGCGTCGGGACCCTGACCCTGTTTGCCGACGCTTAACAGTGCCTGCCAACGCCACTGAAGGCAACGACCGGTGGCGTGAGGCACAGAGCGCAGACCCGCTCTTGCTCCTGTAGTGCGTTGGCTCAGGGCCAGCGGGGACCCCGGTGGGAGGAAGTGTCGGCGGAGAGTCCTGCCACTAAGTGCCTCGTCGACCAGTGGGTGAGGCTGCGGTTGGACCGGTGGGGAGTGCGAGGACCGCGGTTGGA